>NW_023340257.1:7153594-7190691 GCF_004916995.1 Morone saxatilis | reverse complement strand
TGTGCAAGTGTATTTGAGTGTGTGTGTGTGTGTGTGTGTGTGTGTGTGCGTGCGTGCGTGCATGCGTGCGTGTTTCCTCCCACATGGTCCAGGTGGCACGAGGAGGCATCCCTTCCGGCTTCTACTTTGAACACACACAAGCACACTCCGGTGGATGACTGCACGTTTCTATGGATGATTAGATTACGTAAGAAAACACTGCAGAGCCCTAATAGTTGGTAAACCCAGATTACGCAGGATTATCATCCCTTTTGCTCCGCCTCTGTTCTCCCTCTGTGTGTGTGTTTGTCTGTGTGTGTCGGTGTACGGGGAGAGTGGATGTACGGGGGATGAAACAGGAGGAAGAGGAGGAGGATGGGGGAAAGGGGTGATGTGTGTGGGGTGGGGTAGAGAGGGGAAATGATGCCGCAAACACCAGAGCCAGATGGGACAGAACCCCTAAGCAGCTTAGAGTCACAGTAATCACGCAGGCTAAGTTGCCATCAATGGTGTATGTGTATGTTTGCGTATGTGTGTGTTGCGTGCGTGTGGATGTGCGTTTGTGCATGTGTAGAATCTCATACATTAAACTTGGGCTGCGCAGACGCATGCTCGCACACAAACGCGGACGTCAGAGGATGTGAGAAAGAGGGGGAATAAGAGATGGAGCAAACATTCTCATGCGATCAAGATATTAGAAGAGACAGGGAGGGAGTGGGAGAGAGCGAAGCTGCAAGTGGAGGGAGTGTGTTAGTGGTGTGGGAAGAGATAATGGAGACGAGCGGGTCAAAAAGGTGGTATTATTTCATCTTCGTGCCAATGAGATAGTACGGAAACAAAGTGGGAAATGACACTGTGTATGTCACGCTACACAGATATCGGCCTCAGGGGATCAGGAATCAATGTCCTTCTGTCAATAGCAATCTGTTTTGAAATTTAGAACTGATCACTGACAGTCACAAAAGCTAAGTAATATCCGCTGATTTATATGCATTCAGCAGGCATCTGAGAACAAACATGACAATACAATAGGGGCCTTTAAAATATGCATATGTATGATGCATAAACACATAAAGAGCACTCATGTCTTTTCAAAGCATTTCTCTTGTGTTCCTCCCCGCTCAGTGAGAGAGGAAGACAGCTTTAAAACTACAAAAAAGCCAACTGTAAAACCCAGGAGAGACGCTTGCATGAATGTATTTACCTACATGAATATTCAATAAAGGGGCTGCAGCACTTCACAAAGGGAAGTAATCACTGATTTATTTATTTGTGTTTTTGACATGCTATGCAATTATGCCACTGCAGGCAAGCTGTTGGGCTGCTCTCTGCCCTGCCCTTAAGCTGTGTGTGTGTGTGTATGTGGCACTGGTTAAGTTTAATGCTCTATTATTGATTTCAATGGATCAATGGTGATGATTGCTCTGGTGCAGTGATCAGTGAATGATAGATAATTTATATGCGGCTTTCAACTATGTGCAAATCCATCACATTGTGTCATTTTTAGCACTAAACCTCTCTAAAGGAATCAGTCATCATTAATTTGTGACCTTCTTTGTTCCAATTATTTCTTTCAAATGCTAAAACCAGATGCTGCTCTCAGTCTTTAACTCTCACATCACCTTACTTTTTCTTTCGCCGTATCCCCCCTTCTCTCTCTTCCCCTCTTTCTCTCCCCCTCTCTCCAGAGAAGAGGGAGATGACAGCTAGCCCCACTCTCCGCTCATTGAACATTCAGCTTTGCTTTTGATGGAATTAATTTGAATGTAAATGATGCTGTGATGGAAGAGCTTTCATTGGCCCCAGTGAAAAATTTCACACAGCGATACCACCCGTGCTACCCCCTGATGTCTGAGCCAGTCCACAGAGAGGGAGAGAAAAACAACAAAGCACTACAACAATATGGTGCTATTACTTTCTCTGCAACCATTAACAGCTGCACAACATAATGAAATTACTTTGTCACTTAGTGGATTTAGTCAATGATTTGATCAATAAATGTCTTAATTCTTAATTTGTAAGTTTAAATCTGCACAATGGGGCCATTTGTGTCATGACTTGTGGCTCTCAAGGGAGGGGGTGGGATGAAACGACGGAGCCACTGACTTGGCTATTCAGTAAGATGTTACTCTAAATGGAAATGCAAAATTAAACACAAATGAGATGAGAAAGCAACATAACAAGGAATGAGATTGAAAGAGCTGAATATGAAATGAGGCAAAATGAAAATTCAAAGAAGATTGTCAAATAATGCATCACTGTTAAAGAAATTCCTTCTTAAAAGTGGAGGTTGACCTCTGGGCTGCGTACAAACAAAACAAGAGAAAAAAGCACTCTAGGCTAACAAGTGCAGGTGGAGATACTTCCCCACAATGCACAAGTGTTTACTCCAAAACACAGAAGCACATCTTCCAAAAAAATATGATTTTGATCATTCAAAATCAAGAACAAAGGTGGCACAATCTCAGGATGGATGTAATGGTGTTCGCCTCATGAAGGTGAATTTTAAGGATAGCCCCCTATTTTCACTTCATTTTATTTTTTTTCCCTGTATTATGGTGTTTATTAATGTACTGTAAGTGGGGGTCCATGTAGGGCTCATTTTTGGAAAAAAGCAAAGGAACAAAATATTCTATGTCTCACCTGGATATGCTTGGCCTTAAGGGTGTTGTTCCTACTCTACTCTTCTGTCCTCTCAGGTTTCTCTCTTCCTTCACTCATCTTCATGTCATGTCATTGTGCCATCTTGATCCTCTTCTTGCCTAATTAGCTCTTGCTGTGCTTGTGCTCCACTTCCCACCCATTCATATGTCATCTGTATTCCTTTTAGCTCTTTCTCTCTTTCCCCATCTTTGTCAGCAGAACCCCCCTTTTTCACAAAAGATCCCTATTATCCCACCTTTTTACATCAAAACCATGCATCAAATCTGGTGACTTTGAATGTTTTAGAAAAACTTAATGATTACAGTAATTCAGTGAGACATTTCTCTTACTTCTTAAAGAGATAAAAACATCAACACATTTTTAACAAGTACAGTTTGTTGTATGTATGAAAGAAAGAGGTTCAGAAAAGCGGAGTGTAGGCCACAATAAATATATCCACGCATTAATACACTTCTCAGTCTATGTTAGACCCATTTAAGATCCTATAGATCCACAATTTATATTTGCCAAGATCTGCACTTGACCCCTCTCCCACTAATCACTGTGTTTTATTAGGCAGCTCCAGCTTCCTTCATGTTCAGAGGTCTAACATGGCGTCCACCATGCGTCCAATGTCAAATACACTGCCATTGATTTCCAGTATCCTCTCAATGTGAGAATCGGCCCGCTCACCCCGAGCATCATACATCACCTGACATTAATGCTTCACCTTTTATATCTCTCCCCTTATATCATCATATCCCTTACAGACACCTCTGGCTTTACGGCTCTCTCAGCCCTTTAGATTTCAAACCTGATACATCTCTGAATTGCCACTTATCTTCCCTTGTGAGAAAGACAGTTATATTTTTGAAGACATTTCTTATTATGGGAGAGGTCTTTAAGATTTATCAGACTTTTCGATCATGCAAGCATCTGCCTTCCTTGAATCCTGCTCTTTCAACTATACGGCCTGAGCGCAGACGTGTGAATAAGTCAAGATGTCACTTTGATGCTTTGTAAATCCTGCTCCTCTCTTTTGACTTTCCTCAGATGGAGGTATAAGAATCTCATAATATCTTTTGGAAATCGTATGCCTTCACTGTTCTCTCCGGGGCTCTTTGAGACAGGAATAGACTGATGAAGTGTGTGACTGCCTCCACAGTAATTATGTGATGAATGCGTTCATTCTGTGCGTAGCCCCGAGCAGTGAATAGCTCAACTGATTATTGAGGGGTGTGTTATTTGTGTGTGCGTGTGCACTTGTACTGTAGGAAGATATGAGAATAGATAGACGGAAACAAAGAATCTCAAAGAAAGAGGACAGCGTGTGTGCTATTAAGTCACAGCGACTCTGCTAAAGTTGCACCCAAATCTGATGTCTCAATGAATGACATCATGCCAGGTTCCCACATTCAAAAACTGTAAATAACCTGGCACTTCTGGTGAAAGTCCTATCAGCCAAATGGCGGGCCATTGAGTGCCACACCCCATCTACTGTGTAATTTTCAGCCACACATTCAGAAATATTGAGCCAGCTGGCAGTTTGCTATTTCTGTGACAACACCATTTCTCTGTCCTTTGAGTGAAACATTAAGGCTAACACATCAAGCCTTCAACATTTTAAGCCCCCTCAGATAGATGTTAAGCTCCATTAATAATACCACGGTCTTGCTGTCCAGCTCATATGGATTTTCCTTCGTAGACGGGATATAGTGTGAGAGGCAGAGAGAGACAGGGCTGCAGAGAGTGCAACATGGATCATAAAGGGATAATGTATAATAGCTCCCTGAATATACCTATGAAAATACCCTGAATATATCTACATTACTGTACGCCTCCAAGGGCTGGACTTGAGCAGATGTGTATGTGTTGTATTTGGAGGACCAGACAGGTAGGGAGCACAATGAATGCTGGGAAGTAGTGTTTAGTCCCAGATACAGATCTGGGAGCCAGAAGATCCTTATTTATATTCACCTTGCAGCAGTAATACACAGTGTTGAGTTTAGTACTGCTCAGGTACAGTTTAAACTTTAATCTTGAGATACTTTACTCAAGTATTTTTTTCTTTCAAACCACCTAACAGTCAGGGCTGATTTAACATGTGACACAAGGCCCCTCTGAAAGACAGCGTGTTTGGTAATAATCCAGGAGCCACTATATTTCATTGTGCTTTTATGCATATTACTTAACAAATGTGCAATTTATCAAATCATAAAGTAATTACCACACAGTTAACCAGGAGCCTTTGGGGCCTTGAACAAGCCACAAAATGCTGCATAATGAATTATCAATAATAATATATAATATAAGCAGACAGTAATGAAGGCAGGACTTTTATTTGTGATAGATTTAGTTTTATGCTATTGTTTTGGTATTTATAAAGGATCTGAATACTCCTCCCACCACTGGTAATATAGCAAGGCTCTCATGACACATGACCACACTTACACACAAACATGGACACACACACACTCAGTCTGCCTCTGAGGTCCAGAACCAGCTCACTGCCTGTCAGTCAGGCCGTGAGAAGTCTCAGCGGACAATCGTGCACACAAAGACGTGCAGGAAAGATCAATGGGCTTGCGTTTATCGAGCAACATAATATCCCCCCTCCCTTCCACACACAAGCACACCACACCACCACACCATCACCCCCCCCATCCCCATCCCCACCACCAAGTATCTGACCTGCCCCTCGACAGCCGACGTAGTGAAGGTATTGATTTCCTCATATTAATGCAGCCTTCATGAAAAGCCCCAGGCAGCAGAGGAGAAGAGAGAAAAGAAGGGGATGAAGAAGAGAATGATGGGAGGAAAAGGAAGGAGCTTGAGGAGATAAGAAAAGATGGGGATGAGGAAGAGGAGTGCAGGAGGAAGGAGTGTAAAGCAACGCTTGGTGCCTTTGATACTGTACATCACACTCAAAATGATTCACATATCAGATAAGCGAGGCCTAAACTTCAGTACAAGCCCCGACCTTTGAAATGTTAAAAGGGAATAGCTTGAACTGTATTTGTTGAATCTGTATGTGATATGGTGTGATATGCATGATTCACATGCTCCTCTGAGGAGATGGGGCATGGTAGTTTCCAGTGGTATTGAAGCTTACAGTATGGACAATACCTTAATGAGTAAAATTTAGCGCAGGATATAGATTTTCTTTATTGTTTTTTTCACCATTTTACTGACCTATTTTACCTCCATAACTCCACTGGACTAGGTTCAACAGTTCACTTGGCACAGGAAGAGAGTTGTTTTAAGAGTTGACAGTTTGGGTGGAGCATTACTATTAAAAAAATAAATATCCCTAGATATTTACAATCCCACAGTCCACACTGTGTCTCTATTAGAAATAAATCAGTTCTCGTAACTTGTTTGTTTGTTTGCACTTTGTCCAGTGGGTTTTGGAAGGGCTTCAGAAAGTGTTAAATTAGGTTATAAGAGGAAACTCGCCACACTTACCATAATGCTGTAACAACATTGCATTTGTCTCATTTACTCCAATCAGGTAAAGACTTCGTCTAAGATGTAGGCAGTTATGTAATCAGTATTTGACCCTGGTCAGGTGTGGATAGAAGATTGCAGTCGTGTTGTGTGTTAAAAACAATAGTGTGTTTGGAGGTGGAGTGGATCTGTCCACCGAGCCTAATGGGCAGCACGTGCGGCTCCTCACTCGTCAGCTGTTACTCTCTTCTGCCTTCCTTCCCTTGCGCTGTCTCTCACACGCTTTCTTCTCAGTCATGCACACACACTAATTTTCACCCATTTACTCTTTTCATAGCAAACTCTCTCTTTGTGGAGGAGGAGTAGGAGGCGTATTTGCCAGCCATATGGCAGTGCCAGGGGCGTCCGGAGCAGATGTGCTCTGCATTGGGGCTCTGCTCCATCAAGCACATGCGTACACACACACACACCCCCACACACACACACGGCTTACACAGCGCCTGTTACCGAGGAAGAGGTCACTGACTGACAACAGCATTATCTAACTCCCAAAGTGCAGCCACGCTGGCTGCAGGAATGAAGAACCTGAGTTCTCAATGGGGCTTTAAATTAAAGTCAATGAGTGCCTGACTTATTGAGCAATTTATATTCAGTCTAGTAGTGCTGTGTTCCTGTAATAATGCACATACAGATGTATTTGACTATGTAACAGTATATAAACACACTTGAAGGTCAGAAAAATAGCATGTGATGCAATCAATATCACTTTTGGGATGCTTGTAGGCCAATAGGATATCACGGTTTGTCAGATACGGTATGTATCATGGTTACTAAATGTCAGATAAATCCTCTTCTACTGTAAGCTGGTCAACGATTAAAGGAGTTGCCTGTAACTTATCAGAGTGTGAGAAAACTTCTCTTCTGTGATCAGACTTTGGTGGAGGTTTCGACTTCCTGGTTCCTTGCTGTCTGGGAAAGAGCCCTCTTTGCCTTAAGAGCGCCGACTCAGCGTGTTTGTTTTGACTTTTTGTAGAGCTGTTTTTTTGCTGAATAGTAGAAGAACAGCGGAGGTATGTGTGTGTGTGTGTGACAGTACAGTAAAAGTTTCCTCTGAATGAAATGGGATGTAAATTTGACCAGTGTGCAGAATGAGAATATGGGCCGGTTTGCAGTGTTTGCTGAGCCAGCATTTGACCTACATCAAACATCAAAAAGCAGAATAAGTTAGTAAGCATCGCCATGCTGGTCAACACCTAGGCACAAGCACACATCAAAGGGTGTGGGCAAAACAACTCCCCATGTACATGCACTTTTTTGGAGTTTTACCTAAATTACTATTTCAAATGTACATCACTGTATTATTTACATCTGATTAGTAGAGATAGATCAGAGCTGGTCGAGAAGGAAATCAAAGAGAAATAATGAAGCTGTGGTTTTGCCAGCAGTTGTATTACAATATTGATTGACTGATGTTTGATGTCCATAGATATGCATCAGCTCTGACAAAATTCAGTAACTCTTTTTCCCTGCAACAAAGGGAAAAAGTAGAGTTACGTGTAATCTCATTTTGTTATGCAATAAATTGAAAGAGGAGGCTGAGCGTTGCTATTTTTAGAAATGATTATGTATGTATGTGAAAAAATAGCATAACATGCTTCTCATATGATTTTCGTTATATGTGTATTTCCCACTGCAAAATGTAATCCATGCAACGGTGCACTATTTATCAGGAGCACTTGTTTACACAAAACTGCATATCATAAATGTCTATTTTGAAAAAAATCTATGTCAGCCCATCCCCTCCTTTTTTCCTGGATCACCTAAAGCAATTACTCAAAATATGACTGTGCTGATCTGTAAATAGTATCACTAAATGAGACAGCTGGGAAGCAAAAACATTTTCAAATGAGATTAAAATGGCTTCTTGAAAGAAATCAATAGTTATTGTTGTTTATTCTCTAAATAACAACATGCATCACTTGGCTGGTCGTATATCATGGCGGACCCAGATGAGAGCAGCTGTCCACAGGGAGAACCTTTTTTGACACTGGGGCAAAAAAGTTTAGGACAAGTGTGTGTTTGTGTGTGTGAGAGACAGCTGGTGAAGCACAGTCAAAAGGTTCTTAGTGCTTTCAAATATAGCACAAGTTTGACAAGACTACACTAAGACTACAACTTCTTACGTATGCAGAGTGTATGTGTGTAAGAATATATGTCTTGGTTTGTTGCTTTTTACTAATCATGAGGAAAGGAGGGAGGTTAGATAACATGCAGAAAGATGAAGAAAGAAAGAGTGAAATACCCAAAGGAAGGACGCCATTTTGACAACATTTTAAAAAGTTGTGAATGCGTTTCCCTGCAAGAGATGTTGAAGTAAGAAGCAGCAGTTCTCATGGGGAAATGGCCGTGGTCTGGTCCTTCTGTTAACTAAAACTCCCTGACTGACTCCATCCTTCTCTGACTGACTGACATCCTGTTGTCCTCAGAAAACACACTCTAATTCAGGACTGGTCAGACACCCTGCCTCCTCTGGCTTTAGAGATGCATTAATACCTAGTTTCTGCTGACAGATGGCATGCTAACAGGCTAAAATACAAATTTGGTACCAGAGAATTTTTCCAATTCTACTAATCTGATCCTCCTAAAAACAACATGAAAAAATTAGAAGAGTAGCCGGCCTGCTCTATGTAATATTTTATAGCAGCTAAATGCGTGTTGAGAATAGGAACAGGCTGTTAAAGAGGTCTGTAGATATTGTACTTTAACTATAATTTTTTAAATGTTTTTCTCTTTCCAACTCTCCTTGGGTTAAACATACTCTCATCACCCCATCACTATTCACATTAATGCACCTCCACCTGTAATCAGAGGCGTACCTAGAGGGTGGCATGGGATAACAGAAATATATACAGATATAATTACAATCACATACTGTATATGTCAGTGTTTGGAAAAGCCCCCAAACAAAGATATTTGAACTTAAAACCATTACATTATTGCGGCGTAGTAGTAAAGCATTGAGTAGAAATAGCTAAAGGTGGCAGTAGAAATCATAAAATGATTTTATTGACAAATCTTCAGACATTTTTCCAAATACATGTCTTTTTTCATTGAAGTTAAAACAGTCACTTAGTTTAAAATGTTGACATGTCAGATCCTGCAATTCTAAGTGTTTAAACACATTTTAAAATGTATCTAAATTAATGAGTTTGACAGCATTTGACACCAAACTAGGGTGTGCCTGCCACCCCATGCCACCCCTCTAGATCCACCCCTGCCTGTATTTGCCCCCTACCCTTAAAACCGTACATTACACTTGTAGGGACCTGACAAATAAAATACCCTCACTGTATGTATTTTGTCTAACATGTAGGTGCTGTATACTCAGGTCCACAGTTGTAATCAGTTCAGTCACAGTATGAAGGCAGACAACAACACCATGTAAGTGTTGATCAGGGTGTTCACCATCACAAACTGACAACAGTAAAGGCATAGCTTTATACTCTAATAGTTTTCTTTCTTTTGACTTTTTGTATATTAAGAAATAATAATAAAACATCTTAAGCAGTAAAACAAATGATTCTTAAATTGAACCATATTAAAATATCTGAACTCATATGTGGTACAGGACTTTGCCCCACCACAGCCTCAGCTGTACGCTCCAGCCTCTCTGCTTTCCTCCAATAATAACACGTCAGTGGCACTGAGGTGAGCAAGAGTTCATATTGAAGGTGAGCCACACAGGGACTCAAACAGACGATAAATCATCACAGGCCCTTATTGCCGGAGAACTGCACTGACCAAATCACCTGCAGAAGTACAGTTGTTCCCAAGTGGCTCAGCCAGTGTTGGCGGGCTTAAAATCCCTGTCTTCATTTGGAGAGTTAACTGTAGTGAAGGAGAGGAAGAAAGAGCGTGAGATCCAAAGATCAAACCAGGCAGAATGAGTGGGAAAAAAACAAAGAAAAGAACAAAGGATAAGATAATTGAGAGAGAGAGAGAGAGAGAGAGAGAGAGAGAGCTAGCTCTACCTATAGGCCAATTACTAACTAAGGGGCATCAGACAAGGTTACCTTAGGCTAAATGCTGGTTCCAGGAATAGTCCTCTAGTATTATCTGCTGGCTGGCGCTGCGAGGCTCTGGCTGGCTGATTGAGAAGCTTAGACTGTATTTACGTTGACATGTACCGTGCAGACAGTGGAGAGAGTGCCAGGAATCTGGCCTTACCTGGTGACAAGTAGTACAAAGAGGAAAACAGTGCTGCCTTCCACAACACACAAGAGTAGCAGGTCCCTGTGGTTTAAAACTTTACATCTGGAATGGTTCTATGGATGCATGTATGTACCTTTCCAAACTTGCACGGGGTTCCTTTGATTTATTTAAGGGTGAAATACCTAATTTATATCTAAATAATAAAAATAATATTATCCAAGTCAATTAAAGGTAATTTTCACGCCTGTTATCCTGCTGACTCTCTCTATACTTGCTATATGTACCTAACATAGATACACACTGTGCTACTTCATTTGGAAAACTTTGGCGAAACCAGGGCGTTGTCACTCACTTAAAAGGGACTTGAGGATGGCAGCTGCCAAATAGCAAAACAGAACCCCTTGCCAATCATGTCATCTTACTGGCAGATCAGTATGTTTGCCAGGATGTTAGATTTACATGCAGACACTGTGGCAAGTTTGCCAAACATGCAAGTCTGACAGGGAATGGAGTTACTACACACGGAGACGGTATGAAGGCTGCAAGGTGGCTGGCAGCTGACAGGAACAGAGTCTGTTTCTTTTGGGAAATCCAGGTCTGGTTCCTCAGCTGTCAAATGAAACAACACACAGCGTAACATGTGTGGACAATTTGCAAAACAGCATGTTTTGTTGCTGTATGAGCAAACATGGGAGTGCTGTTTTTGATTAGAGCTGTATATTTGTGATTAGTGTACTTCACTGAAGTTGGTACTTGATGTTTTTTGGACATTGTGTGTGTGAGTGTGTGTGTGTAGCTGTGTCCAGGGCTGCATGTGCAGAGCCATCTGTTTGCTGCTTTAGCAGTAGTCTTCCAGTGCCCAGGCTTATCTGTGCACGAGGGCAGTGGCCTACTTTAACCTTCTGCTAGCTCAGTGCACACAGCCGAGCACACTAGTTTGGTTGATAACCCATTAGCTTGTTCATAATAACTTTCATTTAATTTGCATTAGCAATTAAAATTGTTATTGAAAAAGGTAAAATATTTCTTATCCTTGTCAGTAACTCTATGTGAGGAGTAATGTGTGACACAAGTATGTCACAATATTGTAGCATGTTATAACCTTTAATTGCCAGTTGCTTTCTCTTATTTCTTGGATGGAAAAAAAACAGTTTACCATCGAGCTTATTAAAAAACAACAATTACTTATTCTGCAACTTGGGGGTAGACTGATCATGCATACATGCATACTATTCCAGAGAAACACACATAAATCTGCAGTGGTCAGCTGCAAGGCTGTCTCATGAGGAGCAAGTGAGGATGCTTTGCTACTCATGTGATGTCTGTTTGTTTGTGTACAACCAGACAAAGAGGTGCATGGCATTAATTTCAATAAGGAGTTAAACTTTCTGCTGCTTTATCATCACAAGTCAGAACAAAAGCAATATTCTTTGCACAGATTACATTTTCATTGAAACGTCTGTTTTGCTTCTATTCTGTAAATTGAATATCTTTGCAGTATATACCCCTCCCCTAAAGTTCCTTTACTTTTGGAAAGTACTATTCCCTGAGCAGGGCCTTTTTGCAGGGTAAAATAATTCTGGAACTTCATTTAGATCCTGGTCCCTGCGGTGGAAATACGCTGAGTTCCTCCAAAGGCTCCTATTTCCCTGAGGAAAGTTCCTGCGGTAGAAACACAACTCATGATTGTGATTGTGTTTATGAGGCTGCAAACAAACAGTGTGACCATTGCTACATGCTGTAGCTTGTATGTGGTGTATGATGACTTGTGTTTATACTGTAGTAGTAGTGCATTAGGAGTAAGCCGGACTAGTCAGACTCAGTACAGTTTAGAGGACAGTATTAAGCTATCTAGGCTAGTCAGTGGGCCCTGTTAGGGAGTTGGCTGTTGTGGCTAATAGGTCAACTAGAAGGGGCGGGGCAGGGGATGAGAGGGAGGATGAGCAAGAGATTTTTAAGGCTCTTTCATTGGTGAGGGTTTGTTGGGCGGACTAAGGAAGGAAAAATGGGAGGAGAGGAGAAGAGAGGAGTGAAAAAGAAAGGAAAAGGGAGGGATTAAATGGGCAGAGTCATGTGAGCAAAACCTCTGGCAGACGTTAAGCTGACACCATCATCTGAGTTCTCTTTGACCCACCAAAATCCCTCTAATCCAATGAGTGTGAATTTAAAGAATAAGAGTGAACAAAGGAGTTTTCCCAACCAGAAAGTTTATTCCAAGGAAGCACCTCACCGTTTATATATTGATTCATGTATCAGCTCACTGCATCCATACCTTAGTTTTTGCATTTGTTGGAGTCAGTGGTTCTGATCAGGCAAGGGTTAGGGTTAGGGTTACCTTTGAACTAGGACAGTGCATGCAGGCAGAAGCTGAAGAGATTTTTTCAGCTTTAGTTCATGCAGCTCTTTTGTAAGCAAGGTTTGTGTGTTCTGTACACAGTAGACAGGACCAACATTTGCTTCTTTGTGAAATATGAATGAGGACCTTTTATAATGTGACTCCCTATGGAGTACAGTTATAAACAGCCCTAAAGGTTCAGTTTGTTTACTCTGATGTGTAACGTCTTCTTACAGAGAAAGTGAATAATAGGTGTATTAATTTACAATCAGATATAGCTTGAGTGGTTATTGAAAAGATTAAGTAAGATTATATGTTTGAGCTTGGCAGGTAGATGGACACCAATGCTTGTGTTGCTTAAAGGGATAGACTGACATTTTGGATCTTTTTCTTGCTGAAAATTAGTTGGGAGAATGGGTACTGTTCTCAGTACATTAATTATGTATTAATTAAGTTACAGCCAGTTAGTTTAGCTCAGCATAAATAATGGAAACAGGGACAATGCAACAATGCAAAGCAGCTGTCCAAAGCTAACAAAGTTCCCCAACCACCACATCTGAAACTCACTAATTAACACAATGTTTCTTCTTTCATTTGCACAAAAACTGAACTGTAAAAATGACAAGTTGTGGTTTTAGCCAGGCACAATAGCTTCCTGTGGAGACTCCAGGAAGTCACTGTGCCACACATTAACCATAGTCCATTAACCAATGCAAAACCTCTACTTGTCATTTTTATGCCTTGGATTTTGTAAGGATTCAAGACATTAGATATGACATGTTGGTGAATTTTTGCCAGAGAAGCTGCTGTCTCAAGCCCTGTCTCCAGTCTTTAAGCTAAGCCAACCATCTCCTGGCTAGTTTCATATTTAACAGACAAATATGATAATATTATCAATCTTACTGAGTTTCCCAGAATGTGTATTCCATTAAACCTTTACAAAATGTTAAATAACTTTGCCAAACTATTTGGAAAGAAAAACTATAAAAGATTTAAAAACTTAAAGCACCATCAAATCTATTGTGTCGTTAGAGTAGTACACAGTTGTTAAAGGTCCAGTGTGTAAGATTTAGGAAGATCTATTGGCAGAAATGATATGTTTTCTTGAAAATATCGTTTTATCAACATAAGGAGTGGGTCCTCTTACAGAGAGACCACCATATTGAATTACCATGTTGAGTTTTGCGGCCACCGTAGTTTCTCCCACATGGTCAGAACGGGGCGTGAGTCGAGGGGATTGCAATCTGCAACTACACCACTAGACACGGAATCTTACACACTGGTCTTTTAAATACCCTCTCAGGATAAAAACTCAGTTGGTTTATGACTTTGTTTTTACCTCAGCAGTGCTTTGAGCATGGTGCTTGATGAGTTGCCATCGAGCAGCTGGGTACACAGCTATACCACCTGAGTTTCACACGTCTTTGCTCGCTTGTTGGTTTCGCCCTGGTGCCTCACAGGCAGAGAAAGCATCACAGGGTCAGCCATACACAAACACAGCTCATCACGAAGCCCCCGGGTCTACTGCAAGAGAATGGGACACAGAGCTCCATTTGTGTGTGGGCACAGGTGTCGGTGCACATGAATCCATGTTTAGATGTGTTCATGCTCGTGTTTAATTTTATGCTTTTGCGATTTTTTTTCTATCTTGAGGTAGATTCACGTGTAGCATGGAAGTTAAAGCACAAAAGAAATTGGAATCCGCATTTCAGTCCAAAGATAAATTCTAAAACGATGCAGATTAAACATGAAATGTGATCAGAGCTGCCAACTGTCACGCCTGCAGCAGGAGATACATGATTTTATGCTCGATCTCTTATTGCTCCCTCTTACTCTTCTCCTCTTACTTCTTAAGAGCTCTCACGCTTAGAGAAAACGCAGCTGACAAAAGGTGGCTATCACGCATGAAACCATCCGAGTTTTGATTTAATGATTTTTTCAGGTTTCAAAATGTGAATATTATTAGTACAGTATGTTATGAAAATTATCTTTAAACTGACAAACACAGATATGTAGCAATTGGGTGTAAATTTAAGGTCAAAGTTGAAGAATTGAGACATTAGCTGTTGCCTGATAAGAAAATGAATATATATTTCACTTTCACATATGTATTTATGTGTCTTCTGTTACCTTTCTAGTCAGGCTTTAAGCACTATCATCAATCATCTCCCTTAAACAGGTGTATGTACTGTATGCGTAGGTGTGTCCCTATTGCTGTGAGTGTGTGTGTGTGTGTGTGTCCCAGCCCACCCAGTGAAGCTGTGCCAGAGGCTCATCACATCACAGCATCAGGGGCATCTGTTTGAAACAGAAATAAAAGTAAAGCCTATGAATAAAAGAGCCACATGAATAAAAACAGAGAATGCAAATGACTTGCCAAGCAGGGATTGTCTGTGTGTGTGTGTGTAAGAGAGAGAGAGAGATAGAGAGACAAAGAGAGAGAGAGTGTTTGAGTGAGTGAAAGTGGAAGTGTTGTATTCACCCTGCATTTGTTCTCCATCCCATATTGACTGCACCTTAGTTTGACTGAGTGAGTAAGCGCGTGCACACACATACACCACACACCCACACGACCAACCCACCACACAACACACCAACACACACACACACACAGATTTCCATGCTCTCTGAGGTGCATGGTTTTCTCATGCATTAATCAACAGCAGTTTTGACACTTGGCTCCCGAATGAGGAGAGAGAGCTGCTTTAACGGAGCCACACTGTTGGTTCTCTCCTTCACTCCAGCACTGCTAGCACTGCCCTGGGTGACTTTATCAATTATTAGGCCTCTCTGGAAACAGCCGCATCCCCCTCCTTCCTTATATCCTCCCCTATTTCACTCCTCCTCTACTCTTTCTTCTACTCTTTCTTCTGATATTCTTCCTCTCTGTTCCTCCCTATCCGTCTTCTCTCCCTCTCTTCTCATGGTGCATCCTTTCTCTTGTGCTTTTCTCCTCCCCGTCCTTGTCCATTACCGCTCAAACTTCTGCCCATCCGTCACACCACTTTGTTCCTCTCTTCCTCCGTCTCTTCCTCCCCTTTACTTTGTCCTTTGTTACTTGTGCCTTTATTTTCTTTGCATTACTCTGTCCTTTTCACTCTATATAAAACATTATGATCATAAATGCTGAGTAGCACATCACTTGTCTTTAGTCTATGATTAATTGTCAATGGTCCAAAATCTTTATGAAAACGGCACCATAAGCTAACAAAATGGTAAATTAAATTATGTAAAAATGCCCCTTTTAAGATCTTTCTTATTAGTAAAATCATTTTATTCGGAGTTACATGGTCTATCTATTTTAAGTGGTGCTCATGTTTGTCTTGTCATGAAATTAATTCCAACTAGGAATTTCTTTTGCAGACAAATTCTCAATATTGTTGTCATTTTATAATTAACAAAAACATGCAAAATGAAAAACAACAGGAGATGAAAATGATCAAATGCATGCTTTTCTTGGCTTATGGTTTGTTATACAATCACGGACAGGCAATCTCATCTTGACAGTGTTTCCGAGCTCCTGTATGTGAATGCTTGCAGCTCACAGATAAACGGATAGCTTGCCAAATGTCTAAAGTTTGCATACTGAGTCAATAATGAAGTGTTAATTTTGCTGAATCTATATTTAAACAGCTGGTGTTCGTCAACATATTTTTGTTGACTTAAATCATATGTCATTCTAGTCAGTGGATAATTGACATAATTTAATCAAAATGACATGAACAAATGATCATGAGTTTTGAAAGTAGTAAAGGTCTTTTATTGGGGACTAATGAAGGCAACAATGCAGCACTCATCTATTACAGGTGTTACTGTAGGTGGTCAGTGTCAGGGAGAGCAAGCATGATTAGTTTCTGCCGTCAGTTAGGCTGGTGTGGTTCCTGCTGAGCTGTGCCTTGGGGCAGCTCAGGGCTGCAGAAAAAAGAACCAGGGAACAAGATGTTTGTCGACAGAAAAATGGAGATGCTTGAATGGAAAACCCAAATGAGATGGACAACTCGTCTACATTGCACGTATGCAGGTCAGCCTGAAGACATGAAGAAGCAGAAGCAGAACTGTGTGCTGCACTCAGCCCTGGGCTAGAATGGTAATGAAACATGCAAGAAAAGAACAATCAAGTAACAGCTCAAAACCTGGCCTGTCAGTGAGAGCGTTTCATAAAGTCAGTAAATATATTGCTATACTCTTTGTAGTATCACAATCACACGATATACATCATACCGAAGTCAATACATTTTTTATCTGGGTGGCCATATTTGACAATGAGTCGCTCACCCTTTACAGTATTCATTCTGGAAGAGCGATTGTCTACCGGTCATGCTCCAAGAAAGGAGCTGAACAGTTAAAGCTTTGGCAGAAGTGTGTGCAATAATGAGGCAATGCCAAGCAATGCCGCAGTTTAGTTGGTGAGCTGTCGAGCCATTCCTGTCTTCGTCTCTTAGATGTCCCTAACGGGCTACTGTACATGTCACCAATGACAAACACTGATGAGTTTGAATATGTGTGCATGGTAGTGTGTGGGTCATGTTGTGTGTGTCTGTGTTGGAGGGCATGTGTATGTATATGTGTACAGTCTGCGTGCACATGTTTGCTAGCATGTATGTGTGTGTGCTTGTTTGTGATTTTGAGTGTGTGTGTGTGTGTTTCTTCTTGGGTTGTGGGAGCTTACAGGCTCTGAGCGCAGAGGTTCCCTAATCCAGTGTTTTGAAATGAGCCCTCCAGCTGTTGTGGGCTTGAGAGACTGCTGCCTTGGAGGAGGCTTAGGGACGATAAGATGCTCCTTCCATCTTCATTCCTCTAGGACTTCTTCTTTCGTTCTTTTCTTTCTTTCTTTCTTTCTTTCTTTTCTTCAATCTTCCTGTCTTTCTTCCTCCCTAAACACTTTTAATACTGATGTGGCAATGAGAATAAACACTAACACTGATCTCATGTGGCCAATACAATTAAGGTTGTAACCTTTTGTATGAACTTCTTTCTCTTTGCAGTTAATCCTCCAATAAGAGCATAGATTGATTCTGCGCATGAAGTGAACATTGTGTACACAGAGGATATAAGAAGATCAGATTAGAGTTGTAGTGACCTAAGAGTTCGTTATTCATTGTATTTATAATCATGGCCTGAGATTGTAGATGTCATAACGGGTAATGGGAACTCATTAGCTGCGTCGTGACGTACGCTCTGAGCAGATTGTCGTGCTGTTTAACGTACAGTCTTTTTTAAGCAATTGAGTTAGAGTGAGGAATCATACTGTACATGATCCATATTGACATTCCAGTGGAATATAATGCCTTTAAGTGAAATAGCTTGCATAATTTATGGGAAGTCTTTTTCCTGAATATATATGTCTGATAAACCATAACTGAGCGGAGCAGTTCCAGCCCTGCCTATCTCCCCCGTGCCAGCAGTGAGCCTGCAGGGTGTGTGGTGTCTGCCAGCAGAAGGAAAGCGTAGGAAGTCAGCAGGTTTCGGACAGACAGAGAGGGAGCAACAGGCAGTCTGTCAGCTAGAATGTGAGGGTGATATTCAAAACCCATATTCGGCAGAAATGACACTTAAATTCTCAGCAGATTGAAAATGCCTTACAATTTGTGTCCTAGAAATAATACAGATAGGTGAATATATGGTTCACTGTGAGATTTAAGTTTTGTTGTGCGAGGTGGTCATTGCTTGCACTTGACATCTGGCTTGACTCCTACATACCGAACAAATTACAAGCTGGTGGTTTCTACCATTGGCTTATCGCAAGATCATCATCTTACATTATCACTAACAAGGACGATTCACAGGACATGATCAATTATCTGTAATCATATCAGTGCCATCATCCTCCTCACCATGTTTAGATAAGATTACTTCCCATTGGGTTTTTTGGACATGGATACATGCTTGCGGGGGAGATCTAACTTAATTTAGGCTGTAATGTCTTTAGCTGGTCTAGAAATAGGATGCTCCATGTACATATTTGTCTCAGTCGGTCTGTTATGGCTGACAGCTAAGCCCAGATGAAGAAAGCAGCTCCTTAGTTCCTTAGTTTAGAAGACTTAGAAGACCTTTGTTGCACAAGACAGCAAGCTATCATGGTTGTTTAGTATGCTGCATATGCACAGGAAGCAGCAAATTGTTTCCAAAATAACCATTACTATCCCCACTTGTCATGTTCGTTTAGTATGTATTGATACAGACTGTGTTCCCATGAAAGCAGCAAGAAGCAAGTAGTTTTAGGAAATGAATAACTCAAGAGACAGCCTATCGTGCTTCCCCATTTAACTATTACATATTTCATGTTATCCTTCACAGTGTGATCTAGATGTTTGTTTAGCTGCTGAGAGCAATTCAAAACAGGAGCTCAGTTCGGAAATCATGTTTGTTTTGCTGTAAAGATGAAAAGGCAGCAAAGAAAGGGCGGACTGAGAGATTACACAACTTTTTTTCTTTTTAAAGAGGTTTTGCTGGTTATTACTGTATTCATAGACATCCCCTCCCTCTGTCTATATGTCTGTCCCTCTGTCTCTATCTCTGACACACTCAGGTTTTTCAATATAACTGATATAAGCAATCTTTAAGTCATTATAGAAGGGATAGTAGTGGATGCATCTGTTGGGAGTTGCAATTGCTGCATTTAGATGTCTTCTCTTCTCTCTCTGTTCTTGTATTTTTACTTATTTACACCTTGTATGTGCTTATCTATTGTGTATCAAGTCACTGATCACTGCCTCCTTCCTCCTGCAGTGTCTGTGCGGGCGCTGGATGTGACAGTGTCCCAGAGCAGTATCCAGGTTGCCCGCGGCCAAGCAGCCGTCCTGCCCTGCTCTTTCACCACCAGCGCTGCCCTCAACAACCTCAACATCATCTGGATGGTGATACCACTGTCCAATGCTAACCAGCCAGAACAGGTACAGTGTGTGTCTTCTCTGCACCCACTCAATCACAGTGACTGAGCATTCCTTTAGCTTCTTCAGCAAAGAAGCAGTGCTGAATTAAGAGAGACGGTCAACTGCCAGAGATGCAGTGCACTATTTAGGTACTTTGCGAGATGTATACGGTACTACTGATATGCATCTAACGTATTTTCTAATGCAACATTACTGTATATGCATCACGTGGATGTCTATGCTGCTTCCCAACACCAACCCTACAGTCAAAGCAGGTACACAAGACTTGATATGTATTAAGGTGTGCTCAGATACAGCGCAAAGAGAATTTCAGAGGTTGCACAAATGCATAGAAAGTCAGATAAACAACCCAAATAGAGGCAAATAGACACAGATTGAGAAACGAGGCCCATATTAGGATAGGGACATATTTGCTCTAATTTAAAACTTTTTTCTCAAAGAATTGAGAAATTTGCACAATGCATCCACAGAGAGAGAATCTTTAGGGCTTCAGGGACATCCAATGCAGTTACATGACAGCAGTGGCTCTCGCTCACGGCGATAATCTTAAACTCATGCTAACGTGCTATATATATTTGTACATTTATGCCAAATATGCAGTGGCAAAAATGCACAAAGACACAACATTTCTCTTTCCGGTGCATCTGAACGCACCTGTAGGATATGAGTCATGTTATAGATATTAGATGACTATAATAGAAGAATATAGCTGTAGTAGTGAGCTTCAGGTGTGTCCATAGTCTAGATAACTCTTATCACTTTCCAAGTTGTACTGCAGCCTGCAGGACAGCAATGCCATGTAGCACTTTTCTACCTTTAAAACAATGTATTAACTGTACTGCCAGAGCATCCTGAAGCTGTTGTGAATTTGTTTGGGAACATTGGCAGCAGTCTAATTTGCACACAAAAACACAGCATGATTTAGACTTTAGTTATGTCTTAGTGTTAATTTTGTCTCTCTGGCTTCTCACCATCATTCCTTCCTGGCTTGCTACACTCATTTCCTTTCTGTTTTTTTCTTACCTTACCTTCCCTTCCTCCCTCTTTCTCTCTCTCACTCTTCCTCCCCCCTTGCGGGACTTCTGTGATTCCATTTGAGTTGTTTAACATGCAGCTGCAGGCCGTACAAGCTCACCTGCCTCCCTTCACTTTGAACCCCGGCGCTGGTCGGCCGTCCAAATAATACAATCATCTTCTGCACTAATTACCTCACGCCCACGACAGGCTCTATATCGCAGCTGTTCTCACCCCACACACACACACACACACACGCACACACACACACACAAACTGGCATTAGACAAACTGCTGGTCCAAATGCAGTGCAGATCTACATGCATACACGCAGAGCTTATATATATTTACAGTTTCACACATAAATGCATGCAGAGTGCACCACAGAAGTGTGAAAACTGATATTTCCATACGTACTTAAATGCACACATCACAAAGTAATGATCCCATGTGCACACCTGTGGATAAGGGCTTTTAATGTTGTCTTCACACACAAATACCTACAAAGGAACTAGAAACAACACTGAACACAAACACGTATAGGCACTTTTTCATGCATGAATTCATGAGACTTTTAGATGCCAGGTAAGTGAGAATGGGAGCTGATACATGTAGAAGGCTTTATAACATGCGTTCTCATGCTATGCTTTCACACTATATACCACATATGGCATATACATAATACGGTTGATGTATTTGTATACCAGGGAACACTGGGTGAAGGCACAGTGATGCATACACAAGTTTTTAAGTCTGCATTGTTACAGTGGCATACACAGCCCATGCAGCTACATACAGGAAAAAACAAATACTGTATGAACCACAGTTCTACAATCAGGTTGTGTGTGAATTTGGCGAGCTGTCTAAAAAGTGAGTGATGAAATAAAGTGCTGCGTGGGGCGACAGAACAAGTACAAGGTCATTTTAGAGGAAGAGAATGTCATAAATGATTACAGTTGATGCTAAAAGCCATTAAGAATTACTGAACAGAACTCTGCACACTTGCACACCCTCACAACCTGCGTTAGCGCTTTAGCGAGTGCACTCGGACCACTCAGATCTCTCTCTGCTCAAATTTGAATACCATGTTCAGATAACAGGAGACAATGCAACTTATTTAGCGCTGCTGGAAGGCACGAGATGCACTAGCCTCTTTGTCCTTGCAAATTCGGCTGTTTGTTGTGGCTCAGATGAATCCTGTTGGATGTTTGCTTGATGCTTGCCATGATGTTTAAGACCTACCCTGTGGTCTAAGGCCTTAAGCCTACATGGTTGACTCCACATAGGCTATAAAACTTACAGTATGAGTAATATATATTTATATATTATGTTTATGAGTGGAGAAAGTGTGCCAGCCTGATGCATCTATGACACTTGATCTCTGAAGTAATGAATACAAAGCACAGCTGATGACTTTATCTTCATCTTTTAGCTTGTTAGCTTGGTTTTCCAAGGTTACCAGGTTTTTTGGTTTACTTGCACCATTCTCATAGCGTTGTTTTTGGCTGCAGCAGGCAGCTTTTTTCAGAGAGAAAGCTCTAAAAACCCAGTGTAGACTACCTTTCCAGCACCAGACACAATTAGCGACTAGCTATGAACATAGTGGAGCACAGCAGAAAGAGCCAGATAATTCTCTCATGAGTTGGTGGAGAATGAGCCAGAGCTAAAAGAGAGTAAATATTGGACTCACCAGGTGGACAGAAACAAAAATCAAAACAACTCCAAATGAATTATAACACTGACAAATTGGATGTGTAAATAAGACCCCAAAACCACATTGGGGGTCTGTCTGAATAGGTCAACCATCTTGGATTGTTTTGGATGCAAATCAGAGGCTGCTCGATGAACTGGGGATATCAACATTGAGACATCATTTGTTTCATTGACAGACATGAGAAACTTACGTGTCAGTTTTTCATATCTGTCAATAAACTTTTATCTGGTAATTATTCAATGCAATTCAGTGTAAGTCTAGGGTTTATCAGTGTATAAGTGTATGGAACTACACTGCGGAGTGGAGTCTGTCTCTTGAATAGGTCCCTCATGGCTCTAACGCTATGAGTAAACCTGTGTTATGTGCGCAATCGATTAAAGACAAAATAGGAAGTGTTTGCTAACAAGTTCACCATAACAACTTTAATATAATAAGATAATAAAATAATTTTGTCAATGTTGTGTTCATTACATTTTGTTTCCACTGAGCCCAAGTGGCCAAAAAATCTGTTATTGCAAGTTTAAGAATATAATGTATTGGTTGAATGATCTTTCCTTGTTTTATAGTATGGTGTAGAGATGTGAAAGATTTGGCTTGTGAGTGTTCAAGTCATTGGACAACTTAAGTGTATGATTACCGAGCTGGTCGTGCAAGGGTTAAAAATACTGTGCATTGACAATATTCCGGACGATTAAAATAAAAGACACACGAAGCAACGTTAGCCGGCTTCTGGCTGTGGCTTTATATTCAATTGGCCGACATGAGAGTGGTATCAATCCTCTCATCTAACTTGTGGCAAGAAAGGGAATAATGTGCAGATTTTGTAGTTATGCCTTGGATGTTGATGTGAATTCTATTTACAAGTCAGAAACAAGAGACAAACTTTATATTAGCTTCTTTGTATTTATTATAAAATTAAAATAAAAATTATAAAAAAATAAAAAAAATAAATTAATATAAACTTTTTTATAAGGCTGACACTTTTGTAACTGTAACTGTCAGCCATGCTGCAGTCATAGTTTGTTTACTCTGATCACCTGACAAGCTGATCTCCAGATTACAACATGTAGGCCTGTAGCTCAGTGGAATGTACGCATGTGTTTTGGTGTGTGTGCATGTTTATGTGTTGTTTTCTGTGTATATAATCTGTCCATCATTCTGTTGTTGTGATCAAATGGCCCAACCTCTGGGCCACTAGGTGTGTGATAATCCAGATAAACAGACACACACACACACACACACACACACACACACATACAACTAGACAGTGGTTTTATGTTTACAAGCTGTTGTTTATCCTCTTTAAACTGTTTGCTGGATATCTGTTGTTTATGCTCTAATAAAAGCTTCAGGTTCACTCTCCTCTTGCACCACCTGTGAAACTAATTCCTGGAACTGATTTTGTAGTTGCATTCATTAAAATAGTTGATATATTAAACATTTATATACAACACTTTGGAGACATCCCTTCAGTGCGGTGAGCCTGGCAGTTTAATATTGTCAGAAGTCTCCTTACTTGCTCTAGTTGAAGAGAGAACTTTGTTGAGAAAGTTTTATCAATCCAGGAATAAAAAACTTTTTGCAGCATCATTGTATCATTTCTTAAATATGTTTTCTTAAATTCCTGGAAGGGGACTCATGCTGACTTTTGTAACTGAAAGGGTAAAAATGGTGCTGTGTTATCGAAATGAGGCTCTGGCGAAATTGAGGTCATAGAGAATCTGTGGTGCAGAAATGAAGTTAATCTGTAATTGAGAACATCTGTCAGATGATCAGATTCTGATCCTTATCTGAACCTAACAATCTGCCAGAGCATCGATCGAATAGACACTGCGTTCACATACCCTCAAATATAAACTTTTTCTCTCCTCGCTGCCTGCTTTGAACCCTGCGGGAATAATTTTAGCTGGACACATAAAAGGAACTGAGCAAGGTCCCATTTCAGACTAGTAAAAAATGGCCTATCTCTGTAGAGAGGCTGAGGAGAGGTTACACTACAATTCATACACTCAGCTCCAACACACTCTCATATACAATAATGTGATACCTTTTATTGATCAGCACTAAGAAAATTCTTTTTTTATTCGCTTGCCTCCCTCTAGGGACATCAGTATGCAGCGTCAGCGACAGTACAGTCTTTCTCACCAGTAATGTCTTTCCTGAGAGCACATAGGAATCATTGCTGTTATGAGCCTTTACCTTTAGCTGAAGGGCACAGATCACTAATCCACCCTGATCACGCCAAACACAGATCCCTTGGTAACATCGCACACCTTAAACTCTAAGATCAAATGTGCCCTGTTGACTATTACAGTTAAATTGCATTTATGAATTGAAACCGTTTATTTTTTCCCTTGTCTTCTTTGGTAATATGTATTGGGTTGGAAACAGCTGCCAATGTAGACCTGAAAAACCCATTTAGACTTGATGCTGGGCAACAGAAGTAAACTTGACCTGACTTGACTTCTTGACCAACAGTGAGGGTTTTTTCTGTCAGCACTCCCAAACAATAATGACTTGAACTAAAACATAACTTTAAAAACAAAAGACACCATTGTTGTAGTGTCATTGAATGTGCCACAAAGAAGCACAGCAAATGGATGATAATTCTAAACAGTTACTGGCAATAAGGTATGGTATAGATGCATAATAAGGAGATCATGGGCTAAATAAAGAGATATACTAGTAAACATGGATTTGGGCCTATATTGTTCAGAACATGTCTCGGAGGATAGAAAGAGATAACAGTGGCAGCTTACAGTTAGTAAATTGAGGGGAGGCTGCTGGGGTTTAGAGGTTTATTCAAGCTTTATTGAGGCGATGGCAGTGTCCCTCGTGTCTGCGGCCAACAGGGTCCTTCGGGTCAGTCAGAAGTAGGCTAATGTCATGAGACTGGTAGTGACAGACAATATCTGAAGGTTTACTGTGTGAATCCAGTTGTGGCTCACACTATACAGTGTGGATTGTAGAGCAAGATAATATAGTTAGAGCGTGAGCGAATGTTTGTACTGTGTGTGTATGTGTGTGTGTGTGTGTGTGTGCGTAGGGTTTTAGGAGAGTAAGGATGTAGCAGAGGTTTACCGCTGGGCCAGCAGTGGGACGTCCAGCTAGTCCAGCTAGAGTTCTTAGGGCCGTCCGCCATCTGAGTGCCAGCCATGACCTCCTTTCTCCCTGCGCATCACTACAAAGCCAACCAGGTCACACGAGAGGATGAGGTGATTTATACACACACACATAGATATGGATGGCTCAACACAGTGGACACAGAGACACAAAGTCTAGAAAACTGGTGGAATGTGGCATGAGTAGACATTTGTCTGTCTATCTTGACATACCGTACAGTACTGAGCTTGATTTAGTCCTTTTTGTCGCTGTTTTTTTAAATGTCAGAAAACAAATACCTGCATTGAATTCAGAAAAATACAAATGCAGGGACAGGTGTAACATGCACCACAGTTTTGGGCCTGCTTTAATCCTCCGCTCACTCATGCACACATGCAAACATGAACCTCATGTATTGTGTGTGGGGCCGATTGATTGGATCACTTTCACCGAGCATGCAGATTATACTGTTAGGTCATCAGGAGTGTAGAGCCAGGTCATACCGGTGAAATCTGTTAGAAAGGGAAACAGAGAGGTAAGCACAGACAGACAGACAGACAGACAGACAGACAGGGAGTGAGTGGACAGACAGAATATAGGTGACACCACAAAGTTATCAGCCTGGGAAATAGAACAATCACACACTTTCACAAAATTGATACACTTCACCATGAGTAAATGAATAAACACAGAGACACTGAAACACACACAAACACACACACACACACAGAAGATGCAGTTGCAGGCTCTCATCACAGCTGAGGGGCTGCCTATTCATCTGCACATAAGAGGACAAAGCGAGCGTACTGCACTCAGGAAATTGCAGCCGCGCAATTTACAACCGTTAAGCAGCGATGGAGAACACAGTCACATACACACCCCTGCACTTTCACTCTCATGCATACACACACACACACACACACACTGGTGCTGGTTGTTTCCCTGCCTGGGTCTTTGAACAGTTCAATAAGGGCCCTTTTCACCAAAGTGAATAGCCCCTCTGATTCCCCTCCGTGCTTTGTGTGTACGTGTGTGTGCGTGTCTGTGTGTGAGTCGGTGCGTGTGTTCCAGACTTGCGTGCACATACCATGTGTTTGTGTGCGTCCTCTTCATCTTTTGTGTGGGCCCAGCTGAGGGTGAGAGCTGTTTTGCATGTGGCTCGGCCTCAAAAACGAGCTGTTTAGTTGAGTTTGAGGCCTGGGGGAAGCTTTTGAACAAGCTGATGCTTCGTTGCCCTTCAATTCGGACATTAGACAAACTCACCTGAACCTGAAGGTGTGAATTCTGCCTTACAAGTGATCACCCTCAAAAGTCACTGTTGTAATGATAAAAGGGCTAAGTTTTGGTTTCATTTCTAGCTAGATCTTATTCCTTGTGCAGCAGATTTTCTGCATTGCTACTGTTGGAAAAATATAAACTGCAATCTGATGAATCCAAGTTAAAATGTTTTCAATTATGCATACCATTTAGTGGATGCTTTTATCTGAAGAGTACCATGAAAGCATACTTTCAGTATGTTCTCCTTACTCTGGAATCTACCCACTGAACTAGAAAGAACCACTTACTAATAAAAGTTTTTTTTGTCTATTTGTTTGTTTGTTTGTTTCTTAGGACATACATAATTCTAGTGACTCCTTTAGTTTTTCTGTCCACTGTCAAGCTACTTTTCAGCCTCTTAGTAGAACTAGGTCTCCCTCTAGTGAATGTTATATGTAACAGGCCATTTGAGGAAATGTCCAAGAATGACACAAAGTGTTGAGGTTAAGGAGTATAAAAACATCTGCTGCATTTCTTTGGACAACAGGAGGAGATTCTTCAGTTTTTTCTTAGGATTAAAAATATCTCATTTGTTGTAATTCATCTCCTTTAACTCTTTATCCCTATTTCTTACACCCACTACCTTCTGAAATCCCAATCCAGGTGATAATTTACCAGGGCGGCCAGGTGTTCAGCCTCGCCAACCACCTCAATGGTCGTGTGGGCTTTGTGGCCACCATGCCAAGTACAAGTGCCTCCATCTTCATCAACAACACCCAGCTGTCCGACACTGGGACCTACCAGTGCCTGGTCAACAACTTCCCAGATAGAGGGGGGCGCAACATCGGCGTCATTGGGCTCACCGTGTTGGGTAACTATTTTCTATTTGTAATGTTTAAAAAATTAAGATAGGAAAGGCAGGGCTAAAGCTACGTCTGCTGCAACAAAATCCATTTACTGAGACCATGCAGATTTGCCCTGATTGCCCAAAACATGTCTCAAAGGAAGAAAATATGTAATCACAAAAACTGCTGCTTTTTGACCTGTTTTTATCTGATATCCAGTATTTCATTGTCTGAAGTTTGCTTGCTTTGTCCCTCTACTTGGAGGGCAGCATTTCCTGCCAATTATAGAACACTAAAGACAGGTAAACAGTAACATTTTAAACAGTCATCATTATGACAAGTTGTAGGAGGTTGAAACTGTATTATTTAGTTTGTAAGTAACCATGAGAATCATTTTCTAATGAAGCAATATATAAGAAAAAACGTTCTATTATTAATTTAATAGAGATTGTTCATAATTTCCTCTTCAATTAGGAAAATATTAGATGTGCTTTGTGAAGTAGTCAACATGACACCGCCCACTCTCTCCATCTGCCAGTGCCCCCCTCGGTGCCAGCATGTCGAATCCAGGGCACGCTGGATGTCGGCAGTGACATCATGTTGTTCTGCAGCTCTGATGAAGGTATTCCCACGCCGTCCTACTCCTGGGAGAAACTGGACGCGCTGCCCAAGCTGCCGCACAACGCCATGCAAGGTATTACAAACAAGCTGGCCGTCGGAGTTCCCTTTTGCCCCACCTTTGCTGGTAAATCAAACACACATAGCGTAGCTCAGACTCAGCAACAATCCCACCATCTCAGCCACCTGTCATCTGCCAGGCCCGAACCACTACCCCTACTGACCCTGCTGATCCTGCTGAGGGGTGATGATGGATGGATGGTGGTGATTCAGACTGTGTGAATTTGTGAATGAGCATGTGTGTCGGGAATGTGTTTGTGTAATTAACCTAGATGATTATGTGAATGTGGTGTTTTTCTGTTTTTCCCCATTCTCTCATGCTGAATACCAACTCTGAATTATTCCAGAATCTTGCCATTTGTTGCACTGGACTGATGCAATCAATATGGCCATACTGCTTCAGCTTCAGCTAAGCGGTGACCTACCACCCATCCATCTCCTCACAGAATAACAGGAGTATTATAGGAGTATTGGAGTTTTGGTTTTCAGTATCAGAGAACGTCGGTGTGGTGGACTCTCCTTTCTTTTCCAGCTGTGCTCTTTGCACAGTCAAGTAATCTTTACCACCAATCGCTTTCTTTGTCTGTACACTACTGTTCAATATAGAAGGCCAATTTGTAAAATCAATTGCAAATAGCAGATTTCCACAAAAAATAAAGCTAAATATTTTTCTTAAACAGCTATAGAGACAAATAGTATATACACTGGGAATAGACTAAAGAAACACATCTATTATCAGCATTTCTGAGATGCTAATTGGAATTAATGGCAATCAGCCCTTTGATATGTTAACATCTAACAGAGCTTCAAAGAGGCCAAAATGTATCTCACAAAAATTGCAGTTGCACAAAATTAAACCACGTTTTTCATAGTTACATTTGTATGCTGTTAAGAGCATTTTCTCTAAACCCCGATTGTGTGTAAGTTGCATCAGTATCGACCATTTGAGAGATAGTTTATTGAGATATTTCAGTTTAGACTATATGAAAAAAATCACAGTACTGTATCAAAATAAAGAAAATAAGAAAGAAAGACCAACTTATAAAATTATATTATTAAACAATGTGCTTATAGTGCTTCAAGAGTTTCATTAAATCTATTTACACTTCTTGGTTTACAATACAGCTCCTCTGCTGGATGGTAGAGAGCCCACCTGGTTTGACATGTTTATTTAACTTTTTTACAATACAAGTTTTGTATTGAGCTTTGTGCCCGTCTTCTTCTGCTGTTTGCATTTGATTTAAATTTAAATCCAATCCTGGATTTGTTAGTGTCAGTCTTGTCTCTATGTGAGTTTAGTTTGACACAGACAGCTGTGACAACTGTCATGCCATTGTAAAGAGAACAAGTGAAAATCTGGCTTGCTTCCTTTTTATTGAATCCAGCAGTGTACAGCTCTATGATTCTAAGCTGACGAATAAACCCATTCATCATTTGTGAAAGAAAGGAATCTGCAGCTTTTTTACTGTGCTTTACTTGCACACCTTACATTAAAGCTTTATAGCACCCTCTATTGGTAGATATACATATACGTCATACAATACACAAGATTTGATACTAAAATGGACCAAACTTGACTTGCTTTACTCAAATTATAAATGACCTTTTCAGTTTAAATTTAAAATTTACTCTGATGTTATACTTTGCACTCTTTTTTTCTTAAATATGCATTTGGTCCGCTTCCACACTGTGCTGTGTGCATCCATGTGTTTTAGTCACTTTAATTACCATGTGGCTGTGTGTGTGTTTCCTTCAGACCAGATGCAGGGCACTGTAACACTGAGAAACATCAGCACCAGCACCTCAGGACTCTACCAGTGTACCTCCAGCAATGCAATTGGCAAGAGCACCTGTCTGCTCAACCTGCAGGTTGTAGCACGTAAGTACACTCAAACAAACTGCTCCTTTACTGCTGGGGCCATGTGACGCCATTATTGTCACATATAGACCAGCTGACTCATGGCTGTGTTTGTTTATAGATGGAAAAGCTGCCTCCTCATCTCAAGCACTGACAGATGGGAATAAAGTTAGAAGTCGTCTGCTTGAGTGACACTGTCAAACAGTCAGATAAACAGAATAATAAGCAAACAAACAATACAACCAAACAAAGGACAAGACATTTTGAAGATAGCAGCGCTCCCCACACACAACAAGACAGAGAGTTTGGGTCATACAGGGTCAAACAGTTTGACAGTAACATGGTTTTTAGTCTTTTTGTGTGTCTGACAGACTGGCTGACACTCCATGTCAGAAATACATACAGACAGACAGCTGAGTCTGTCTGTCAGAGACAACAGTGGGCGTTGCAGGCAATGCCAACATGACACAGGTGTAAATGTCACTCTGTTCTGTTCCATTGCTGTTTCCTGTTTAACTCAAGGATTATTGGAAAAACTGATAAACCTATTGTATTATGTTGTACATTAGTATAGAATACCCCCAACTCAAGTGAAAACACTGGTTAATACACATTTAAAGGTCCAGTGCATATGATTTAGTTGTATTTATTGGGATAAACTGAATATAATATTCAGAGTTATTTTTTCATTAGTGTATAATCACCTGAAATATAATAATTGTTTGCTTAGAGCAAGCTGTTTTTAATCTACAGAGGGAGCGGATCCTATGGAGCTACTTTATTACATAGCCATATTACAACACTAGTCCAGAGCAGACACAGCAAACACTGGCTCTAGAGAGGACCTTTTGCATTGTTTAAGGTGGCAACTTGGATTTTGTGACCACCAGTGGTTCTCATACACACTTGCAAAAGGGAATTTGCAGGGAGAGGGATATTTAGCTCGTTGCAATCTGCAACTCCACCACTAGATGCCATACATACTAGTGTGCCAAGTGTCATCTGACACATAATATAATTGCTGCTACCAGAGAAAGTTTGAGTATTAGCAGCTTCTATTAAATTCTAAAAAACCTGATTGCTACTGTATGTATCTTCTCATTCTTCTACTTTTTTCCTGTTATTTAGTTTGCTGCAGCCCCATCCAACCAGCTCTCAGAGGAGGCTGATTGTGGATGATTTGGATTGAACATACTGTCAATTATTTAGCAAACCTTTGTAAAACTTTCTCCTCCTGTCTCTCTGCCCTGCAGCCCAGCCTCAGAGTGTGGGTCTGATAGCAGGGACCATCGCTACAGGAGTCCTAGCTGTTATCATCTGCTCCCTGTTAGTGGTGGTCACACTCTTCTACTGGAAGAACAAGAACAAATATGACGAGGAGGAGATCCCCAATGAGATCAGGTTTGGCTTTGATTTGTGTTTTTTGAGTGAGTGCAACCAAAAGGTTGTAAAGCATGCATGTAGAACAGATATTATAACACATTATATTATCTATTATACAACAAACATAATATTAATGTATATGCATTGGATGGAATGTCTGAAGTCAAACAGAGATTGTTTACTGTTTACTGTCTATATGTATTTTAGACTGTGGCAGGATGGAGAATATCTATCTATCTATCTGTTGTATTTTAAAAGGTGCAGACCAATAAGTGTGTCAGCACTGCAGTCACACAGATTCAGCTCAGAAAACACTGGCCAGTAAATTGGATTTAAAGTTGGGATAATTCAGCTCAATTTTATCCCCTGGCAGCAAATTTTCTATCATCACAGGCTAATTTGCCTTTTCAAACACTTTGTGAAGCTCTGTCAGTTTTTTAAATGGGCTACAGCTTCTTCCCTAAATCACTCCATGAATCATTTGGAAGATAAATCATTGTAGACATATCTGAAGCTTTGGCTGATTGGGATAACATCTGCCTCATTTTGAGCTGCACTATGATCCCTAATTCAGTTTCCACCCCTACGGCTCTGCTTTTTACCCACTAAGAGTAAATCACAATGAATATATTTTTATCTCAGCCAATGTATCAGGAGCCAAACTCTTCCTTTTGTTAGCCTCATTTCAAAACATCCACTTCACATACACTGAAAGTATGATAAAACTGTTTGTGTTGACTACAAGAGAATAACACAATATGGTTTTTCATGATCAAATTAATGATAGCTCTCTTTTTTTTTATTATTTTGGAGAATTGTGTCACCTTTGTTGCATTATTTGTACTGATGGTTCAAGTGTGACAACCCACTGTATATTTAACAGAGTCCAGAAAGATGTGAGAGCAAATGATTGATGGAATGATTAAATAAGTAGTATTTAGATTCTTGCAACTTGACTGCATAGAGAAGCTCTTTAAATTTTTAATGTGGCAGAGAGGATTTGTGCTAAATATTTTAAGATGAACTAATTGGTTATCTTAGTGCTATAATTTCTAATATCACTCATATCAACATATATCTTCTTAACAGAGAAGATGATCTTCCTCCCAAGCGGTCATCATCAGTGAAGGCTTTCCATGCAGACGCCTCATCCTCAGAGAATGACACACTGACATCTACCAACACCTACAACAGCCGCTACTGGCACAACCCCAAACCCAACTATGACACCAACTCCTATACACGTTACAATGGAGACACTCGTCAGACCTTCTCCGCCACCGCTCATGGTGCACACGGACAGGCCCAGAACGCAGGACATGGCCACAGTACAGTGGTCACAGCACCAGGCTCAGCCCCACTGTCCCGCCATGCGCAGGCCACAACAGCAACAACGACATCGTTTGCCAATGGCAGCCACACGCTCCCGCCACCCAAGACTCTGGTGGTTACCACAAACTCTGCCCCATCCCCTCCCACCATGGTGCGCAGCAACGGCTCTGTGAGCCTCAAACCGGTGGTGACGTCCACGCACGGGCAGCACACGCACTCCTACGCGGTGAGCCAGGCCACACTGGAGAGGATGGGGGCAGTGCCTGTCATGGTGCCCGCCCAGAGTAGAGCAGGCTCGCTGGTCTGAGGTCTGATTTGGTAAACTGTTAGCTTTGAAAACCAGACTAAATGAGTGTTTGGTTGTGTTTGAAATCCACTGATGAAAAACAGATTGAATATGGGCTGAAGCAGCCCGCTGCCCTTTACAACTGTGTCTTTCTGTATGTCTCAACCTTTTTATCTGAAAACAAACTGGAATTTTACAGTGCAGAGTTCGTTTAATGCCAATTCTTTGGACAGGACCCTCCATTTTGTAGACAAGTACTACATGGAATTTGATCATCCCCTTGTTGGATGGCTTTTCTTGGCAGGTGTGGTGGGAACTATTTTTCAACCACTTGGATGGTTTCACAAAGCTGGAGTGAAATTTCCTGCAGAACCTGGATTCCCAGATCTTTTTTCAGGGCTGGATTATTGTGACGATTGTGTTTTTTTGGACTCAAAGCAACACAAGGCATCTTCATCTCAATGTGTCCATACTGCATGGTGAGACAAAGGCAAGCTTGGATTCCCACATAAATGCATGTGTCCCTTGTTTTAGGATAACAAATTAAGTCCATATTACTTTGAATAATTTCAGTTGTAATTTTGATTGACAGTAATGATAGTGATGATGAGGATTATGCATTGAAAAAGTGAATGTTTAAATGTTTGTTGGGAGTAACCTAAAATATAAAGTGTAAGAATGAAATGGTGTTGGGTGAAATGGCCTTAGAAGCTCAGAGAGAGGGGTTTTATTAGGTGCAATACATCACATAATATACTTTAATTCATTGAATGCAAACATTTTAATTACCTTTTTGCACTTTTCAGATACATTTTATATCAAAACTGCTGTCTTATGAACAATAACTCTTACTAATGACATGCTTTGCCCATACCACATAAGTCAAAACTTTTCTGCACATACAAACTACTGCTTATATTTGAAGATAGCACAAGTGCTGGATTTTCAGAGAAAACCTGCACAACACCTTTTACAACATAAAGCTACTGTCCCATATTTAAACTTGAACCTGCAGATGGATATTGTCGTAGTCTTCTCCGTGTTCATCCTTGCTGTTGTCCTAATCTGGTTCATGTCACATCAGTGCTGGTTTGAGAAGACATGGATAAGAGGATGTCTTATTTCATAAATGCTTTATAAAGAGACAAATATATATTTAAAGGTGATTTTTTTCCCTTGACAAAGGCTAACACCTACTGTTTTCTACTGTACATATTGTAACTACAACAGTAGGCTAGATTGTGAATCAAAGAAAATACAATACATGTCTGACTAAAACAGATTTTACAACTCATGTGTCTTAATTTTAAAATGGTTCTTTTTGTTACATTAGACAAGCTGGGTTTGGTAGACAGTATTTTTGCTTTCAATGAGAGATTTTTTTTTTTCTAATGAGTAATTGCCATTTCATCACAAGGTTAAATACAGTATGGTTTAACATTACTATAAATAATAGGCACCAATGCTGTATATGGTAGAAAGTATCACTGTGTTTCTGACCTGCTGTTTTTATATTTTAACCAAATGTCACCAGTGGAAAAACATTCTTACAAACAGTGTTCCCAAATTTACCAACCCTCATTTTTTATTGTGCATTACATTTAATGCACAACACTAATAATTTCTTGTCGCTGTGATGCAATATTCGATACAGGAATTATTTGTGTGTTACATGCAGTATTGGAAAATGTGTTTTATTCTTTGAAGCAATTTATCTTTGCATCTGATTAATGACTTTTATTAAATGTTTTGGCAATGGAATTCTTCAAATGTATGTGCTAACATCACAGAAAGTGCTCCAACTTTAACAAATACAATATCATAACTTATGGTGGATTAGTCCAGATGACTTCACTGACTTTAGAAACACTTTTAATGTCTATTATCGACTATTAAATATACATGCCGTCCTTGTAGGTGTTAGATGCACTCAAATACAGTTAATTGAATCAGAAAATAAAACATGGGAAGGCTGGCAGCTAGTCTAGAGTGGTATTAGCTTATCATTTCAGACTGGAAAACACTGGTTTTTCACCACAGTTTGTTGTCAGTGATACAGTTTACACAGACCTGGATCAGAGAGCAAGCCTGTTTCTCCTTGGTTTTTATTTTATTTTTTTTATTTGCCTGGAAGTCATGATGGAAATGGCTTTTAGTTTTAATCTGCATTTTTAAATGTATTTACTATTTTATCAGTTACAAAATGTACCAGTGCGGATCAATTGCAAATACTGTATGTTTGTTCATCATCATAGTATATTTGCCCCTATTACAGACTTTTCTTTCTGTTTTGTCTCAAAGCTGTCTACTGTGTGGCAGTGCTACAGTACTTTGGTTCAGTCCACCTGCAACACACACACATATACACACACACATATTGATTTATAAACACGATAAGGCTGAAAAAGGTCAACTGATGAAAGGTCAGTTTTCAGAATAAAGTCTTCTGTCTGTGTAGATTTCACTCACCATCTGTCCCACTGTCCCTGCCCTGAACATTGGCTGACAACATTAAAGAAGAACTTTTCTTCTAAGAGCTCTGGCTTTATTCTTCCCTAGAGAGAATTTCAGGCCGAAGAAGCTGAACTGAGATTATTTTACTCTAACTCTGCCCTCCCTTTGCAGGAACAATAGAGGAAAGAAAGAGCACAATCAGTAGAAAACTACTGAAGTTTTAACCCAGATTAAACAAACTTCTCATCTTCTACCCCGGCCATAGGTTGGCATGTGGTACACAAGGTGGTATATGGGTTGTGTATATAGATAAATACTGACATGTGATATATTGCCAATAGTAAAAACCAATCTGTAAATATGTATAAAAATACATCTTGTTCTTACTGTTGGGTTGAAATCAAATAGGAAAAATAACACTGGAACTTGTAGTGAATAAATATTGTTAATACATTCTAGTTGGCATCCTGCGTATTTGTTTGTGTGTGGCATGTTTTATTTGGCATGGGGCAAATTTCCTGACTGCTTCAAGAACTAAGGTGAAAGTAACATTACATGAAGTTAGATTTATCATCTGTTAAGCCTACCTATACCTAATCAATTTATCCAGCCCGTCTTGTCTCAATTTCCTCTTCCCATCCCTATTTGCATCCATCAATACTTCCTTCCTACCTTTCATTCCTTCTTATTTAATCCTGTGCACACCTCTCACATCTCTCCTTTTCCAGGTTCTATCTGGGGCTTGGGTGACTGAATGCATCCCCCACAATGAGTCTCCTCCCCAGCCTCCAATACATCTATCCTACACAGGCCTAAACAGACAACTTCCTTCCCCACATTCCTCCCCTTCCTCACATGCATTCACCCATCCTTAACAATGTCCTTGTTTCATTAAACCTTTAATACCACACTGTTGTAGTGTGGTCCTGGTTATTGAATCAATAATGAATAATAAGTAGATCGTAGATATATAACAAGAAGAAAGAAAACAAGATGAATGACAATGAAAGTGGAACATCATCATTAAGAAACTGTATTTAAGTTACATGTAAGTATAATATGTACAGATTCTGCATAAAATGTCTCCTGCACAGTAGGTATCAGATACAGAAAGAGCCACTGCTGCTGTAACATGAATAACAGATTTCGGGCTTTGCTCAGCAAGCTTTCTATGAAACTCATTCATCGAGCCTTTGGTGCTGCTTCAGGCTGTTAAGACAACCATAAAGAAGGGAGTTGTACAGAATAACAATGTGAATAATATGCAAGTGTGCTACTTTCTTCATGGGCTTGTAGTTTCTATTCCCAAGACAAATTGTGTAATACTGCAAAAATAAAATGTCCTCCAAGTAAATATACAGATTCAGACCAGATGCATGAACAAACACTAATTTTTCGATTTAATGCTTATGTTTTATGCACAAGCTTGAAGTGGTGCTTCTGACTTTCACAGTATTGTTTAACTTCAGAACAAGTCACTGAGTTCATGTTAGGGTGCATAAAGGTAAATTATTTCTGCTCTATAATGCCCATTGACCAAGTACACTATGCCATATTACTCTGATACGTATGTAATTAATGAATTTGGGCATAACAGAGGCACTTTTGCTCTGTGTTAAAGCTCCTATCTGGTTTCTTTTAGGTTCTCTGTGTGTGTGTGTGTGT
>NW_023340257.1:7140262-7153494 GCF_004916995.1 Morone saxatilis | reverse complement strand
TTATGCACCTTAGGCCTTTCAAGCACTGGATTTGACCATGCACCTTAGGACACTAGCCCCATGCTCGTTATTTGGCTATTTATTTTATTTTATTTTATTTTATTTTATTTTATTTTATTTGTTATTTTGCATTCTGCCTCCTGTTGTTGTTGTTATTATTGTTATTATTATTATCAGGCTGTGGATACTGCTGGAATCTATGTTCCATACTATATCACTATATCTATCTATCTATTATTATATTGATGATTAGAGCATTAGGTTCTGAATTAGGATGAATCAAAGGAATATTTCTTGAAATATTTTTTATTCAATATTTCTTCACTGCACCATATCAGTGCTCATCCCTCTCATTCACTGGTGGACTAAGGGGATGAGGTGGGAGATTGTGCTAGTTTTTCACCACTGCTCCTCAAACAGTCTACCAGCTGTCGGACTGGATATAAGACATGTGTGGTGTGTCGTTTGAAAAGTCATTTTTAACATTCCCCCATTGACTTTCAGTACTCCAAACTGCTCCGAAGGTATGTAAAGTCGATCTCTGCAGTCAATCAATCAATAGGAGAGAAGTTGGCCACATGACTTAAATGGGAAAGTACTGTAAAGAAATAAGGGAATTAATGCAAAGGTCAAAGAAACAGAAATAATAATTTATAAATTGATTACTGACTATATTTATTTTCAATATTGTTTTTGGTTATTAATGGAATATTTATTTATTTATTCGGTCACTTATTTAGTTATTTTTTATTTTGGCAGTTTTGGTTCTACACAACTTTTAGCAGAGGCTAACAGAAGCACTCTTTGCAATGCTTTTTGTTAATTTTCATTATTATTATTGTTTGGTCTTCTGTAGCTCTGATAGATGTCTTCACAAACGGCCCTGCAAGTCTAGACAATATATTACTACCTCCTGCCAAGGCTGAACGCAGTAGAAAGCTTTTAACTTTATTGTACTGTCAAAATGCTACCATGTGCTTAATGGTGGCCACACAACTTCTGTGACTGAGAGAGCAAATATCTTTTACAGTATACGGTAGAAAGCTTCAGACTGTATGAGACTAAGCTCCTTTCTATTTTTTAGCTCTCTTTCTCTTTGTGTCTGCCTCTTGCACATTAATTGTGATACTTTAATTTGTAAATTGTGTCTTTCATAGACAAAGTAAATGATGACAAACTTTTACTCAGATAAAGATGCTACTCTCATGGTATAATTTACAATTAAAAGTTGAGCATACATAAACTAAATATATTAAGTGGTCCATAAAATTTTCACAGGTCCATGTTTATGTTCTCCAGGTTGCCGACATATGAACACCACCCATATACAACGTGTACATAATACAGGACACTAATTATGATGCTGGATTACCCAATAAACTAGAAGCAATTTCTATCATTATTAATCATAAACAAACTAATACTACAACACTGGATAATCTTAATAAAACATCATGTTACCTGCTCTGACATGGGAACATGTTTTAAACAAAATATGTTTATGGTTTGCAAAATCAGTGCAATTTATACAACTTATCACAACAATCATTCAAACACAGCCTGAAAAGCATCGATGGACTCTTGATGGCTACTGACTGAGTAAGGAATGTGCATTTGAGATATGTGCAGGAAATAAAAGGCATGTGTGAGTGCATATTCATCTTTGTGATAGACCTCTTATTCTCTACTCTTCAATTCACTTACCGAAGCTAAAGTGATCACACTGACGAATGAGACAGGGAACAAATGAAAGAGAGAGACAAAAAAAAGGCAAAAACCCATTTCCCAGCAGGGCAGACAGGTGGCCAACTATGAGCTGAATACAGCCAATCAAGCCTCTCTGGTGTGCAGACTGAAAGGACAATGCTGTTTCTGAGAAATCACTTTGGACATCCATTACAGGCCCCTATTTGAAATGTTCTCTCCTTACTAGTGTTGTCTATAGAGCATCCATCCCATAATAGCCCTGAGCTGTGCAACTGGCTCACCGTCTCACTCCCTTTCTCTCTGTCTCTGTCAGGCCTGTGTGCCTCTGCTGAAACCGCAAAAACGTGAACCCTTGTATGACAGTCCAGTGAGTTTCCAGTTTAATTTCTAATGTGTATGCCAGTAGCTGAAGAGTAGTTGAACAAAGTAATATCCAACACATTTGTATGAAACAACCATAATCAATCAAAAGAGAGAAGTCAATGCACCATATTTAACCTTAATAAATACATTTGCAATGGGGTACCAAGACCCTATTTAACAACTGTTTGGTCATGGGCAGCATTCTTCTCCCTACTTCCCTACAGACATCTAGTACAGCTATTGTCAGGACACCATGACAACAACCACTCTCCAAGGAGACGACCCTGCTGTTGTCAGCTGCTAGGGAGCTATGCTACCTCTTGTACACACCAGCGCAATGGTTACTGCCAGCATGGATTTCCAGTTATTGACATATAATGCTTTATCACTGACCTCACCTGTCTGCCCAAGATTTGCATGAATATGCACAGTCAGCGTTGAACTTCAGTTCCCACTGCACTCCTACTGTATAGCAGTTGTTAAAGGAACCATTACAACATCTTCTTTGGAATAGGTAATCCATCACTGTTATACTTTCAGTAAGGGCGAAGCTTACTGTATGCAAATTATTTTACATATATTAATGCAGATTTTCATAGGTTTTTTAAACCAATTCAGTCAAATTTCTAAAGGACAGAGGTAAAATAAATAAAATGAGGAAAGAAAAAAGAAACAGAAAGAAAGCAGTTTTATCTAATTTATTTAATTTATCAATACACATAATACACACTGACACAGATATGGACAGAAAGGAACAAAAGAAAGGCGAAAACAAGCAGCAGTTTGTTTGAAGGCAGTGGTGTTTTCCATTCTGATAGAGTTGCAGAAGTTCTATAGATGCTGTTAACCCCTCAAGTCAGAGGTCAAAGCAGTCCATCTGGGAGAGAATCAATGGAGAATGTGAAAGAGAAAGAAAAGGGGAAAAAACAAGGTGCTGAGAACAGATTCAGCACAATGATGGACAGGTTCTGAGTTTAGAGGAGGAGAAAACAATTTAAACTTTGATCAAGAGTAAGATGCAGTTAGTTCAGAGGAAATGGATAAAAAAGTTACTTTAAACTTTTTTCAGAACGTATATATACAGTACAAAATCCAATTGAATGTCACTATCAAAGTAAACGTTTTTAATTAAGAAACTAATAGGATAAAACATACAGTAGATCTATGGTCAGTTATATTCAAATGCACTTTGTAATGCACTGCAGTCAGAGAAAAGAGCCAAAAAGCAACTGTAACAGCAGAGGGCTTAAAAGGAGTTAGATTTATTAGCTCTGACATTTAATTCCCTGCTGGACTTACTTTGGTTTAGCTGACTTCTAAGGGATGTCTAATGGGCAGGACAAGAACATTTGTAAAGGATAAGTTCCTTTAAAAGTTGAAATAAAATACTGAAACAACATGGTCATGGCAGAAAGGTTAAAAAATGTAGCCCTATAATGCCGCTGTATCATATTTGCATGATTTGCACATGAGACCTCTATGTCAACAACATGATCAATACTAAAGTAAGTGTTTTGATGAATAAGGAGAACACTTCCATTCTTTTAAATCTGCAAATAGGTCTTCCACACCATACTGGATTCATTAAAAGACATGGGTTTATGTATTGTGTCGCAGTGATATGCTGGGAGTTAGAATTTATTCCTTCTCACAGTTGTGCGTGAAGTGACCACATACGCATATTCCAGTTCCCTCCTTTGCATTTGTATTCTAAAATGGTTATTCGTGTATTGTTTTGCCATGCTTTTGTTTGTTTGTTTTGCTTCCATTTATTGTATAAAATCTCAAACATTCCATTGCAATCTTGTTTTGTGTGAAAGTGGATATAGAGGAGAAAAGATGGGGACATATAGAAAGAAATTCTCATCAAACTGATCTACAGTTTTATTGATGACTGCCTAGAGACCAACAGTGAAACAGTTCACCCTGTCATCCCTTTGAAACAACAGAATGTACTGTACATAGTAAAAATGAAACAAATATATATACTGTGAGTGGGCTGTGACACAAAATAGGTATAGGCACACTGTTATTCTAACGCACACACACACACAAATTTTCAAACACACAAATTCTCAAGATATGTTATACTTTTCTTTTACATAATTTAGCTTAAGGTACCATATAAAAAATGAAATGCGCTAAGGATGAAGGCATTGCATGTGTGTGTATGTGTGTATGCGTGAAAGTGAAATCTGAAGTCTCATTCGAAACTGGCTCCACTCTGGTCATGAAAGGAGCTGGTGTTTACAGAGTTTTGTATCTATATAATTTCCAGCCCAGTCTCATGCCAAAGCGTGTAATAGCCCTCCTGATCCACTACAGGGTACCAAGTCAGTGTCATGTTTTGCTTTGCCTGAATATGAAAAGTATGTGTGTGTGTGTATCTAAATCTGTTCGGTATGTGAAACAAGAAAGTTAACGCTGACTTATTTTAAATTACATACATTAACTTTAATGTATGTAAATTAACTTACATAAATATGTAATTTTTCACTCAAATCAAGGGTACAAATCAACCAGTGTGCTCCAGTCCTTTTTTTCCCTTTGAAGTTTGCTGTCCGTGAACTGAGAACCGTGTTTCATATGCATATAACTATTCAACTGCTCATCAAATAGTAAAAGGAGAGGGATTGAATGAAATGAGAGTGACATGAAATGGAATGGGATGAAACTCTCCCATGAAAATTGTTCTGTCACAGGAATAGAAATATGGGATAACATCTCCCAGATTGGTTTGTATGTTGTCTTGTTGGACTGAGGGAAACTGCAGAGCTTTCACAAGAATCAGGCAATTTGACATGAAAGCAACAAAATCACACATACAGAAATGTACCCCAAATACTGTGCCATGTATTTTTTCTTCTTCTAAAGCTTGGTGTGACATTGCTGTTTTGTAGCCAGTATTTTTCCTGTCTAAGACACATTTTATATCTCTATGAATTGAGTGGGAGGAAATCCCCTCTCGGTACAGCAGCACCCCTTTAATGAAATGTATTTAGTGAGACAATTGAAGTGAGGTGCAAGATCAGTCTTATCCCCTTTTTAAGTGTTGAAGTGGTGGAGTCTTTTCTTTCACCATGTTACCTCCCTGCAAAGCCCACCTGATACACTTAGAAGAAAGAGAAAGAAGGACGATTGCATTGCAGGGAAGAGAGGATATTGCAACAGTATGATGGAAATCAAATTTAAACCTTGTGTCAAGCCTTGCCAACTGTCGCATAGTCAGTTTCCTAGCTGCTGACAAGGACTGCTTCCATTCTTAATCTATTTCTACCTTTGTTCGTCTATGTTTTTCTCCTCTTTCTCTTACCTTTGTCACTCTATCATTTTACCAGCAGCCATATTGTATTTGTCCACAGTACTAGGTAAAGAAAGAGGCGTAGTGGAAATCAAACAGTGCCAGATGAGACAGCCGTTTGTTGTTTTGTCAGTCTGTTACATACAGTAGAGGGTGAGGTGAAAAAGGGATTCCAGACTGAGTATCACTGAAAGGTCTGACTGAAGCTGAATTAATTTTCAGGATGGAAAATTTAACTATTAATAACATGTTTGTATTCCAAAGCTGATTGGATCAAATGAGATTAGTGGAGGCATTCAGGAGTCTTATGTTGCCTTCTTGTTCTGAGTTCTTTCTCCTTCTTAATTATATGTTTACTGTTAAAGATGCTGTAATTTGATTCCAGTTAGTTATTAAAGATGCTACAACTGATATCTTATAATAACAATGCATCAAATCATAGTGAAAGCTCCCCTTGGCTTGACATGTCTTTTTTTTCAGGTGTGCAGTCTCTTTTACACTCTCGCTCTCTCTCGATTCAATTTTACATTGTCTTTCATAGCCCCAGACCAAAGTCTGCAAATTTCAGTTTTGTGAGAGCCATCTGGTCAGTCTTGAAACTGGTGATCAGATTTTTTAAAGCTAGTTTTTCAGTGATTACCACTTTCAGCTTCCTCACCTGCTCCAACACCTTTCTTGCATTTCATTCAGCTCAGTGGCTGCGCTCTCCTCTCTAAACCTCCATCAGCTGTTCCAGTTTGCCTTGATTTCTCTCCAGGTGTTCTCATCTGGCAGAAAGGCAGCTCTGATTCTTTCATTCACCTCCTTGCAGGCAGCTCCACTCATATCGTTTGGTCCTTTTGTAAAGCTCAATCGCTCTTGGTCTTTATCTGAATGCAGAGACTCTCCAAAGGGAAGTTTGCTTTGCATTGTTCTTACATTTATTGTCAACCTGTTCCTGTCCAGATTCAGTATTCAGTTATCCTTAGAACTTCAATGGACAAGAGCCCTTGCTTTGATCATAAGTTTCCCAAAAACAAACTTAAAGAAACCATATGTAATATATTAACTGTATTACAAAATGTAATTACTGTTATAAGAAATGAAGGAAACACGTTAAATTTAAATACTCCAACAATAATGTTACAGCCTGTATATTGTAATCTCAAATTTGCAATCTGGTGCACAATGTGTATTGATGTTTTGGCCTGTGTGATTGCGCTCTCCGCCTATTTGGCTACACCGGGTTATCATATATCAAACTAATTACCGTGCGAACACAGCAAGCTGCACCAATTGCAATCAGTGGATCAGCAGAGATAATGTTGGAGTCTGTCCAACCTAAAAGCCCCTACATCTGTCTAAAAAGCTCCATGACCAGACAGGTCACAAGACATGGGTAAATGGCTAATTTTCAATGTTCTCAGGTGAGCTTCTTGTCTGGGGAGGAAGGGCTGGGTGGAGACAACTTGCTACAATGTTTTTAATTTTGACTGCAGTACCAATTTTAAACACTTGCTGTCAGTCAGTCACTAAGTGTTGGTCATAATTGCAGCTAAAATTATCAATGTTATTCTCATATTAATTAGACAGGTGTCCTGGGGAAGTTCTTCGTCCTTAGTTAATGTTGTTTACTTCATAGCTCTTTCATGCTTCATAATAACTCCTGATGACACCAAGTCTTTGAGCATAATTCCTAAGAGTGAATCTGAGATGCTTTATAAATATAGTCCCGGGCAGTTAAAAGAAGTTTTTAAAAAAAGTGTCACAAAAACCTCTCTATGGACAGAGAGCATAATAAACAAATGCAGAACAGCTGTGTTGGCAGGTGGCAGGTGACACAGTCAATCACATAATGAGGAGAGAGCGAGAAGCTCTCTGGAACCAGCCTGTTGAATAAACACTGAACACACATTGACAAGGAATACAGAGAGCCAGAGGCAGAAGTGAAGTGAGGAGGCATATGGTGCAGGCATCACAATGACATTAATGCAGTGATTCCTTATCCCAGAGGGAGGTTTTGGTTGCCTGGCTGAGTGAGCAGGGTCGGTAGCAGTTCTACCTGGGCTTTGACGCTGTGAGTGAGGCTAGTTTTTGAAGGGTAGTTGACAGCCAATCACCTCAGCAGGCTGAACAATAAATTGGCTGTTCTCCTTGGAAAAAGTGGTAGAAAGCCAGGCTGAAATAGATTTGTAGAAGGGTTTCAGTTATTAAACAGCAGAATTTGGCTAGAATTTGATATGATGCAGGTCATTTGCTCCACCTTTATGTTGTTGGACAGTAACCAGAAGAATACTCTCTTCTCATAATGAGAAGAGAGGGATCAGTAGAGTCCAATTTTTTACACTTATCCAGTCCTGTAGGCTTTTTTAGAACAGCTTAAACACTTACATATCAATGGTAAGCAAGGGCTACAGCGACAACTACCAGACTTTGACTTTAACTCACAGTAATGTAATGTAAAGTAATGGTTTCATCAGCATATTGAGCAATGGTTGGCCACGCAATGAGAGTTTGGAATAATGGACCCTACTGAAATTTGGCCATGTCTATATAAGTCTCTATATAGTCTACTTGGTTCAACTTGGCACTCTTGTTTCCTTAATAATCTACTTCCACAAATTCCAAAAAATTCAGGGGAACTATTTAAAGAGGAGTACAAAATATAGCAGAAGAAGGGAGACAAAAAACACGCCAAGGATTGTGTAACTCCTTTTTTCTTTGGCTTAATAAAACATAGTGAAAAAGTTGAAATATTTACTCATATGTTAATTGATAATACTGGCAGCAAACATACATTTGAGTGCGCCAGTCAGCTCTGTGCTCTGACACTGACTGTCTCTGTCCATGGTGCTGAACCAGAGGTTGGAGAATTACACAGTATTACAGTACAGATACATAGTGCATACAACAACAGTTGCTCTCTATTCACTATCCAAGGACTTTGGTGCTGAATGAGCAGCAACACTGATCCATTATTGTACTTCAGCTCATTTCAGTATCTCATTATTGATGCTCCACACACTTTGAATAAACAACTAAAAGACATCTCAATGGGGTTAACCTCAGCAAATCATACCAAAAAGGCTTACACAAAATGCTTATGCAAAATATCAGACTTTTTACCCTTTTGACTGGATAAAATGATATAATTTCATCTACATGAACTACATTTTTTAGAATGCTTTCATTTATAAGCAACTGTGAAATTGAATGGACTGCTAAATTCATCATGTTAACTGTGTGATAGCCACTTTTCTCAATCATTAATATGTTTGTAAAAAAAACAATTTCACACCAGGAAAGGACTTCTATTAGGCAATTTCTTGAGGTTACCACGCGGTCACCATACATTCCTATTTATTAACAGTGGATAAAGGAGGCATGTTAAAAGCAAGAGTTAGGATTTAATCTGGGTGAAATGGTATCATAGTTTTTTTTACACAAGCCCTGCTTTGAAATGAGGCACATACTTCTCTTCTATTGCTTTGCTTTTAGGTACTCTGCATTTGTAAAGATAACATGGATAACAAACACACACAGACACAGACACGCACACACACAGAAATAGATAATAGTGGCAGTGTCATGAATACTGTATGAAAATATGCAGTTTGTGTGGTAAAGAAACTGGTATGCAGTTTGTGTGGTAAGCAGTTTTGACTCCAGCATCAAACAAGACTTAACCAATCATTTGGAATTACCAATCTCACATCACTGGCTTCTCACATATTTATTGATTTAATTCTATCCAAACTTTTCTTTGTTTCTTTTCTCCTTAAGTGTTCTACTGTCATCCTTTATTACCATCCGCTTTATTTCCTCCTGTTTTGCCTTTTCTGTCATGAGCATATATTTGCTCTGCCCCTCAACCACAGAGAGGAAAGCAGTATTTTGACTGACTTTTTTGTTGTAAATAATGGCTTCTCTGGCACAGTTATCATCCTAAGACTGGATACAAAGAAAAAAACATCACAATGCAATTGCTGCAAAATAACATTTAATAAACATATTCACAAATTCATCTGTGCAGAAGAGAAATTGCTTGAACTCTCCTGTCCTCTGTGCTGTTATTGTAGCTGGTTACATATCCCTTCTCTCAGCAGAATGACCCAGCCTTTATATGTTCGGAATAATTCATGACTCACTATACAGTTCTGTGACATTTACAAACTGATTGATTATAAATGTTCACTGCTACTGTACACTTGGAGGACACAGAACACTTTTTCTCAAGCTATCTGAATTATTAAGTGTTGGAAAAAACATTTCACCGCTCTGTTCTGCCACCTCCACAAACCACATTCTCCTTAAGGGAGCCAACAAGCCTCGAGAAAAAGACACCCTTTCACTAAAAAAGGCCAGTGTTGTATTTTTGCATATAAGACAAAATTGGAATGGTTCATGAGGGCAAATATGTGTTGTGTTTCTGTAAGTGTAACATATTAACAGTTCAAATGTCAACGCAGAGGTAGTGCAGCAAAACACTATTAAGCTGTCTGGCAAGCCAGCCAAATTTGTGAAGCACAAAATCCATTCATCTTGTCATTGCCCTGTCATTGAAAGTGAGGACAGTTATCCAGCAGGGAAATCTCAGGAAAGCTCAGAAGCTGGATGTCAAACAATATGTGAATATGTGTGCTTCTGTGAATGGGATTACTTGTTTTTCTCCTTGCTAAACCTAAAAACCTGTTACCTGCTGTATGTTTCCAGTTGACAAACGTACTGCTCATCATCTTGGACTGAACCAGGGTACTCTGGCACATATCCCTGGACTCTACAGAGTCAGTGATTTACTAAATGGCTTTTCCCTGCACAGTCTGTGATCTGTTATATCCTCAGCTTAAGTGCCCATCACTGTGCACATGAGAAAGGCTCTGATCCAGATGCCTGTAGAAAAAATTCTGATCAAAGCCCCTGCTGAAACAGGATAGTAACATGCCGGAAATGTCAGAGCTCATAATTACACAAAAGCCCCTTTGTGCTAAGTGTCAGAGTTTTGCTTGAGGGCCACTGAGCAGCGTGAGGGATGACTTGGCAAGTGAAGTTTAAGAAAACATCTGCTGATATTCTGGAGGATTATGCAGAGCAAGTGAATTTGCTCTCCAAAAGCCCAAATGTAAAATCATGTCAAAAGCATGCCTCATGACCAATGCCAAGGTTTGTATTTAGCCAACCATTTCTATGTTATTTTTCTTTGTTGCTGCCCTCCAGATGTAAATAACTGTCTGTCGCTCATGTTGAAATTGGCAAAGAAGCTGTCTCGAGACCTTGACTGATACCACTCAGCAGGTGCTTGTACAAGCCCAGGTTACAAAGGTGGGCCTAGGAGCACTATGTATTCATGAGAAAGAAGCTGAGCCTCAAGTACAAAGTGTCAACAATGTAAAAAAAAAACATGTCCGTCTATAATTCTGTAATTACTTTTGAACATTGCTATTTGGTAAAAGCGAGGAAAAGTCCATCTGGCTGACTGCTTGCAGTGAAAAATAATTAAAATTTTTCATTAACATTTTGGGAGCATACGCACTGCGCTGACTTCTGCATTTATCAATCTGTACTGACTTAGGTCAATAAAAAACTTGACTTACTCTGATTTACCATCATCACTGTTCACTGCTGTATGCTCCAGAGTGATAGTACCGTAACATTTTCAGCCTGACATTTGACAGTGTTCAAGACAATGTTAATGTTTGATGGCATGACATAACATGTCTGCCTGAGGTTCCAAAGCTATGGGTCAAGATCAAGTGCCTGCCAGGGCCGTTGTATTAAATGAACCAAGCAATGCCTCATGGTGGTGAAATATTTCCTGCGTGGAGGCTTTGACAATGGCATTTACATTTGCCAGGCTGCCTCTCCCTCTAACCATGATGTCATCTGTAATGCAGTGAAGCCTTGGAGAAAGAGAAATCTGTGTTGGTGCTTAACAACCCCCCCAACTCTCGCACACAATAGTAAACAGAGCTTAAAACAAGGCCTCACTTTAATTATTTATGGGTTACAAATCCTTTGGTAGTCATTAATTCATATTTAATTATGTAAGCTATTTCAAAATGTCTAACTCGACTATGCAAACATAGCCGAGTTAAACATTTTTAAAAGGCCTTTTCACCAAGATATTCAGAACAAACCAAAGCAAATGAAACAAGTATAAACAATTTACAATGTAAATGATTCATAGTATGAATTATGTCATCCATATGTCATAATATGTCATCATGATATAGACAGCATAAAATTAACCTAATTCTAAAAAATGTGGAATGATCTGGTTGGCACTTAAAATAAATAAGATAATGAACAACCCACTCAGATTGTGTTAATTTTTGGTAATATAGTGGATTTACAGGGAGACTGTAACCTTAACCTTTATGTAACAGATTAACGTAATACTAGTCAGGATAGGCTCCTTAACAGATATCTCCATGGCAACCACAATTAACCTTGATTTATTCCAGGCGCGCTCCTCCAAACCCCGCTGACCGCTGCAATGTGTGGTGGCTCATTGAGCTCCCTGACAACGAACGGCAGCTGGAATTCTGCCTTTCTACAAACTCTCCTTTCCTCCAGAAGCGCTAGATGGCAGGGCAGGACAAGCTATAAGCGCCCAGCAAACAGCAGCGCTGGAGAGTGAGATACAGAGTCCACTGTTGGGTTCTCCGGTACTTGTGCGGTTCACATCTGCTGCTGAGCTGTTTCGCTTTGAGGCATTATTTGCAGAGGATAGCGCTTCGCCTTCGAGGTCAAGATCTTGCCTGTGGACGCCGACCCTCGCCAGGAGACCAAGTTTCGTTGAGCTGTTGGACCCGGTTACAGGACGCCATGCTTTACTTCTGGATACACACCGTGTGGATCCCCGGCGTCGCTTTCCTCTTTGGATTTCAAGGCAAGGATTTGCATTTTTAATAATTTTTTTGTATATATCTGGAGGCCTTTCATAGAGATTGCAATTTATTTGTGGCATTGTGGTATGGCGCAGTTTGGAGATGCATTTGGGGATTGTTGTAGGGCAATGTTGCGCATCTCATATTGTGGGCTACCTGAGCTCCATTCGTGCTTGAAATGTCAATATGTCCTGTTTGTAACAAACCTGTGGCAATGGGCTGCACTCATTTGCAAACTTAATGTCAGAGTTTGACTAGTGGCACATGATTGTGAAGTACGTCTTTTTTTTGTGGGTAGACTTAGAGTAATACAGAGTAAATTGTAGCACTTTCCCAGTGTTAAGAGCAAAGCTTTGATGAGCATGAAAAGCCAGACAAAAATCTGTTGCGTTTTGCCTGAGTGCCTCATGCAGACTACAGTAGCAGTCTCTCATCCTGAGAAAGAGAGCTCTTTGCCTGTGGCTGCTTTGTCACTTAATGGTATCGACTATTGCTGTGCAGTCATATCCTGACATCTTGGTCAGGTTGGCTACGAAGCTGCCTGTCAACCAGCCTAATCTAGTCTGCAAAATGTCCTAAAATGATGAATACCTCACCAAATTTGGTGCCACTCACCAGCTGGTAATGCTCTCTGCTGCACAAGTTCAAAAACCACCAGTGACTCTGCTGTACTGTAGTTCAGAGGTTCCAAACCCTGGGAGGCTCCAAACTGGTTCAGGGGAGGCTCAGTGAATGGAAGTGAAATAATATAAAAAATATTATATTAGTTATCAAAAGGAGACCATATAGAATAGCTTAAATGTTTGTGATTTGGTTAAATAGACAGTTCAGAGGGAATTTGAGCATTTTTTATACTACCATCCTTATTTAGTCTAGACTAAATCTCTTCTCCTTTCATTTACATGGTCTGGCCTCACTAATAGAGCTGATTTGGCCCATCTCGGGAGCTGAGAGTTGAATCAATTAGCTTCTTTTGTCTCCCACAGGAACACACT
>NW_023340257.1:7131129-7139003 GCF_004916995.1 Morone saxatilis | reverse complement strand
ATATATATATATATATATTGTTGCATCTCATTTCAGTTCAGTCTGTATTTTGAAGTTTCATGTCACAAGTTTTATTACAGTGAGACTGTCTCCGTAACACATTCAATTTAATCTTTGTCTAAATGTTTATTCTTTCACTGTCAAATACTACACGATGAGATGGATAATGGTCTGTTTCAATTCAATGACAAGTTTTAAAATTGGAATAAAAAGCTATAGTTCATGTTAGAATAGAATAGTTAAAAATGAACTGACTTCATTTCATTAACATTTATGCTTGTCTTTTATTGCTGCTCAGTTGACTTCAGAGTAAAGGGAGAGAAGAGAACAAAAACTTTGTCAGCAAAACAGTATAGATTTTATTGAGTTTTACTTTTGTACTGGAAGTCAGTATATCAAAGCAAATTAGGTTGATTTATATTACATTTGACAGAGCAGCACACACAACAACACAGAGAGAGAATAACATTTGTAGTAATATGTTTGTGGAGAGAAAAAGAAAACTAAACAAAGAGCACAAAGTTAAGTTACTGCTCAGAGCTCTGCATTGCTAACTGAGTTAACTAGCTCTGCTACATTTAGTAGCAGTTTCATGTCCATCAAGAAACACTATAGAGCAGCCGGTGGACATCAGAGAGAAAACCAGAAAACATTCTGTCCTTTAAAACTAAGTTCCACTAAAATCATGGATATTGTTAGTGGTGTGTGACTTTGTTGTAAAGCGTTTTTGTGGAGCCTAAAGTTAACATAATGCAAGAACAGGTGTATGGGGCGTGACGGAGTGGGAATGACAGTCAGTGTAGCATGATTTTAAAGTTTTTTTCTTTATGGTAGTTAGGTTGCATAATCAGTGCCTGAAATTGGCCAGTACTCACAAGTAGTGGTTTTTGTCCACATGAGTACCCTTGCTTATTGTGTACCGCCACCTCTGGTGAGCATGGCCATACCCGCTATTGAGGTCACCAGTATTTTTCCCAAGGGGTATACAATAAAAAAAATACAAATAATTGTCAAAACATAACTGCTTCCATGCTTTGATGCCCCCAGTGTATTCTGATCGTCTGTATTTCTGAAGCCTTGTGTGTGCTGTTGAGGTACTCCTAAACAAGTGCATAACTGTGTCTCTGTGTAAACACAGCTAGCTCTAACCTAAAACAAAAAACAGCCTTGCACAATAGCAAACCTCTGTTTGACCTGAATGGAACAAACCCTTAATTAGTATCATTGCTAAAACCTGTGTTTACCCTACAATTTCATTTAAAATTGCTGCTGTTAAAAAGGTCTATTAGCTGCATTTACAGATGAATAGTGCAAGGGCAGACTAAACCACTTTGCACCTTTTTGAAATGTGAAAGTGAGAGGGCCTCTGCTGTTTTTTGTTTTTTTTCTTCTTTTGATTTCACAAATTATTTATTCAGCCAGTTTTAATGTAGTTATGATGCTAATTACTTAGAAATAAACAAATAGCAAACAAAAACAAAGAGTCAGTCCCCCATTTGTTTTTTTCTGGACTTCTCTGTGTAAAAAGAAAATAAATGATTCTCACTGAGTTTTAGTTGTATTTGACACAAAAGTTTCATTTATTTTTTTATTTTTGAGTTTTTTTTAAAGAAAATTTTAAACTGAGTAAACAGCTTAGTACTGGAGTAAATGGCTCGGCTAAGTAGTTAAGCGAGGTGTCTGAGACGGGCAGCATAGCTCAGTAGGTAGATTTGTGGTCTTGTAGTCAGAAGATTTAAGGTGCAAACCCTGACACCCCCAGCCAAGCTGAGGCTATGTAATTGATGGCAACATAACTGATTAAACAGCTATGTACTGCAGTAATTAAGTAGGTAGATGAGTGAATAGCAAAGTAATGGAGTAATTGGCTAGGTAATTGGGAAAGTAATTGAGTAAACGGTTAAGTAATGGGGCAAATGCTAGGTAATTGTGTAATGGGCTAAGTACTGGAGTCATTGTAGCCCCTACAGTGAATTCCATGTGCCGTACACTTAGTGACTTTTAGCAAATGTTGCCGCATTAATATAACGCATACTTCACTGACCTTTTAATGACAGTCAATTTAATGGCAGTTAACTTTCTCCTCTGTCTCTGTCGCTTAATTGTTGTAATCCTTCTTCTTAGGTGCTCTGTTCAGTTAATGTGTTGACTTACAATAATCCTTGGAAGTATTTCTAATGCCAGTGTTGTTACTGTTAATGTGGTAAAACAAAGTTTTAGCAACCATCTCAAGTCGTCTGGTCAAAGCAAACTTTCAACTCTGCTGACACTGAACGTTGTTGTTAATAATTAATTAATGAATGATGTTTGTAGACTGTCCTAATCTTCGCTCCTCTGCTCTTTTTATCCACACTCTGTTTTGGAATCCAAGCCAACCATATCAATCTCTTTTTAAACAGCACATTTCATAGATCAAAATGTAAGACACTTAAATATACTCGAAGAGCAAAGAAGATTAAGGGGAGTATGAAATCTCTTTTCACATAAATCACCTCAAGTCAGAGTGCCGGAGGAGCAATGATCCACTCCCCTTAGCTGTAGAAAGCTGATCTCTGCCCCAAAATATACTCACCAAGTTCTACTCCGCTTATTTATTGGTACATGTATTTATTACAAACTAGTACATGTGGTTATGTTTTGTAATTTATGAAAAAAAACACAAATGGGTTCATTATTCTTTATATTTGCATGTAGCTCTGTTTTGAGGATCAATATTCTGATAATTAAAAGTTTAACAGCTTTGTCCTGTAATCCAACTGCTGGCCTTAATATTGCCCCTGTTAAAAGCGATGGACCTCAGGAGGGGAGTGTCTTCATGAAATGTTGACAGACCTGGCTTTCCTTGTTTTACTTGTATTTAGGCTCCTGCAAAAGACACAGTCCTTTAATCACCTACATATTTGACTCTTTAATTTTGTATTTACCCAATTTCATTAGAAATTAGATGCCTTGATACTATGATTCACACAAATCACCATTCAACTTCACATTTCTTATTGAAGGTATTTGACATTACATTTCCATTGCTCTACACACAGAAGAAAGTCCATCTCTGCACTTTACATACATGTCTTTAGTTTCTGTGGAGCAGCACCAGCTCAGAGAGATGTGGTGTGACTCCTGCTGCAGGGGGTTAGGCTGATAAGAAGCAATAAAACACTCTGGCAGCTGCTCTCTAGCTGTAAACCTGTAATGAGAGAAGAATGAGTCTGACTGGAGCAGCTACATCTCACAGAGCAGTGGAGAGAGACAGCAGCAGGACCACCACTGTAGGCCAACATCTCCTGATGACAAAGACCTGAAGCACTGATTTTGCTCATGTGGGATGATGCTACACTGCCTCTCATTAAATCGTTAGTAAAGCACTGGTACATATTAGTGTCAGTGGGAAATGTATATACAATGTATACACTAGACCATCACTGGCTGTTAAAAAGACAAGACAATACAAAGAGACAACAGAAACGTGTGTAGGGGACAACTGTCCAAAGTCCTGCTCGGCCCCATCTCCCTTCCTCTGTACCATCCTTTTTCATCTTCCCATTCTCACTCTGGTTCATTAAGGTTGTCCAGTCTCTCACTTTGTATCTAATTAATGATTTACTGATGTGACTGATTCGTTGAGTCCAGAGGAACCTGTGTGAGAGAAGTACAGAGACACAGACAGGTAAAAAGCGAGGCTGTCTAATGAGATTCAGAGCAATATCTTTAAATGCCTCCGTCTAACAAGAGCCACATATTCTCTATCTCTCTCTCTCTCTCTCCATTTGTCTCTCCTGTTCTCACCACAGGCTTTTTAAAATAAACCTTGATCAGCAGTGACAGTCATTTATATGGTAATTCACCAAAGAAACACATCACACATTAGAGTGTTTAGTCAGTTTAGTCGAGTGGAAATGAGATATTTTGTGTTTCTGTGTGTTGCTTCACATTGACCTTGTGGTTATATTTGGGGTCAGTTTTAATATATATGTATATATTTATCTGTTTGTCCCTGTTGTCAGACACGTGGAGAGGGCACCTCTCACATGACAGCAGTCAGCTATTTTAATTATGATTTTGTCCAGACCCCTTAGCAGTGTATTAGACATTTAATAAAGCAATGTTGTAAGGATCATATTCCAACTTTTCTAGCAGCACATCACTGCAGGTTGTGGTGAAGAAGTGGAGGATCAGCTGGCAGTTTAGAGTAAACCAGGGATTCCTCAAGACCTGTTAAAGTCGATCTAGGACGAGTGGATTTTAGCAATATTGAGTAAGACAGATTTACTGACAGATCTGAGGTCCTTACAGAGGACACAGTCAGGATGAACAGATGCATCACTCTGCAGGTCACATGTGGATGAAATATAAAAGTTGTAATATGCTTCAGAAACGCACTATGTACTCCTGATGCTGTCTCTATTCATAACTTCCACACAACCTTTAATGAAGTTACAGTGACGTCCTCCCAGATGAGCCCTGGTTGCACCTAACATGTCTTTGGACTGTGGGGGGACAACCACACAGACAAGTAGAGAACATACTGGGCTGCTTGTGTTTTCAGTGTGTTACACGGACTGTTGTTGCTACTGCAACTAATGTATATTATTGCACAGATGGATTATTGTTCTTTATTTAGTTTTTTGGCTGCTTCCTGCTGTCTTATAGACTAGATATCTGATCATTTAATAACTGAGGGGCGTTTCCTTTTCTGATCTCAGACCTTTTAAACTGATCAGCAATATTATTTATATGGTAATTTACCAATGAAACACATCACTCATTACCTGAATTTCAGTTGAATGGAAATGGCATTTGCTCTGTGAGTGATAAGGTGATATGGTTTCTATCTCCTGTATTCCAGAGCTTAATTTAGGGTGGCTGAGAGATATCAACAAACTGCAAATGATGCCACACAACTTCTAAAGCCACAGCACACAGGAAGTGAGCAAGAACAGATATTGACAAAAAAACAGGGCAGACTACTTTTACCTGCAGACTCATTGCCTACACATGTGGAAGAGGAAAGCTCTAGCCTGTTTGAGAGCATGAAGTATTTTAGCTAATGGCCACAAAGCAGGCAAAACTGATTATCCCTTAGCTTTCTGCATTATTTTAATGTGCCTCTAACGCCACACATTGATTTCAGTGACAGGTAATCAGCAAACTAATGAGATCCTTGAAATGTTCCACCCAGCAGAGACTGAACTGGTTCAGCTACAGTTAAACTAAGATTTAAAAATAACAGTGAGGATGAAGTGACTTGTAATGGGCTGTCCATTATGTTTCACTTCTGTCCTCCCACTAACAACTGAAGTGAACAGGTGTGATGAATTGGTAGTTTAAAAGTGGAGAACTGGCCTCAAAACTCAGTTTCAGTGTAGTAAAGTATTTTGGCAGCATTGTAACATCAGTGTGAATCCAAAAAACACATTTGTCAGCAGTGCTGGACATTATCTCTGTTAGGTTGCCCATCAGTTGGAGCATCTTAACAGAGATAATGTCAGAGGGGTAGCCATGCTCACTTATCTGCACTGTTTAATGCTCATCTAAGGTACTGCCATCCGCTTCCAGACATTTTATACTGCAGCCGTCGACTACAGCATCATGTGATCAGAGCTGCTGACTTTCAAATTGGTGGAGGCAGAGAGCAAACATTAGACACACTGACTCTCACTCTCCAGATGTTTGCATCAGGGTCTGTTTTATTATGTTGTGTCATGCTGGCAGTGTCAGGAGAGGCTCAATGAGTCCACAAACTGGACCATTCAAATACAATTGCTCTTAATTTAATATATTATAACTGTAACTAATTTGGCTTAAGTACTTTTTTGTGTGTGTTCGCCTTTGTGTGAGGGTCCAGTCCATCGTAGGAATGGTAGCCCTTGGGCAGAAACGACTTCAGTTCTTGAATACATGTGAATAAATGTAAATGTTTTTTCATTCTTCAGCCTCCAAATCCCAGACACTACTGCCAGCTCATGCTCTGATGGTGTAAGTGACCTTCGAGGGCATCCTTAAATGCTCTGATGGCTGGTCCCCAAAACCAGCAGGAAAATCATCATCCTCCTCCCCCAGGTCATGTGCATGAAAGAGGAGTATGTTTGTATTACTGGAACTTTAGTTAATATATTAGACAAAACAATGTACTTCCCAGAAGGACTTCTCTGTTACCTTTGAACTGTTTTAGTGCATTGAGTTTGTCACTTGTGGTTAATAATGGTCTAAATGAACAGTGATTTTGCCACAGTGGCAGAAACCAATAACAATCACTGAGCAGAAAGAATGTTGTGTCGTTATGGTTTATTGGAATTAATTTCTCATTAGTTGTATGATGATTTATGCAGATTCCTCAAAGGTCCTGTTCTGCAAGCCCTGCACTTTCTCTACACAAATACAGTATGCCTGATTTGTGTAAGAAAGAGAGCAGTTTGGTAGACAGTGTGTCGCATCAGCACAGTATGTTGAACACCGTTGACGTCTGTTCATCCGCTCGGCTCTTTTTTTACTGATCAAAACCATATTTTGTCTCTCGGGGGTATTTCAATGGAATGACATGTGGTGCTAGTAGTGTTTTCAGCCTCACATTTCTTATTTCAATGATTGTATTCATAATATATTCAGTATCTGTCCTACCCACTGGTTTGTAGGTATATGCTAATCAGGCTGTGGGATCCTGCTGAAGACTGGTCTGTCCACTGCCAGCCCCGCCTATTTCCTGCTGGGTTGCCGATTGGAGCGGCACCAACTAACTTCCCTCCAATCCGGAAGCTGCCAGCAAGACCGCTCCCCCTTCAAATAGGCTGCAGGCCTGCTGCCTCAGGGCAGCCTTTTCTCATTCCTGTGACTAGCTTGCCTGTTGCCACTTGTGTGATAGGAATAATTGTGTTTAAGTGGAATTGGTTTGTTGATGTCAGATGCTGCTAACTAGATAGATTGATGTTGTGGGGTTGTTTTGTGTCCCTCAGGAACTGGGGCCAGGATTTACTTTGGTACTGATTTGTTTGACCCCTGTAGTTTCCTCTATTGTTAGTGTCAATAGGGTTTAGGGTGCTGTGCTCTTTTGTGTTTTGTAGTTTCAAGAGAGGGTTTTTGTTTCATGTGTTTTGTTTTAGTTTAGTCAGATAATCTAATTTTTAGAGATTTCTCCCTTGTTATATATCTTTTCAATTGTGTGTTACCGCAGCACCACTTGCCGTTCTGTTGGATTATTTCTTTTTGTTAAACTCTCTGTGTTAATTAATAGAACTTTGATACTACCAAAAACCAACTGGTTTATGTTAGTTCCATTTCCCTTTCCAGCCGGGTTCATAAACACAATGCTCAACTTACTTAAATGACATAATACCTGTTAATACTGACACGCTCTAGATGCTTAATGTGTTAGAAAGTCTCATTGTAAGGTCACGTTTAACAAAACATGGAACTCCTTTATTAATAAAGTTGGAAAAATGAGTCACCAAACAGACACACAAAACGATAAAATTAAAAAGTACTGCAGTCAGTAAAGAAAAGTCTGCATGTTGGAATATTTCAGTTTATGAATGACTCATAAATGTGGTTTGTAAAAACTGTGTGGAAGGGAAGAGTGTACAAGATATATAAAGCACTGTCAAAAAAACACAACAGAAAATATTTTAAAACCTAAAGAAGATAAGTTGTGCAGCAAAAGCGATAAAAAACATTTGGTCATCAGCACCACGGACAGCTCATCATCAGAGTCCACCAGCAGGGGCCAGTAGAAGCAGGAAACAAGGGACTGTTTGCTTTTCATGACATTTCCATTGATACATAATTTTTGTTGCCAAGATATGATTAAGGGGCGATTTAACCAATATTTTTATTCAGATCAATAATGTTGATATTCACCGTGGTTACTCATTTATCTTTCT
>NW_023340257.1:7125788-7131104 GCF_004916995.1 Morone saxatilis | reverse complement strand
AAACAGGTGTCAGTTACACACAAACAATGCGGTGGCCGTAACAGCATGACTTAAGAGCTTTTGTTTTATTGTACCTGAGCTAATCTAGTGACATCTGCGTACACATCGTAGACCTTTTGTGAGCATTGTGGGTATGTATTGATTTGTTTTATTATCTACATTTGCACATTATTATTTTTGGGACAGTGTTACATTCTGTGAAGGTTGATGCTAGAAATCTACTGGGTTACTATTGCTATGACTGCACTGTTCCTAGGCTATTCGAAGTTCATATACAAATAATTACAAATGCAAAACTGAATAGATGATTTATTACGTGTTAGAAAACTCATAAATCACATTTTAAGTAAAAAATACAATAAATCCGTCAAATCTGCAACAGTAAAAAAACAAGATTGATATATTTACACGGTCTCTCTGCTTGCTTTTAACATGTACATAGTGTTGATTATGATTTTTCACTAAACCTGTGTCTTCCGAGTCTTAATTGTTTTCTGAATGAATTTATATACAGAACATCTACCAAAGGCAACATACCCCCCTCACATTAATTGATGTGATCAGTCAAGAAGAAATTGTGCAGTGTGACAAAAAAACATTTTTGGTGACTTAAACTGCAGCCACAGAACCACTTGACTGATATGTAGCAAAAGCTAAAAGATCAGTTCTCCTTTTTTTCCTGAAACAACTAATCTACAGGGCTTGGCAAATAATAGCAACATACTATATTATAATGAAGTCTGATATTCATGTAATAAACACTACGTTTGCGCAGGTTATGATGATAGAACATATTAATACATTATATTGATTCTTTGATTTTCTCATGTGAATGCTAACGATAGAGGACATCAGACCACTGAGAATCTGTAGAACCGTTATTTTTTATTTTTTTCCTATTTTATATTGGTTTTGGCATTGCTGCGCTATATTTGTTCAATAAATGTGTATTTATCAAAGACCAAAGTGGTTAACTTAAAACTTAATTCCAGGCCTGATTCTATATTATCATAAGCTTCACTAGTGTTTATTACATGACTATTTGTCACCAGTACTGGACATTATCTCTGTTAGGATGCTTCAATTGACAGGCATTATGTCAGTGGGGGTGGCCATGCTCACTTGTCCTTGCTGTTTGATGCTCATCTAATCCAGCTTCCAGACATTTGATTCACTGTAGCCGTTGAGTACAGCATCGATGAGGCATACGTCATTTTTCTGTCCTCAGAATGACCATGTCCCCTTTTGGATAAAACAAGCACTGTAGAAGGGCCTAGTGGCACCATGCCTAACATTTGCTGCATCACAATTTACATATCAAACTACAGAAAAATCCAAGTTCACGATTTTCTTTACTTCCCCAAAGAGCAAGGGCAGTAAAATAGATCTATGGCCTAAGGCCATCCACAGATAAGATAAAAATGGTAAACTGTTGGACCCCGACAGTCAATATGTGTATATATGTGTATGTGTATCAGTGGCTTCATCACAGGCTAGTGAATTATGTTACTGAGTAAATGACGTGTGCTGATTGTGCCAGATATTGTACCAATTCAGAAAATAATCTTAGTGATGGTGTAACTAAAGTTTTATTGTGACAAAATATGGCCCTACCATAAAACATCTGCTGTTAGAATGGAGTTTGGTTGGACAGTCTGTCCTCTCGAAATATCGCCGGGGGGAAGAGGGTATTTTAACCTTAATAATTTGCAGCTGACTTACTTTCTAGTAATGAACCTTGTAAATAGAATAAAGTAATGTAGGAAGTGGAGCTGAAACCAACCTGTTTTCTACTTCTACTCTCAGCTTGAGTAAAAGGTTGCTTAAAACACAGATGACTGTAGAGACAGTCTTTCTGCTTCACTGCAACAATATAATTAGTTTACAGTAATGTCATATTGGACAGATTAGAAGTTCTGTTTTGGTTATTGGTTTTGAGTTATTTTTTACTAATCTTATTTTTTTTTACATATATTTTACACTTGCTTTGGCAATGTGAATGTCCAAAGCCCCTTTAAATTTATTGGAATTGGATTAAAGTGTACCCATTCGGTCCACTGTCAGATACATACACTGCCAGATTCCTAGAGGTTGCTCAGCTGGCTGGAATAAAGATTTCCACTGTTGAAGCAACCAGCTGGCATAAAGGACACAGAGCAGTCTGTCATAGCAGGATAGGCCAGGATGAGAACAGTGAGGGATGAGCCACAATCTGTCCCAAAGGTGAGATATAAGACTGGCACAGGCAGAGATGGAGGTTTAATATGACACCTTGGTACTGTGGATCAGACTAAGTCTCAGAGGAGAGAGAGGGCCACATGGTGATACACTATGTTTTATTCAGCACTTTACAGAGGTCTTACAGATACCTTTGCTGTCTGTGATCACTGTCATCACTGTCATCCATTTTGCTACATACTCTGATAGCCCTCTGGCATCCTGCCTGGAAGTCAGACATGCGGACCAGACAGCTATTACCAAAACACTGATCTTCTCAGTGGCATCACCTCTGATTGAGGTCAGAAGTCTGGTGTTTAAAAGCTTTTTGTAATCTGATACTGTAAGGTTGCAAAGCCTTGACCATGACTTCTGTTGCTCCGATTTATCGGCCACCAGTCGTTATCGGCCAGTATTCGTGCTAAATAGTTTAGTTGGTGGTGTGTAAATGCCGATGAGATGACGCAATATTTTATTCCACAGGAAAGTCATATTCAGTCTTTCCCATACATACATTTGTGGGAAACTCATTATAGCATTTTACAGAGAGAGAGAGAGAAAGAGAAATATCATCTGGCACGGTGGATATTTTACAAGCAGGGACCAGGTATAGCAAGACTTTGGTTTTTGAAAGGTGACGTCATTAATGAGCCCACTCCTCACATACAGCTCACCTGCTATTGTGAAAACAGAATCATGGGTAAAAAAAAATCCCCAAATGTAAGTTCCTCCTCTTCCACTTTGGTTTACTGGAGGGCTACAAATCAACCTTAAAGGTGCATGCCTCCTCCTATCGTACTGGAGTGTGCAACATCATGACTTTATAAAGGAATTATATTCTGCATATTTAACCTGTTTCATGTGACTATTTAACTCAAGCCCTTTCAACCTGAGTTGGTTTTTTCCCTTATCTCCAACAGACCCCCTATGCCCCACTCCCTTCCCACATTCATTGCCTTGCAATCTTCTCATATTTGTTTACAATTACTTTGTTTACAATTACATGTTAGGACCTTAAACTAGGTTAATCAGTTCTGATGAGCTCCGTGCGGACTCCAGCATTAAATTAAATTGAGTCTGACCATTGTTTTTGAATACTGTTTTCCTCCACCACCTCCTCTTCCTCTCTGTCTTGTAGCTCTGATGTCTGACCATGACAGTGTACAGTATGGATCTTAAGCTCCACAGCAGAAACCTTAACTTTATGAAACTGTCAAGACATCACCGTGCATTATGCAGCTCAGAGTTTCAACATCCAGCCTGAGTGAAGTTAGGTTACTGTATGACTTGACACTTCAAAAGTCGCTTTTAATTTGTTGTCTGTGAGAGTGTGCATGTGTGTTAAAGGTTAAGAGAGGACTTTTATTCAGCATTAAACTTGATAGAACAACACACTGCTGACTGGCCTCTGGGAGCCTCGGCTGATGTGAACTGAAACTAAAGTTTCATATGTCATCAGAGACAGAAGTTCATCAGCTGGACAATGTAATGATGCATGAACTATTGATGTTACAGGAAATTAATATAATGAGAGTTCTTAAGATTTACTAGATTTCTGCCTGCATCTGTTAAGCCCATGCTTCGTCTTCTCAGCGTGGTCAAACAGAGATACAACTATAATGATCCTCCAAGGGAAAGTAGATGAAAAGGTCATGTGTCATGTGTGCGAGTGTTGTGTACAGAGCAACCACCTCCTGAGCTGTAAGACTGGCTGTATGCTTCCATAGTGTGAGTCTTTGTCCTCTCTTGAATAACACAGCCACTGTCTTGCTCCTGTTGCATGCTGGGATTTTCTCTTAATATACCTAAATACACCCTTTTATAAAGGCTTAAATATACCTAAAGGTGTTGCTGAAGGTATACTTGTTTTGTTTTGTCAGATTCCTTTTACTCTTGCATTTCTTCCTCAGCTCTCATTAGCCTGCTGTAGTGTTCATATTCCTTAAAAAGTTCTGCAGTGATCAAAGTTGTTTGTAACTTGTACCACGAGGAAGAGTCTTGGTTTATGTAAACCCAGATGTTTAAGATAATATTCAGAGAAAGGTTAATGTCAAAGTTTTTTTTTTTTCTTTTATCAAATAGCATAGACAATGTTCCCCACCTTGAAATGTACTTGTTGATATTATGCGATAAGCTCAGAGTCAATGGTGTGCTAATACATAACTTATCACTTCAAACCTCCTTCATCTGTGGTTCTCGCAGACGGCTGAACAGAATCTCTCTAAATCCTTGATCTTTATCGTATCATCACAATCTATCTTCCTTCATCCAGGAAACTGTTAATGCTGTCTCTGTAAGTTAATGGGAAAGCAGTGAGTTGAAACTTATAATTTTTTTTTAAATCATGACTCTACAATCTCCTGTAGATACAGATTTGTTCTCTTGGCTTAGTAGATCTGTTTGTTTTTAATCTAGTTATAGTCAAATGCTAATCTTCCATGTAGACTGAACATCCCTTAAAAAATAAATCAGTAAAAGTGTTTCTCAGTAAGATAAAGTTAAAACAAATCTCCACTCTCTGCGATATCTCTACAATCAGATCAATAAACTGTAACCTGTAATGGACCATCAATGAACCTTCGTCCACTTTAATAGAATCAGGAGAAATAATTACAGCCTCCCATGTTCTCTATAAATGAAATACTGCAGACTTCAGTCTAATGAAGCTCTTCACCACCAGCCACATGCTGTGGCTTTAATGACAATTATTCTCAGCAGCTTCTCACCACAGAACATTGTTTACTCTGTGTTACTGCACTGCATTGTTTACTTTACAAGCTTAATTCCACCTAGCACTAATTACCCAGTCTTTAATATGCTTTAATCCACTTAAAGAAGGGAGCAGTTAATGGTCTGCCAGCTCTTGAGGGCACTGTTTGTGTGCCTGCATGTGTGCGTGCAATCAGTGTTGGTTCTTCAAACGTCATGGACAGTCTGATTTATGGAGAAATACCATTATTTATGGATATTCTTCCATTAGTATTTCCTGTCTGACTCAGCAAGAATGATGGAGAATTTAACTTTACCTGTAATAGTGACGTCTCTACTGAGAGACACACTGAGGTTGTTACACAGTAGTGATTGGTTAGAGTTTAAGAT
>NW_023340257.1:7125179-7125688 GCF_004916995.1 Morone saxatilis | reverse complement strand
ACCATTGTTGGGTTTCAAACACGACGCAGTTATTTTTCCCGAGCTGCAGTTCATAAACACTGTTGACAGTTAATAAAGATTTGTATTTCATTATTATTTGTTTTTCTGACTTTTTCCATTCATCCTCTCACTGAAGTTGTAAATATCGGCACCCACTTTGACACAAGGGGCCTATGTAGTTTGCGTAGTATGCGTATAGGGACCGGCTCTTTACGTGGCAAGCTCCTGTCCCCTCTTCCTGGTACTGCGTACTGGCACTAAATCTTTTAGTGGTATAGAATACCAGACTGTACCGGCCTACTTTCACCCCTGTTTGTGATGTGTTGAGAATTGAATGGTTTGAACAATCAAACACATAAACCCACGGCTGCCTCAGACTGTAGTTGTTCTCACAACTATACTCAGAGATATTTTCCTTAATATAACAATTTACTTCAATCCAAATGTATCTTATGTAGGCCAGAACCCTGCAGTCAGTTTAAATGAAGATCACATCCTCACATGATGTG
>NW_023340257.1:7119392-7124913 GCF_004916995.1 Morone saxatilis | reverse complement strand
GTCACTCTCCTGCTGTCAGCTGCACCATATTAGGAGAGCTTAACATCGGATCTGTAAGAGCTGTTATATTTTACTAATGTTCAGAACTGAAAAAATAAGATGGGACATTTGTAGTGTAAAATATGCATTTTCCTTATTTAAACTGGAACCAATAGTCATGTTTTATTTCCACTGTTAACCAAATGGTTTAACATATACTAAAGTAGTAATGAATTGATTATGCAGCAGGTTATAACATGGAGAGCTCTGTGTAGTGTAGGTCTTTGTCATTTTAACTGTACTTTTCTAATGCAGGACGAGGATTTTTAGATCTTGAACAATTATCAAAACCTCAAAAATAATACTTTTCTTAGACCCCTCCCCCCCCCCTGTACTTTACCTGTAATAGTGACGTCTCTACTGAGAGACACACTGAGGTTGTTACACAGTAGTGATTGGTTAGAGTTTAAGATGTATTCATTGATTTATTGTAGTGACTGGTTGCTCTCTGGTTGTTAGATCGCTTCAACAGACTGATTTTTAGAGGGCTGGAGTACTCAGAAACCTTTAGGTCAAAGGTCACTATAAGCACAGATTGATGTTCACTGTTGTCTGAATGAGATGGTGGGATGTGGAGGCGGATCAGTTCCTCGCTTCTGTCCCTCTAATGCTCATACAGACATGTGCTCCTTTGAACTAAAAGGAACATAAGAAAGCAAAGTGCATTTTGATGCTCAGAGGAAGCAGCAGAAAATAATGGCGGACAAGGTTTTCTCTGCTGCAGGTCTCTTTTCTTCTTCTGTGTGATGTGTGGTAGTCTCTCTTTCTTCAAGGTCTGCTGATACACTGTTAATGTGGGATGTGTGTGAGACTCCAGGGTGTGGACAGTCTTCATCTATCCAAGTGAGTGCTATAATTGGTCCCACAGGAATATGAGTAGTATGAACCAATAATACATCAGGAACGGTCACTTTATGTAGATTCATATGTGAGAGGTTACACTCTGGTCTGGTTTTGGGAACTTTTACTCGATATTTTTCTTGTAAGGGTCTGATTACACAGACGCATCCCTAGAAAGCCGTCACTTGCCAAACCATTGTTTCGCCTGGTGTGCGCTCCTCTTATGCACCGCACATCACAGTTTCGCCAACGGTTTTTAGACGTGCATAAAAGTTCAACTCTTCAGTGCAAGGCGTGGAGTCGCATTGTTTTTTAATATCACACGCGGCCCAGACAGCCAATCAAATCAAGCAAGAGTACTACTTTACCACTTGCTTCCTGTTTTGATGCCGTTTACTATGCCAGTATGGTTAACTATCTAGCTAGTTAGCTGTTTGACTGTCAGAGCTAATGAGCAAAGGTGTAAGTTGAAACACTTTTTTGTCCAGATTTTAAGACATATTAAAACATCACCATGTATCATTCTACAAAAATAACATATAACCCAGCACATAACATTTGAGTATGTTTAATATTATGTTAATAATTTGATAATAATGAAACATTTTGTTCTGTATAAACGATTACCATGATGGCTGTTTGTTATCTTCCACTATGCTTAAGCTGCCATCTGCCCACATATTACTCACTGAAAACAATTGTCAGTGGGAAACGCTGTATATTATTTCTTTAAAATAGCTTTATTTTCTGCTTTCTTCCAGTCTTAAGCAAAACACTGATATGTGTTCATGCTGTGTATATTGACAGCGTTTATAGAGGTCAGAGGTCAAGAGTAGAGCTGTGATGTTTTTAGTGTTTGCCACGTTGCCTGAGATAAACAGTTTAAATACTCACTCAAACACATCTGATATCATGTGCTAGTGACATGAATAATGTATGAAAACATGCAGTGAGGCTGTGAACAAAGAAATAATATACATTTCATCTGCCTGACCGATGGCCTTTGCAGTTTTGACTCCAACATGAAACAAGACTCGATTTATCTGACAATCAGCGTCTCATCTTCTGTGACTCTGACAGCAAACTGTATTTTTCACTGTACGATTTTTATAAGATTCAATCTAACCTTTGCTGTGTTTCTGCTGAAGTTTATGATAAAAACAGTATTCTTCGTCTGAATCTAAAATACTAATGGTGGTATAAATTACCTTTAGCAATATACCGGTGCAGAAGCTCTCATGTATGGAAACTTTCCAGAGAGAAACTGTAAGATATACTGTAAAATAAAAATGAATGAAAGACTTATGAAATATACAGTGGAGATAAAATTAACTAATTAATTAATAATTATGTGAGCAGCACAAGATAACTGTCAGTGATCAAATGAAACAGCACACTTTTACACTTTCATTTGAATTGAAGATCATTTTCTCATTAACATTAAAAACAATGAAAATGAAATCAAGCTGTGCTTTTAAATGTGACAGCAGCGTGGCATTTGGCAGTAGTTGCGGTGAGTTAGTGATCACTGTGGTTCACAGTATCATTACCACCAATGGAACAAACTGATGAACTACATACTGTCTTTGTCTAACAGGTTTGTTTGCTCATTTATCTTCACTGTTGTTGTTGATGATGCTTTAATGAGAGTGAATGAAGAATTAAATGAGAGACTCACTTTCAAATGTTCTCTCTAACAAACAGTATATTTATATGATTGTTTATTAATATACTGTTGTTTATCAAGTTTGTTAAAAGATGGATCTTTACTGAAGTTTGTGAAAGACACACATTCATCAGATAGTTTCAGATTTACCAGCTATCAGGTGAGAGGTTAAAATAAACAAGCAATGCCTCCTCACTTCCAGATATAAAAGAATAAACATAGCAAATACAGTGGTGTACTTATTTGTTCATCCCTGCAGTTATATTCTTAATCCCAGTGGGAGCTCTGGAAAATAAAAGTAGAGTATAAACACTGTTTATCTCTGTTATTGTTGATAGTTCTGGCAGTTAGAAGTAGATAGTTCTGTGGAAAGGACAGCAGGACTGTGATGAGGCTGAAAATTGGAACCTAAAACCTGCAGGAGAAATAAAAGCAGATAGGAGACAACAGACTGCACAGTGCTGAGGAGAGTTCTCCTGCAGAGCCATGTGTACAGTTTGAATCATGTCTTTGAAAGGACGCCACTTACAGAGACAGCTACAGTGTGAACATGATCCACCTCTCTCTACCTCTCATCTGACAAGACATCAGTGCTTTATTCTCAATGATGTAACATTGGAATAACATGCTCAGAGTGGGAGTGAAATATGTGGGAGTCAAAGTGTTTTTCTGCTGAAGTGGTGCATTAATCAATATGATGGAGTGGTTTGGCTGCTCTCTGGCAGGTGAGTGTCTTTCTCTGAACGCAATGAATCGTTTCCAGCTAATCTTGCCCAGAACGAACCAGAAAAGCATAACAAATGTATTTTAAACAAATGAGTCTGTGTGCCCAGAAGACATTGTATCTCCTCTTGAAAATCCAATCCATGCCAAACTAATAACTATAAAAATAGAATAAACCCTGTTTGCTTTCACATCTCCTGGCAGATGAGGACATAATGAAGGACCAGTGCTGAGGACTGATGCATTTTCTGCACTGTCCCTTTAACAGGATAGCTTTCTGTTTGACTTTGAATTGTTTGAGTTTGCATTGTTGACATTTTTATGGTCATTTACAGTAATCTGTTGTTTTTTCTCTGCTTCCCCTGAATGACTCCAGTATTCCCACCACAGATGCCCTTACCTGAGGCAGCTCACCACAGTTTGAAGTTATTAATCTGCTCAGCTGGATGTTTACTGGAGAGATGAGGTTGAGTGCTTTGCTTGAGGGTACTTGAGAGTCTCAACAGTAAATTATCAGGAAAATAAATGAATTAACATTAAGACAGTCAGTCAAAATGAATCATCAACTCCTTTTACTGACTGTTTTTACATTTTAAAAGAAATGTTTGTGCAGCTAGTGTGGATTTATTTTTCCCTTGCTGCTGGAAACGAGGTTAATTAGAGCACTGAGACTGTACCTTACAGTTCATTTGTGGGGCTTTAAATCTAACAATGAGCTAAAAGAGGCTAAAAAATAATTTTTTAATTTCAGCTTCTTTTTCTGCTCTCCTTCTCTTTACACCTCTCTTTTCTGCTTTGACCAGACCCTACGGAATCCGATTCTGATCTCACCTGGTCTATTTCCTGTCTACCCAGGGGTCTACCACAGAATTCTGAACCCTGTGCAGAGGCATACTTAATGGGCCCCTTCCCAAATCCACAGCTATTTATTCTAGTATATGTGTGGGCCTTCCTCACATGTAAATAAACTCTTTTATGTGCAGTCATCATCACAGATGTTTATGTGCAGAAATCATCTGGGGATAAAGATTTTGTAACTTAGACAAAAACCTCCTTGCTGTGAATAATGAAACAGCTGCATCAAATGTTTATTACAAAATGCTCACCTCAGCTTTATGTGGTAAAGCGGTAATGAGACTCTTTAATATGTTATGAAGTATTTAATACATTATTAAATGCTTAATCGTATGACTCCATTATTTCTGATGTGATTTGCTGTGACTCATGTTGGTATTTCTGTTTGTCTGCTGGGAACCAAAAGCTACATAGTGGATTGGACTGTATGTATATATATGCAGCAGGTACAAGGCATATGGAGCCTTTATAGAAGCTTTTAGCAGCACAGAAGAAGCTGTCTGTTTCTATTGTTTTGTCTTTCCTCTCTCCTGTCAGAGAGGTTGTGAGTGCTGCTCACTGTTTATGCACTTACATGTTGGATTGTACTGTGGTCCTCTACACTAAAAGAGACTTAAATTAAACACACACACTGCATCACATCTGGGCGCTGTGCCACACATGTGGACAGGCTCTGCTGTTGTGATGATGAGGGTCATGCAGGCTGAGTTGTGGGTTTGGTCACAGTGTCAGGAGAGACTTCAGGGGTGGATCTGATGCACAAAGAGGTTAAGAGGGACACAGCAGAGAGAGTTATTTCAGTTGTGGATCAATTTGTCAATCAATCAATTTACTCACATTCTGGTTAATCTTCTGGTAAAGTCAAAGTGTTAAATGTATGGTTTATGCTTCCATAGCATAATGTATTGAGGAAAGTAAGAATTTTTAAACATTTGCATTTAACAAAACCAAAATACTGAGATGTTGTCATGGAATGTAATTTAGGTGTTGATTTCAATATGGAGGTTCTGATATGTTTGGTTGAAGGTTGTATAGAAGTCTTAAATGAGGGAGGTAAATTAACAGGGATAAAGGAGTGATTTTATCCATTGTATAGGTGCTGTATGCCTTCAAAATCTATGTTTTTATCAAGTATAAAATGGAAAGAAGGACAAACAGGTGAATAGACCAACATGTGTTTTTTAAACTGACTCACAGGCCAAACTCAGCTGCCTGTTTACTGCCATCTGATATTCAGTTAATGCATGTGGCTCAATCCTTTTTCATGCTTGGGTTTCCAACTAACCACAATAGTAATTTCAGAAACTGTAATTACAGCCTTCTGTTTAGTAAACAATAGCCTGGACTGTGCAATAACCCAGCAGCTTGTTGGCTGTATTTTCACAATAATGTCCTGAT
>NW_023340257.1:7110366-7119367 GCF_004916995.1 Morone saxatilis | reverse complement strand
TGATAAAACCAAAACTCCTCCATTCGTGATTTTTGTCTGAATACCCAGACCAGTGAGGAATACAATATAGACCAGTAGTTGCTGTTACACACACTGACCATGGAGAGAGACAGGCTCAGACTCAGTTCCTGAACCTCTACTAACCCTACAGAGCCTCAGCACAGCCCACCGACAATCTCACCCAACCAAATTATGACAAGACAAAAGTAAAAATGCCAAAGTAAAAAAATCTTATTGGAAAGATACCAAAAAACTGTTGTGTTATTTGGCCCTAAACTGACAGTGCACAGTGGCAGAGACATTAAGAAAGACACTAATGAGGTACTCAGTGGACACAGCCTGGCCATGGCCCTTTTTTGCTTCACTGAGACACATATTCAGAAATGAGAGCTATATTCATCACCCACATTCTCCACAAATATCCAAAATTTGAATCACAACCAGAAAATGACAAATTCAAATATCTATTAGGTGAAAAACAAAATTGCTGTACATTTGCAGCTGAATATTTGAACTCTTGCCACAACCCGAGGGACAGCCAGTGAAACATCACCAAAGTTTTATGTTGAAACTGACTGTTGTTATTTGTTTTTTTGTTTGCTTGTTAATGTCATTTGTATTACAATGCCCTGTATGGTTTGTGACTGTACAAATATGTACACATTCACACATTTAGGATTATTATTGTTTTTTATAACAATATAGGTAATATCTGTCTTTTTGACAATATAAGCACTGTCTTTTCAATCAGCCAATAAAGCTCATGACAAGCACAGACAAACATTTGTCTGTGCTTGTTCATTCATCTTTGTTCTCTGACTCTGACCTTAGTCAGTGCCCTCTGGCCTCGTCCCCAAACACCAATAACACCATCAGCCTCCAGTAAAATACAACATGACCTGATGAGAGCTGCCAGCTCCCTAATAGAGTGACTGAGGGTGGAGAGGGATTGTGGGAGAGAGAGGTAGAGTCCAACAGATAGGAGATGGAACAACTTAAATATAAACACTGACAGAAAGGAAACACTGTATTGTTCATGATTCAGTTACAGTCCTCAGTAGCTTTGAGGCTTCACTGTGTTATTGTTTCAGCATCAAGCAGTGAATGATAAAGGACTGGTTTTCTGTCTGTCACTTTACAGAAAACTGAAGATTCATAAACATCATTTATGTCAGCTGCATTCACATTCTGCAGGGAACTGTGTCTGAAATGCCTCATTTCATCTCTGTCAAGTCAGATAGAAGCATATTCTCACCTGTCTTGTTCAGCATTATGTCTCTGTGTTGCTCTCTGACATGAAGGAACAAAGGTGTAATCTAATGACTGACTGTTATATGAGAAAGGTAGCAAGTCTAGACACTTTGTGTGTACAATCCAAGCTTCACTCTGCAGTTTGTATGGTATCATGTTGTCATTGTCAGAGGAGGTTCCAGGAGTGGCTGTGACCCACACAGAGGTGTAGAGAGAGACACAGCAGGCAGGAGGCCAGGAGATAGCAACACCATCCACTGCCAAGGTTACACACCTACACAGCTACACACACACACACACTGCTGGTTGCCAGAGGTTAGTGAATTGGCTGCTAGAAATATTCTCACCATTGAACCAACCAACTGGCATTAACAGCCTGTAACCACGGCAAAGGACAAAGAGCAGCCTGTCACAGCAGGAGAGCCCAGCAAGGGAACGGTGAGGGAGCAAAGAGCCATAATCTGTCCCAAGAGGAGATACAAGACTGGCACAGGCAGTGAAGGAGGTTTAATATGACAACCTGGCACTGTGGATCTGACTCCCAGAGTGTGTGCTGTGATCACTGTCATCAATTTTGCTGTATTGCTCTAATATCCTTCTGGCTCAGGATTGAACACACATAAACCAGTCAGCCTCTGGAGGAATTGTCACTCCTTCATTGAGCTGCTTCATTTTCATCATGCAGAAAATGATCAGCTGGTCAGTGTCTGAATGGCAGAGCCAGAGACAGATGAGCTCTAGAAGGAGGACACAAACTGGGAGCGGTTGTAATGGTCATGTGAGAGGATGGCTGCTCTGGTGATAGAGGTTGTTTATTATTGACCAAAGGTTGCACAAACACAATGGTTCCTCATAAATTTAAGCTGTGAAATGGATTTTGCCTAATCCCTCTACGAACATAAAAACAGATCAAAGGTAATAAAGGTTTTTATCTCGATAGACAGGTTAACATTTGGTTTTCAATGGTTTGCACTTAATTATTAATATTGCTTTTACTTTGTCACATTTGGACTTGTACTAATCACAAACTGACAGAGTACCACATTTTAAATAAGTGGCCGTAGGAGGAAATGAGATGAGGTGATGGTGGTCATACAGTGTTTCTCCTCTCAGGGGGAGAAGACATGATGAAGATAGAAAGAGTCTCTGAGTCTTTCTAGTTGTGTGGGTGTCAGTATCTCCCCAGAGGGAGACACAGGCTCCAGGAAGAAGAAATACAAATCTTTCAGCTGGGATAATGGGTTCCACACTTTCATGATACGCTTCTTTCTTGGCCGCAGCCCATTTCTCTTCCTCCCAGTACCTCCTGACATCCTCAAAGATGTAACTGTTTTGTTACTGTACAGTGTAAAATGGCTGTTCAGGTCAGCAGCGAAGTCATTTTATGAGTAATCAATACTAACCACGTGGGACCATCCTCGTACTGCTGACTGAACATGGGCAATGAAAAACTCCAGCAGAGAGTGGGCTGTGTTAGAGATTTGACTGACAGAGCCTTAACTTCAGTGGACCACTGTAAATGAGGAAAAATGTACCAAAGAACAAATATACTTGTACAAGACTGTTTCTCTGTGTCAAGTTTTCCAGTTATACTATTGAGGTCCCTGAAAAAGGAATTCAAGGGGAATTTGCTTGTTTTAGGTCTTCAATTTGTTTTATTATTAATTGGTTGGACCTTTGAAAACATGGCCAGCTTCCTCAGATGACCTCGCATGTATTCATGAACCTTTGATCAAACTAATTGTTGTGTGACAGTATTTTTGGCATTTACACCGTTTTGATTAAACCAACTCAAACTGCTGTCAATCGTCTTGTTTTCTGCATTAGAGTTTATTATTATTATTATTATTATTATTATTATAGTATCATCTTGTAGAGTATTTCTTAGTAGACTAAATGTATAAAAATCCCATCAGTCTACCTAAAAAGAGCTGACGTTTCTCCACTTGCTGTCCCTGGCTGCTGTGCACAATGGAAATTAGATTCAGTCTTGCACACTGAGAACTCTGAGAAAGAGAAAATAAAAGAAAAAGTTTTTGCAAACCATTTATTCCCAAAGAGAGAGAGAGAGAGAGAGAGAGGATGACTTTTATCAGTGTGACTCATACAAGGAGAGACGGTGCAAAACTGATACTGCTTCATTTTGCTGGAGACATTTTATTTGGACCTTTGTCAGTTGTTCACTGTTGCCATTGAGCCACTCTTAACCCATCTACTTAGACAGTAAAATTAAATGTTGTATTTAAGAGGTGCACAGTGATCATTCTGTTCCTCAGACCACATTTAAGGTCTTTAGTTATCTTTACACATTTTCGCATTATGCTTAACCTGCTGTAAGTAAAAAGGGTTAGGGTTTTCTTATTTGTACTTTGTTTTATATTGAAGTGAAATTTGTATTCAGTTTGTTAAGGGTGTCCTATCATTGCTGAAGTGAAAGCCATTATCTGTTAAATGAATGTACACTGTAAGAATTACAATCAGTGTTCAAAATAGAAACACCAGTGATCTTTTATTTTGAATGTAAATGTACAATGTTGGTTATGAGTGAGTTTAGACTCAAACAGGTTGGTATTGTCACATGCTTCTCTTCATATTAGATATTAAATTGCTTCAGTTTATTTCAGGTCTGACTGTTATATAGCTGTGATAGCCTGCATACACAGTAGAGAGAGGTTATGTATGGCTCTAATACTTTGTGATGGAAATGCCTCTATCAGTCTAATGGCTCTGTCTGTGTCTGATGTCTCTGTGTGTCTGACTGTGTCCTTTGCCTCAAAGAGGAAAAAGGATATTTAGAGTCTGAGCTGTGAAATGAATACAGTGTCTGTCATTTTCTGTGCACTGGACTAAATCATTGTCTCTAATAACTCAACTACCAGCCTGAGTTCAGATCACTGAGATTCAACACATTTCTTACTCTGCAGTCATAAACATTATTGAAAAGAAATTATTCTCCGCCTTTGAGTGTTAAAGGAAGGTCAGTCTGATTAAAACATCCTACATGGTCATAGCACACAAGGTCATTAGATATTGTCAGGGCAGCTTTCTTTTTTTAAAGGCTTAAGCATTAATGAAATCTCACTAATAACTATTTCAAGCAAGAACGGTCAAAGCTGCTGTCAAGCTCATCCTGTCTGCTCTGTGACCCTGATTTTAAACAGGATTGGAAAGTTTTCAGTGTCTGATGAAACTGTTTCATTTGAATGTTGAATTGCAGATGAAGAGGTTGTTTTGTTGTTGATGCATTTAATAAGAACCACAAATAAAACACTAATGCATTTTAAATTATGTGAAGATAAATTGTATGTTATCTTATGTAATGTTAACTGAAGCTATGTAAACAAAAAAAAAAGATTTAACAAAGGTTATATCTGAAGCACTGTTTATATCTCAATGGGTTTGTTACTCTTTGTTTTATAAAGAGGAGAGAACTGTATCCAGAGGGCTCTGTTGTTCCATACCCAAAGAGAATCTAACATGAAGAACAGCAGCTCTGTTTGGTTGTAATTGGCTTCATTTTCTGTGTGGAGATGCAGGGAAAGGCAGATAAACACTAAAGTAAAAACTTCGGTGTTATGTGTTGTGTGTGATGACCTTGTTGTCCATTCTTTGTTGTTGGATTAGCTGGTTAGCTTTCTCAGTTCTCCTTACAGTAGAACCTAGCAGATACCTGTGTTAGCTGTGTTACCGCCAGAGTGTTGCCTTGTGTTGTAGCTGGCATGTGAGGCTTTGTGTTATCAGACTGCAGTAGATACTGGATAGTCATATTTTATACAGAAACCCTCAGGCTGAATTACTGGAGCACATTGGACTTTGGAGAGAGATACATGTGTTTGTTCAGAGCCAGTGGCAATATCTCATAGAAAGGAACCTTTCTCTTGTGTGTGTGTGTGTGATGCACTGTGTGTATAGTGGGATAGAAAGCATCATGGCTGACTACGACTACAGATCAGCTGCAAGCCTTTTTTATCCACCCCAAAGGATCATCTTCTGTTTCAAACTCTTGGTTTGTTCTCTTCGATTACCTTGACGCCCTCCTCCATCTCCTTTCACTAATATACTAAACCGCATTTTTACTTTCACTCAGACGTACAGATTGTATTGCAGGTTATTTTTATTTTGCTGGAGGTAATAAAAATGTTATGCCATTCATATCTTTTTGGAGAAATCAGTTGTATATGTGTACTGCAAAAACAAAAGAAGCCAACATATAAAAGCTGTTTAGACAGAACAGTAAGAAGAGTGAGATGATTAAAGAGTGAGAGAACTCTAAACGACCACCTGACACTGTCGACTACTGCAGAAAGCCTATCAGAGTCTTACAAAAGGTTTAATTGTTTGCATGTGTATACTGAAAGCCTAACACATATGCTGAATGTATTTCATACATTGTTAAAACAAGTTGTAAAACAATGTTAGAACAACTTTTTTCTGAATGTTTTGAAACCTGCTTTGTTCACATAAACCTGCTGTTTTCTTCTTCTTCATGTGTGGAACACAGGTCATCTTCCATGGAGTCCGCCATGTTGTTTCTGAACAGACAAACCAAACACTGGCTCTAGATAGGACCTTTCACATTTTGACAGTTTTGTGGCCACCATAGGTTCTCCACACACTTCACAGCCCGTTCTCAAATACAGATGGCAGTGATGTTCAGTTAGTTGCATCTAAAAGTTCATCGGTAGATTCAACTAAATCCTTCACACTCGTCCTTCAGTGAATTGTGCTGTAATTCAGGTGTCCCAGTTGCAGGTATTGTGCCTGCTGGCTCTCTGTCGCAGTCACTTAAATGGAGCAGTGTCCTGGTTAATGTTATTAGTGACAGCTGTGCCTCTCCTGCTACAAGTATCCATGCTCTGGTCCTATTTTATTTTAATTATGTCAGCATCAGTTACACATTAGAGGAATTAAAGAGGACTGTCTGGAAGCTTCCATACGGACTGTTTATGTCTCACTGTGGAAGGAAGGTCTGACTTTCCTCTGCTGACTCTGGTCTGGTCCGACATTCAGGATCATGTTACAGTGATGTCCTCATCTAATTTTGTTCAAAAGTCTCTACAGTCTGCATTAGAGACAGAAATACAGATTCACTGTCCCCTGACAGTGTCCCCACTTCAGTTATATCTGTGAACCAGAGTGAGCTGAATTCAGATCAGTGCTGCTGGATGATTAAAATGGTGGATGAAGAAACGTAAAGTATAAATGAGTGACAGCACTAGTATTACTCTACCAGTCAATCATACATCTCACTCTCTCATTGGTTCAGTCATTGAGAGTAAAGCTGTCCTGTGCTGACTGATGCGGACAGGGGTTCAGATCGCAACTCATAAACAAAGAAAAAGTCAGATGAATACTTTCTTAGAGAGATCAACAGAATAGTGAAATAGGTAAATAAAACTGAAATAAGATACTCAAGAGGATGTTTGACTCTGGAATTATCAGGCTATTAAATCAGATTACCAGTTGAAGTGTGAAGATGCAGCTCTCTGGTGAAAGACAGCTTTCACTCTGTGTGCAGTGACGTATAATGTATGACATGTTCAATCTTCTCACCCACACACACTTTCTCCCTCTCAATATTTGACTCAAGATATCACCTTGTGCCTTTTTACCATTTATTCTAATCAAAGTACTGTATTTGATAACACACATACAAAATAAGAAGAAGCTCTCTTTCTGCCTGTCTCTGTTGTTCTAAAGAAATTGAATGAGCTGTCTGAATAGATGAACTTTGACATTGTCCAGACAAACTAAAACTGAGACACACATCTGCAACTGCAAATCCACAGTTTACAGCTGGTTTGGTACCATGACATCTGTGACTCCATCAACAGCACCAGTCTCCTGCACAGCTGAACACACCAACCACACTTTGTGCTCCACTGAGACAGCAGAGGGATACAGTTGGAAGGAGAGGAGACACTTTGATGGTTGTCTCTCTGTGTTGGCAACTGAACCAAACAGTAAGAAAAGAAAATGCAGGGAACATTTTAATTCTTCTCAAAACACACACACACACACACACACACACACTGTTTTACTGAATCGGTTTTTATTCATATGTCAAGCATTGATTTCCATAGATTGTCTGACAACTGATTACAGCTCATTTTGAAATAAATGACATGTTTTAAATCTAGTTTTGAACATTTGATGACAGGAAATATTTTTAAAGGCTCCTCAGGTCCTGATATGCAAATGACCAATCAGATGTAATCATGAATACTGACTTTCAAATACAATTAAATATGTTTTGACAAAATGGGAACATTTTAAATGTTTGACAGCAGTAAATTAAAATTGAGTGTGCAGTTTCACTGTCTTGTTTTCTCTGACTCTATTCATAGTGACATTGAGTGTCTGTTTGAATTTCAGAACATGTTGTTTATCTGACAAATGATGATAAGCTACCACCATCAGCAGTGAATCTTAAAACCCATCTAAACTCTACACGGTTGGGTGGTTATTGACAGCAGCCCATCAGATAATATGTGTCAATCATTATTAAATATATATTATATGCTCATAAATATATCAGCAGAACCTGCTGTTAAATTAAAAGCTTTTGGTATTTAACCATCAGTTTCTTTATAGTTTCTCTCCGATCAAAAACCTTATTGTTTAGTCGCCTGAACTTTAACCTTGTTTTTACTAAAAGTGTCCAATTTGTCCAAAATTAAATGAGGAAGAAAACTTAATGCTCTTTAAACTCTCAACCAAACAAGCTCTTCCCTAATCCCAAACTTACTTCCTCTGCGGCTCCCACTGCCGCCCTTATAGACTATTCCTGTCCTGGTTTTGGGGACCTGATTAATGCTGAAAATAAAGGCATTAGATTCCACAGTTCATTGGTGAGCCTTCTGGGGGTGCTGTGGTGTTCTAAACAGAGAAATCTTTCAGGTATTGTTAAGGCTTGCTTAGAAATATGAGATACTTTGATGTCAGCCTCAGCCCTTTATGTCTCACCACAATGATGCTCAGAGAGCTCCATTGTTGGTTATTACAAAGGTTCAATGGTCCATGAGAAAGCTATAATGTAGTGAGGAAATGGGAGGAACACGGGCTTTCCAATATAATATTCCTCACAGCTATTTCACCCTCCCTCAAAATATCACTATTTGTGAATATGTGTACCCAGCATGGAAGTTGTATTGAGGAGCACAGTGTGAACCCACAGAGTGGCTATCAGCTAACTCTCTCGACCAGTGAACTGGAAAACTACACAATACTTGTCAAGAACGAATCAGAAAGCCTAACGCTTGGGGATTTACTGCATGTGTATCTGCAACTCAGGACCATGTGAAGAAGCCTGATTCAATTCTCCTCCTAAGCTGCTGTTGAATGTTGAATTATTACATTCAGCCAATATCTTGGTGCCTCAGCTGTTATATTGGGTATGTAAGTTGTAGAAAATGCTCTGCTGCACTGTACAAACAAGTGAACCACAGAGCAGCAAGAAATCAGGCAGCAGCTTCAAGAAACTGATTCAAACTCACTGCAAGTGTCAGTGAAGGAACTCAGCAGAGACACTATAGGTAAAGAAACTCGACTGGTACAGCTCAACCAGAATATTGAGATCTAGTTTGATCTGAAAAGATTTCCCTGAAGTATAGCAGAGCAGGTATATCCAGCAGTTTCATACAGCGGGTAAAATAAGTATTGAACACGTCACCATTTTTCTCAGTAAATATATTTCTAAAGGTGCTATTGACATGAAATTTTCACCAGATGTTGGTAACAACCCATGCAA
>NW_023340257.1:7107847-7110266 GCF_004916995.1 Morone saxatilis | reverse complement strand
TCTGAAATGATTTCCCTGAAGTATAGCAGAGCAGGTATTTCCAGCAGTATCATATATAAGCCAGGCCCCTACAGTCAGGCTAAATTAAAGCCACATCTGTTTGTTCTCTCAGTCAGCCAGACTGATGAAGTGTTTCCCCTCAGTGTCCAGTCCTTGGTCCTGTCCTCTCATATCTTTCCATGTTCTTCTATAGAAAGCTGAACAGCTGTCCTCCCTCCCAGCCTGTCCTCTGTCAGAGCCAGAGGGCTGGAGCTGCTCTCCTGTGCCCTGTCAGGCTTTTCTTTGTGGTACAATAATTACACTCAGGTTGAGAGAAACAACTTGCTAGTTTTTGCTTTAAAAGATGACTGTGATTAAAAAAAAAAATCACAATCAACCTTCCTGATATTGGCTATAATTTTAATGAATGAATTGTGGTTGCTTACAGCTGCTGGTTTTCTGTTCACACCAAACAAACATGATGCTGTATTGGACAGCAGGGAGCTGGAAACAAAATGTCCACGATTTAATCAAACCATCTCTGAATCTTGTTCTGCAACTGGAAGACTCATATCAAATAAAAAAACTCATTAGATAACTAAATGATGAACTAAATGAGCGTTTGTCATCAACTGTGTGTCAGTTTTATACACAGCACAAACACATCACAGTTAATTTCAGTTCACACTCAGCAGCTGGTAAAAGGGTTCATATGTTTAGCTCCATATAGCAAACAGAAGGTCCAGAGCTTCTCACAGACAAATGTTTGAAATAAGTTATTCTGCTGTGAACAGGCAGCACTTTCATTTCATTGGTAGAATTTTCTCATTTTTCTGATGTGTGGATCATTTTCATCATATCCTAGTACTTTGCATTGGAAAAACATTATACAGTTTAAATCTGAAGATGTAAGAAACAAGATAAATCTTCCAGTTTAAAGGAATCAGACCACCAGACACTTTCTCTTGGTTTAGATACTTGGTCAGACACTGATCATTGTAGTTAAAAGTTTCCTTCTCACATTACTGCTCACTGAGAAAATTTAGTTTAATAAATCCACATAAGTCTGCTGAACACCAGGTTTAAAGTTCCATATGGATGATCTCATTAGAAGACTGTTCCTCCTGTCTGCTTTATGTGTCTCATTAACTGTTCAGTCCTAGCTGTTAAATAAACTCTGACGTAACTGCCAACCAGTTAAAAACTATTTATTTGATATGAGGAAATGACATTTTTGTTCTTTCTTTTTTCTTTTAAAACCTCAACACTTCAGGATTCACTGACCTCCATTGACTTGATATTAATATAATGTTGTCATTATGTCAGTGATTCATGAAATTCTATTGTCTTTCTCTCACAGACAATAGTCTTCCATTTTTAAAATGTTCTCCCTCTCACCTCACGTATAACAGTATATGAGACCAAGATTGGTGTTCATGGGTCAGTCTCAACCTCTGGAGATGTACATGATGGATGAATCATTGTGCTGGCCAATACAGCACATTTAAAAATGTTTAAAGGCATTATATCACACAGTACGACTTACAATAAATCACATTGAGTCCCAATGGAAATACCCAATAGACCTTTCTCCACTTAACTATTAATAATATATAACCACAGAAATTCAACTATAAACCAGTCAAAGGTTTTTGATTTATTGTAGATTTTAATGAAACTTTACATCATATGATTCATATTAATGTGTTCAGGTCCACTAAAAGGCTCTAAAACAGAGATAATCTCCCAGCATCCTTCACATCACCACACAGTCATCTTGTTATGTGAACAACAGTTGACTGCATTTAAATAACAAGCAACAGCCTCAGTCAGTGAACTGTGCTGTATGTTTCATTGGTGGAAAAACCATCCAAGAAAGTTAGAAAACAATTATAAGCCTGTTTTTACACTGTGTGTGTGTGTGTGTGTGTTTTCTAATAACATAAGGTGTGAAACATGTTTTTTTTGCATTAGAGGATAGACTGTCTTTACTGACAACACAGAAAAGCACACAGGAAACAAATAATCTCATCTGTTATGACACTGCTAGATGCAGTCTTTTAGTGTCAATCCTATAAATCGGATCGTTGATTTTGGCTGTTACAGTGAAGAATGGGCTTTCTGTTTCAGATGGTGTTTTCAGACTTCCTGAGATTGAACTCCTGAGCTGCTTCACACTGAAAGAGAGAAAAAGTTGAGGGGAATAATTATTTTAAGCATTTCAGCTGTCAATTTCCTTGATCTCTGTATCCAGTTAAATTTAACTGTAATAAATGTAATTCTAATAAATTTAACTCTAATAAATCTAACTCTAATTAATTGCACAGTCGTGAAGCACTAATGAAATTATTTGACACTGTGTGTGGGAGTAAAGTGGGACACCCATTTCTTGTATAGATGTTGCAGAGCTCTCAGGCATTCTGAAGAATGAGACAATCAG
>NW_023340257.1:7103145-7107747 GCF_004916995.1 Morone saxatilis | reverse complement strand
TGTTTCTTTGTAAAGATACATTCCCACAGACCTCTATATCAGAGCTGAAGGATTAGGAACAGAAACAGAGATTACAGTATTTTATATAACAGTCTTGTGTGTTTAATATATTTTATGTTCATAATGATCTTTATATTTCTGAATCTGTTTGATTTGTCTGTGCTTCCCCAGTTTCCACAAACGTATCCAGATAAAATAACACTAAAGTGATCTCTACAGATCCTGATCAGCCGTAAGCTCTATATTCTCCTGGCTGCTTTGTGTTGAAGCTCTTTGAGGCTATCTTGTTGGGATAAAGGATCCAGAAGGAATTCTCACTGCAACAGCTGTATCGTTTTATTGTTATGACCACATTTACACCATTACAGCTAGATCGTCTGTATGGTTTACAGGCTCCGTATTCCCAATCCACCATTCGGCAAACACTGATGATTCCAGTAAGACCATTTGAAGAGAGAGGACAACATTTACTTTCAATTTCCCACAAAACTCATCTTGAAGTCTCTACAAAGAGATTGTTGATCCTCCCACAGAAACTCCCAGCCTCCAACGTCAGTGTCTACAGTTTATAAAGTTTTGCTCCAGATACTCTGTCTTGTTAGAGCTGAATGTATGGAGGATAACCACAGAGGTCACTTGTTGGGTTTAATTGTTTTGTAGTGAAGTCAGCCTTGCTGCTCTGCTCTCTTCCTGACTGTGTGGCTCGGTAGAAGCATCAGAGGCTCTCTTAAGGCCACAGTATACTCGTCCCGACCTGTCTCGCGACACTGTGACGTCAAAATGACGAAGATCTCGCTGGCGCGCCAGGATTTAAGCCCGGTCGCGCCAGGTCGCGCACCACTTTCTTTTTTTTTCAGCTGAAAAAAGTGGAAACAGGAAGATGGACGAGTTTGAGAAATCGCCATAAATGTTGGAAGAGAGGAAGCCATATGCCGGAAAATTTGGAAGAACCTCCGCAACCGATTTGGAAAATCAAAAAAGAGGTCGCAGGCAGCTGCAAGAAGCGGTGCTGCAGGAGGACACAGGCCTGCACCAATCCTACAGGAACTTTCATGGCTAAGCAAATTTGTGAATTTGTTTCTCTGCAGGTATGTTTTTATTTCCATCCTTCTCTTTCACAATGACGGTTGAATAATATCAACTGTGTCAGAGTGACTTGAGAGAGCTCACTCCATGACTGTGACAGATGATCAATGAGTTTTTGTTTACCTCTTCAAGAGATCTCAAATGATCCTGGAGCTTTTAATGTCTTCTGATAATGGCAGAATTTGGGGGTTGTTCCATTTCTTCTGACACAAGGTTTTTAGTGCATTGGATGACACGTGAGTTGTCCACTCCAATTCAATTAATTTGATGAATTGTTCTGCTCTTCCCTTTAAGGCATTGTCTTCTTGACGCAGAGCCTCTCCTTGCAAAATGTATGACACCTTCACAAGGGAATGGTGCAGTTTCAGTGCTGTTGAGGGAACTGAGAATCTGTTTAAGTTGTCAAACCCAGTCACACAGCCTCAAGGACAGTGTTGAACTTCCCTGGGTTGATCAAGTCCTTCAAAAAGACAATGTCTTTGTCGATGTTTCTTGCCACCAAAACAAGTCTGGCAAGTTCCCTCATTTTATTTCTGATATCTGCCCGGTGACGTTTAACTTCTCCATTTTTGAGGAACATTCTTTCTCCCAATGAAATGATCAGCATGTCAGATTTCACCACTTGTGTTACAGGGTCATATGTCATGTCTTTAAGGATTTCAAGAAGTCTGCTGGAAATTTTGGTGTCAAAGGGCAATATCAGGGAACTACTTGCCTGAACTCTCCTTTTCACTGGTCCATCCTCTTTCACTTTCAGTTTGCAACGTTTATGATGTCTCCAGAGGTCTGTTCTGTTATACATAGCGTAGCAGAACGTGCAATGCAGATAGTCTGTTGCTGTTGATGGATGGGTTGCTTGCCTTTTTGGTACAGTTTGTCCATTCCCAGAGGACAGGACCGAGCAGTTATGGTAGTAATTCCCCATGTTTCTTACATTGCTCAAAAGGATATTGTGCATGATTGATCCTTTTCTATGTGCAAGTGCCTTAACCACATCAACTTTGTCAGAGTGCTTCAGCTTTAGATGTCTTGTAAGTTTAGCAAAAAGCCTCTCGCAGTAAAGGCAGTAATTCTTCTTATCATACATTCGTTGATGTGTAGTGTTTGAAGACATTTTAACTTTTACATGTTGTTGATGGTTCATGCCATGGACATTTTGATCCATTGCCTTTGGGATGTTTGAAGGAGGTTTTCCTTCTTCTGGTTCTGTTTGTTGCAGTTGTTCTTCCTCATCTGACATTTCCAGGAAAAGGGAAACCTGTTGCTCAGTAATCTAAGGGGTTTCTGAAGGTGGTGGTCCTTGGATTTTCCTCTACGTCTGCTTCTTGTTGCTGTTCTTCTTCTGACATCTCACGAAAGAGAAGCCTCTTGCTCAATGGTCTGAAATAATGAAAGAGAACATGGTTATTAACTTACAAATAATATAAAAAATATATACCACACTACGTTTTTCATACACAATTATATAAAATTTCACCACCTCTGGTTATATAATTGAAACTTGAATTACCATTTCACACACAGATAATTCCTCTTCAGTGGGAGAAGACAAATCCATAACATCACTGCCAGTAATCTCTGATTTATCACTGCCAATACCTTCTGAGACATCCATCTCATCTGGTGTTTGGGGACAGCAATTATCTGTATGGCTTGGGTACTGTAACAAAGAAAAACAACAAAAACTGCATGAATTCACACATCAGGTGCCAGATTTGTAGTTCATTCCTCTTATATGCTGACATTTTTGTTTGTGAATCTTAATATGCCTACCAAACCGAACTTTAAAATACCCCACCCTACTTCATAACAATCAGGTACTTACTTTATTTTTATTTTCATTGCCAGAGTTGTTTGTGGTTCCAGTGTAATCAGACTGATGTGTGAAACCTGTAGGAAAAAAAAATAGGGTTAATTTCCACAAAAGTAATTTAAGGATACCTGCTTTCCAACCCATAAAATATTTCTATCTATTAGAATATAAACTTTTTTGGGAAAAGCAAGAGTTACACACTTACACTTACATGTGACTGCCTGAAGGCATTCTTCGATAGTTGGGCATTCTTCAAATGATCTACTCAGCATTTTGGTAATCATTTATTTTTGTCTTTCTTCACATTGAAAAGTGAAGTTGCCTGTTCTGACATTTTGAGATAGCCCAAGTGGATTATCAGAGTAGGGTGTCATGGTTTGGTAGGGATGTTGTCCATCTGTTAGGATTTAATGCATCAAGCATGCTGCTACCTGAAATGTAACAGATTAATTGACAACAATGTCTGCAATTAATCAGAAAAACTATTGGCAATTAGTAGTTAATTGTCGAAAACTGGTAATGGCTTTTTACTGAATACTGACGTGCAGGACAAATTAACATGGCATAATCTCTGTTTTTCAGAAATCTAAAGTTATATCGGCCATGGACCAAAATACCATGATGTACACTTAAATCAACATTTTCAAATTTAACTTACTTGGATATCTGATTCCTTCTTGTACTTATATGTTAGGCCTCCAACATCCTCATAACTGGACCAAAAAAAGATCCAGCTATTTGAGAAAACAATGTGATTTGTGCAATATCCAGTTTTCTGCTTGCTCCAAAGTCTGCAATATACAGTTTATTGTTGATATCTGTAGGAAAGTTTAAAAAAAAAAATATAATCCTATATCACTTAAAACAACATCCACAAAATTACAACATAACAATCAATATTTCTGCATCAAAATGCATATTATAGGATTGGTCAGCCATGAAGTTTATTTTACCAAAAACAATATTTTCAGTCTCCAAGTCCCATTGTGAGTAGAGTTCCTGAAGTCCCAGCAATAACTCCTGGCAGATCTCCAGTATTTGATCCTTCATCAGGCTTTGTCTCTCTGGAAGATCTGTTTTCAATCAGTTCACTGAGACTGTATTCACAAAGAGGCGAGACAAAATAGGCAAATTAAGAATCTTCCAACACAGCAATGGGTTGCAAAAGATGTTCACCTTGTATTTTTTCTGAAGACAAGAGATTTGCAATTTCTAATTCGTATTTGGAAATATGTTTGGCAACTTGTTTCACTGCCACGGGGCAGTTGTGAAAGAGTCCTGGGAAAATCTCAGCAGCATTGCATCCATTTGCAATCTTAATTTCTGTGTTGAAAACAATATCTTCCATTTTCATCACGCCAGGCTTGGAGTCAAGATTTTCAAATGCATTTTTCTATTGAGATTCCTTGAAAAAAACAAAATAAAATGAGATAATATGCAAATACAAAATATAATGTATTTAAAACATAACTGAGAAAACGACTACAGCAAGAAACCAGATTTTCTTCAGTGAATGCGGATAAAGAAAGAAACCTCCATATATCTTTACCCTCTTTTCCGTCTGCTCATCAGAAGAGGGAGCAATGGTTTTCTAAAAAAAATGAAATTTACAGCATTAAACCAATCATTTTAAGTATGCAGTAAGTAATTTTCTATTATTGACAGTATTTGTAAAAAATGTAAGTAAGTAAATTTAATTTATA
>NW_023340257.1:7102849-7102976 GCF_004916995.1 Morone saxatilis | reverse complement strand
GGGGCACACAACACCGAAATACAAGTACAAAAAGTTCCCATGAAACGTAGTATATGAATCCGAACTACATCAAGTGTCAACCTGGACTGACTTAAATTAGTTAAAGGAATGGTAAATGGTAAATGGA
>NW_023340257.1:7102504-7102677 GCF_004916995.1 Morone saxatilis | reverse complement strand
TACACATTGACACACTGATGCACAGCATCGGGAGCAATTTGGGGTTCAGTATCTTGCTCAATGACATTTCGACACATGGCTGGAGGAGCAGGGGATCGAACCGACAACCGGTTCGGTAAGTTTGCGAGTGGTTTTCGTACTGTTGCTTTGGGATGCAAAGATGAAAAATTAAA
>NW_023340257.1:7102185-7102404 GCF_004916995.1 Morone saxatilis | reverse complement strand
CTCAGACAGAGAAAATACAATTCAAATGAACAAGATCCACCTTTCAACTCTGGATTTTTGTCAGTACTGCTGCTAATAATATTTGAAGAGCCTGGAGTCACAAAACTAAAATATATTTGAAACAATAATATTACACTGGATTGGACGTAAGGTAAGGTGACTCCTGGTGCAATTATTTTTAACATTACACAATAATACTGCTGATAAACACTTCAAACA
>NW_023340257.1:7098709-7102063 GCF_004916995.1 Morone saxatilis | reverse complement strand
GAGCCTGATGTGTGAGTCTAAAAAAGAATTAGAGGATGGAGATAGAGCATGTATCAGAAACAACAGGACAGACAGAAGAGTTTCTTCTTCTCTGGTGGAAAGGGAGAGCCTGTACTCTCATGCTAACATTGCCAAAGCCTTGGAAGAGAGTGTGAATGTGTGTTTTGTGTGTTCAGACAGATGGAGATGAATGGTGAAGCCTGGGGAGAACAGGTCAAAAGGGGCTCAGCTTGTTCTGTCTCCCCCTGTGTAGTGAACACATAGTGAGGCTGGGGACTCACAACAGATAGAGGGAGAGAAAGTTTTTCTGCAGGTTGACTAACAAACATAAGATCAGGACAGCAGTGAGAGAAAGAGACAAATAAAGGATACATAGTAATTGAAATGGGGTGATGCAAAGAAAAACAAAATAAATGAATAAAGACAGAATATAAAATAAAGACAGAATATGAGGCGCGATGGGCTACCACGTAGTGGCCCTCTGGGAACAATTACAGGTTTGTTGCCTTGCTCAAGGACACCTCAGCAGTGCCTGGAAGGTGAGCTGGCACCTCTCCAGCTACCAGTCCACAATCCATACCTTGATCCGTGCTGGGCTTGACCCACCCTTCTGTTTCCAAGCCAAGTCCCTACAGACTGAGCTACACACCAACACATCCTACAGCATATCTATATTACTGTACTGACACAAAGAGACAAACAGCCAATAAGTGTTTGACCCTCTGAGATTCTCCCTCCAGTGAACCAGATCTCAGCTACAGACAGACCCCAGTCACCAAGACTGAGCCCCAGCACTGTATGAACACTGCTCACCCTTTACAGTAGATATTAAACTTATGAGCACATTATCCATTAAATATACATATCTATAAGTAAAATATAAATAACAATGAACACTACTTAATGCGTGAGTAGTCTGTCAGAGTTTTAATATCATCTGTTAACTGTAAAGTTAATAAATGGGTAAGGAGAACACACTCAATAACAACTCACGGCTCGGTTGGCGTCTGACACAGCCGGGCGTTCAAACCTTTGGGAGAGCCGAGCAGAAAACAAATGGGTTTAAAATTTAATTACAACACATCACAGCAGCCATTTCTAGTGAATCCTTGATCTCACACGTGTCTCCTGCTTTGACTCAAATGTATTCACAGCTCCAGAGAGAACTAATATTTTCTTTGGTAAAACTCCAGTATAATTCCAGTATCAAAGACTTTTCCTTCTAATGTGCATTTCAATGAGACGTGATTACAACACTTTTGATTTCCTCCAAATCCTGCTGAGTTAATTCAAAGTCCCAAACAAACAGTTGGAATGACACATTCAGGCATTTCCTTTTCTGAGAGAGAAGACAGAGAGAAGAGGACGGAAATCAAAGAGCCACCGGTAACAAGCTGTGTGTGTTTGTGTGTGTGTGTGTGTGTGTGTGTGTGTGTGTGTGTGTGTGATTAAAGCCTCACTTTTCTTCTCAAGTCACATATCTCAGAGCCAGTGCCCCATCAAATCATCACAAGACACACAGATATACACAGTAGTTGCATCTTACCTCGAAAAAGACAAAAACAGGGAAGGACAAATTGTGATTAACAGAGCAGAAAAGCAGAATACTCTATTGGTCTGAGAATAAGACAGAAATTGCACTTAAGAAAAGTAATCTTTACAAACTAAACCAAAATGTAACTGATTTCTAAATAAGAGGCTTCAATGTAAAATTATTTATTTTTTCAATTAAACTCACAAGTGAAATGGTGTCTGTGTGTGTGTGTGTGTGTGTGTGTGTGTGTGTGTGTACGTGTGTGCAGGGCAATATTCAGGGAACTTATTTTGCCTGACTCTCCTTTTCACTGGTCCATCTCTTCACTTTCAGTTTGCAACGTTTATGGTAGTCTCCAGAGTCTGTTCTGATATAACATAGCGTAGCAGAACGGTGCAATGCAGATAGTCTGTTGCTGTTGATTATGGTTGCTTGGCCTTTTTGGTACAATTTGTCCATTCCCAGAGGACAGGACCGAGCTAGTAATTCCCCATTTTCTTACATTGCTCAAAAAGGATATTGTGCATGATTGATCCATGTATGTGTGCAAAGTTGCCTTAGCCACATCAACTTGTCAGAGATGTCTTGTAAAGTTTAGCTAAAAGCCTCTCACAGTAAAGTCAGTTAATTTACCTTCTATCATACATTGTTGATGGTGTAGTGTTTGGAAAGACATTATTAACTTTTACATGTTGTTGGATGGGTTTATGCCATGGACATTTGATTGCATTGCCTTTGAGAATGTTTGAAAGGGAGTTTTCCCTTCATCTGGTTCGTTTTGTTGCAGGGTTTTTCTTTCTCATCTGACATTTCCAGGAAAAGGGGAAACCCTTTGCTCAGTAATCTGAGGTTTTTGGAAGGTGGTGGTCTTGGATTTTTCCTCTACGTCTGCTTCTTGTTGCTGTTCTTCTTCTGACATCCTCACGAAAAAGAAGCCCTTTCTTGCTCAATGGTCTGAAAATAATGAAGCGAACATGGTTATTAACTTACAAATAATCATAAAAATATATACCACACTACAAAACGTTTTTTTCACCACCTCTGGTTATGTAATGAAACTTGAATTTACCATTTCACACACAGATAATTCCTCTTCAGTTGGTAGAAGACAAATTCATAACATCCCACTGCCATGTAATCTCTGCTTATCACTGCCAATACCCTTCTGGAGGACATCCATTCATCTGGTGGTTTGGGGACAGCAATTATCTGTATGGATTGGTACTGTAACAAAGAAAAACAACAAAAACTGCATGAATTCACACATCAGGTGCCAGATTTGTTAGTTCATTCTCTTATTTGCCGACATGTTTGGTTATGTGAATTAGCACCCCCAACACACTCAAACCCCAACAGGGTGACTTTTGACTGCATTACTTACGATTTTAATTTTGCTATTTGGCTTAATGTGGTTGTCATTTATGAATTGTTCAAGTCTTCTTGTAGTCTGACTGTCATCAACACGCATAGTGAAAATCATTTTTTTACATTTAAAAAATATTATTTAGCATAGTTGAATTGTCTGTTATAGAACAGTCATTCAATTGTTCTTTACCAGAAAGTATTTCCCTTAAAAGGAGTAAAAATACAATAATGATGCCATCCAACATCTTAGTACTCTTAGAACAGCTCCTCTTCTTCCATGGCAGTGATATGTCTTCCAACATACTCAAGCAAAAATTATCCTGCCTCAATGTGTGGCTGGCAATTTACTCCATAACCTGAGAATAGATTATGAAATAAACAAAATTAATATTTAATTGGAATATATATCGTAATAAATTTCCATTAATGAGATAATTTTAGAGGTAAAAGTTCTT
>NW_023340257.1:7095917-7098684 GCF_004916995.1 Morone saxatilis | reverse complement strand
CCCTTTGACACCAAAATTTCCAGCAGACTTCTTGAAATCCTTAAAGACATGACATATGACCCTGTAACACAAGTGGTGAAATCTGACATGCTGATCATTTCGTTGGGAGAGAGAATGTTCTTCAAAAATGGAGAAGTTAAACGTCAACGGGCAGATAAATAAATAAAATGAGGGAACTTGCCAGACTTGTTTTAGTGGCAAGAAACATCGACAAATACAGTGTCTTTTTGAAGGAATTGATCAACCCAGGAGTTCAACACTGTCCTTGAGGCTGCAAAACAAATGACTTGGTTTGACAACTTAACAAACTTCTCAGTTCCCTCAACAGCACGGAAACTGTGCCATTCCCTTGTGAAGGTGTCATACATTTTGCAAGGAGAGGCTCTGCGTCAAGAGGACAGTGCCTTAAAGGGAAGAGCAGAACAATTCATCAAATTAATTGAACTGGAGTGGACAACACACGTGTCATCCAATGCACTCAAAACATTGTATCAGAAGAACTGGAACAACCCCCAAATTCTGCCATTATCAGAAGACATGGACAAAGCTCCAGGATCATTTGAGATCTCTTGAAGAGGTCTACAAAATACTCTCATTGATCATCCATCACAGAAGTCATGGAGTGAGCTCTCTCAAGTCACTGACACAGTTGATATGATTCAACTGTCGTCGTGAAGGAGAAGTTTTTAAGGATGGAAATAAAAACATACCTGCAGAGAAACAAACAGAATATGCAGGATGAAATTCTCGAGAGCCTATCACCATTTGAGAAAAAAATTGTGTAAGAATCTTATCAGGGTAGAGGTACGGGTAAATTGGGGCCGCAAATTACCTGTACTTTTCCCATCAAATGCAAGAGAGTCTGTGGAACTTCTGATTAAAACTAGAGAAGAAGTTGGGATTTCCCCAAACAAACCCTATATTTTTGCCCCCCCCCCCCCTTTATGGATCTGAGAAAAACATGCGTGGATGTGACAGTTTAAAGCAGTATGCTGAAGGCTGTGGAGCTAAACACCCAGAGAACATCACATCCACCAAATTAAGAAAGCATGTAGCCACAGTTTCACAGACTCCCTGAAGAAACACTTCAAATAGCTAAAGTGAGCTGACTTGTTTTTGCCTTGCAAGATGGAATGGCAACATTTAAAAGGAAATCCCTGGATGACATAACACCAAACATCAACTGTAAGTAAAATATTTAAATAATTTCTGTATTTCTCATTAAACAAAGCAAAGGCTGTATACTTAGCTGTGAATAACCTTTATTGCGCAAGTATTAATTGGTGTGTTTAAAATTTTGTTACAGCCGAAGAGGAGTCCAGCCAATCAGATGTAGAGGATGTCCAAGCTGATCAGACTGCTGCGACAAGTCAAGGCAGTAAGATGTTCCTCTACATGTAGTATATTAATGTTAAAGAAAGATCTGTCCACTAAAGGCATTATGCCTTTCAATTACACTTTATTTAAGAGTTAACATTCCTTTGCCACCCATGTTGTTTCAGGAAAAGTCAGAGGATGGATATTCTGAACAAAGAACTCCTCCCTCAAGAAAGGCAACTGGGGATATTAAAAAATCATCATTATCATCAAGTCAAAAAAGTGTATTATTCCATTGACACAATTTTTATTGACAAGAAATGATGGTGGTCCTTATCATTCATCCTCTTACTTTCTTTGTTTTTTATAGGGAAATTCAGAAGGCCCTGTTCACAGACTGAGAGACACATTGTTGAAGACTATTTCAAAGACTTTCTGAAGGAAATGAAGATCCCTGGCAAAGTGGACTGTCAAAGATGTTTACATGAAAATCAAACTCTAAGGGATAATGGAAGAGACTGGAAAGCAGTTACATATTTTGTGCACAACAAAACAACAACTATCAAGAGACACTGGTCCCAACAGTATTAAGACCAACAATACTGGGAGCCACAATCCTGTTAGCTCACAATATGGAGTATCTGTGTTATGTGCCTGAATACTGGGAGCTTGCATTATGGAGCATCAGTGTTAAAGGGGACATATTATGCAAAACCAACTTTTTAATTGTTTGATTATATACATTTGGGAATCTGAAGTGCCTATCAGCAGGCAAAGTGTGAACAAAGATGACTCAGTCATGTTTTTGTGGGCTGCTCAGAATATATGAGATGAAACAGGCTGTTCAGATTTTTCCCCATTTCTGACGTCAGTTTTGTATTTTCATTAGCATATTGCAACCTTTCACCTTTTTGTTGCCACCCACCTCAGCTTACTTCCGCCTTGTCTAGCAGAGCTCCACCATTGTCCCTATAAAAGAACAAGCGAGAGAACGAGCAAGCAGCCCAGCGAGCAGCCTGCCAGCATTATATCTGGGCAAAGGCTTAAGTAGGCAAACTGTTTAGTAATTGGCTGCAAAGCCCAGCACAAATCTCGAATGTACGAGCACAGTGGATTAATTTTTATTTTTGACGGCAATGTCCGGCCAGAGTCGGAAAAACCTGAACGTCTGTGTGAACCTTTGTGTCGGACTGTAGCAAGACTCGTTACTACGAGGGTTCTCCCAGCACACACAGACCAACCACAGGGATTACTGCTCCTGTTGCATCTGCTTTGTGATGTGTGTTGGGCCTCAAGGTTCAGCACACTACTGCCTTAAAAGAAGTGTGATTATTTCATGAGTACCAGCTGAGCCAATCAACTCACCTGGTGCTGCTCTCACAAGCCTTCCCCACACCTCTCTCTCCTGCAGCTGAGTGTAAACCACACCCACCTCCACAATTCTGTTATT
>NW_023340257.1:7088522-7095892 GCF_004916995.1 Morone saxatilis | reverse complement strand
ATTGAGAAGTAACAGTTGGCACAAAAAGAAGAGTAGAAGACCAAGCTTTAATTGTGCTTTTAGCGTAAACCGAGTCTCATGTATTTGGACCCAGAGTACGGCAGATCCTGCAGAGGCCTGGGCCTCATGTACTAACGTTGCATACGCACAAAATTCGTGCGTACACCATATGTTCACGTTCGGATGTACTAAAGGTGAACTGAACTTGAGAATGTGCGGTCCTCCACGTCAGCTTCATTGCTGTCGTACGTACATATTTTTTTGCTTATGTCAGTTGTCAGTTGCGTCACTCAGAGGCGATGCATTGAAATTGCATAGCCGAAATGAACAATTGCTCTCGGGACAGTTGCACTGCATGCGAAAGTCATTACTTACAATCAAATCAAGCAATTACACAATTTTAAATCATTTGCAGATAATTTGTCGTTAAGGGGGTATTTACTGCAGCACGCAGTCCTCTACTGCGTATGGAGAACAGTTGAACACACTTGAATTATCTTTATCCTGCTTGGCATATTCATATATATATTTAACAATAAAGTGTGGACCGATGTCCGCCGTCTCATCAGCATGGCTCACACATAACAACAACTAGCCCTCACTGGGAGCGTGGTGACGTTCATGTCTTGTACGTACCGTAACCTTTTCACAATACAAGGGAGTAAGGCGCCATCAAATTACAACCACTTAACAATTTGCAGCTTGGGTTTTACGGGAAAAATCTAGCCATCAATAAATCCAATTAGTGTAAAGCATATAAACGCATGCACAAAATGTTGCAATTATCGACATGTTGATGATGGCAGTGTTGGCGTTATTAGAGGACCTGACTAATGGCCGAATCCGCAGGGAACGGGTTTTCCGTGACCATCATGACTTTTTGGCCCAAGATGATGATTGGCTTATCACCGTTTTCAGATTTCCAGAGCTATTCTCTTGGAACTGTGTGCTGAATTGGGTCCGGTCTTGAGAGAGAGATGGCGGAAGGAGCCCACGCATTGCCAGTTCCCTTACAGGTGCTGACAACACTTGGGTTTCCTGGCAACAGGGTCCATCCAGAGGGAACTGGCAGACCGTTCAGGGATGTCCCAGTCAGCTGATTAGAGAGCCAAATAAAAAAAATTTTTTTTTGGCTCGTACCTCCGTCAGCAGCACCTCCAACTCACCACTCCGCAAAAATTTCGTGTTTTTTCCTGGCTTTTGCCATTTTCCTAAAAAGACAGCACTACCTAGGCCTATTTATAGTAATTAGCATATTCAAATCGGTGTATTTGAGGGAGGGACAGGGTGGAGCCGCTGTGCTCGTGCATGTGTGCTCAATTTCACGTTGATTGCGATGTACTAAAACAATGTGCGTGGGATTCTGCATACGCTTTTTGATACATCTGAATTTTTTTGTGCATACGGAACTTTTCACTCTTTCAGTGTACGCCACATTCTAGTAGGAAATCCACGCAAGTCTTAGTACATGAGGCCCCTGGACATGCTTAATCGAGAGTCATCTGATTGAACGGAGGGCATGGCATGCTGGAGGGCTGAGCCTGGGGGCACATAGTTTTGAACTCCTGAAATTTAAAGCGAGAGAGCATCAGCTACACGATTTTCATGACCGGAAATGAAAGTGGCCCAGTGGTTATTTAGAACACATATCCAAGTTAAACGTCGCATGAGACTGTTTATTAATGGTATTTTTGAGCGACCCTTGTTTATTATTTCCACTGTAGCAGCCTTATAACAAAACACAATAATTTGCTTTCTGGACCATCTGCGGCCCCACAGGGAGCAAGCAACGACGATTGTGTATAGTTCATAAAGCGCAGTAGATTTAGAACTGTTTGTGAGGGACTGAATTTCAGTTGGCCAAACGTCTGCAAACCACTCATTATTTAAGAACCCCCCAAAACCAACAGAAGGTGCCGCGTCAGTGAAAAACTGGAGGGAAACTGCTGATTCCACATAGTCATTATAAAAGAATGAAATACCATACCATTCATCGCACAGCAAGGACCAGAACCGCGAATCTGAGAGACAGCCTTTGTCTAGGACTACAGTATCATTAAGATTAAGAAGAACAGATTTAGCCTAGACCAACAAACATGAAATGAAGGAACAACCATGAGTGATAATGCACATAGCGAAGTTAAGGTGACCTAACAGAGATAAAAGATCTCTTTTACAGAGAATGGAAATGGCAGACCAAAATTTAATGGCTGTTGCTGACAACTTGTCTTCTGGCAGAGATGCTTGCATGAGCACAATATTAAGGGTTTTACCGAGGAATTCCAAACGTGTAGAAGGGCCTACAGTTTTCTCTTCTGAAAGCGGTACGCCCAACTTAGAGGCTTCTAACCGTAGAGATACAACGAGCTGGTGGGGATGAGGGGAAGTCAACTACTAGAAAGTCATCTAAAAGATGCAAGACAAAGGGGAGTTTGCAGTTCTTGTACAGAATCCAGCACACTACTGCGGCAACCGAATGTCAGTTTAACGGAAAAGTATAATTTTGAACACCATTTAAGACAGAAAAGATGCCATTGACTAGGGTAAAGTGGCATGACTTTGTAAGCATCTGTAATGTCTGCTTTTCCCAACCATGCACCAACCCCTCCTGACTTAATCATCTGCACAGCATTATCTACAGAAGCATAGAACAGGGGAAACGGCTCTTGAGGAATTAGGCTATTTATGCTTGGAATGGAAGAATTGTGAGGAGCTGTGAGATCAATGATGAGACGTTTTTTGTTAGAATATTTCCTTGTGGCGACACCTATGGGGCTTACTCTGAAGATGGAGAAGAGTGATTTTGACAATGGACCCAACATGTTTCCCTTTTTAACCTCTTTGGAAAGAAGATCATCTACTACTTCTGGCTCTTTCAAGGCAGACTGCAGGTTTTTACAAACGTGTGATTTTTGGGAGCCAGCATAGACCTGCTAGGAATCCTTGAACTAAGCTGGTGATAAGATAGTTAACAAAGCATCTATTGGGATGAGTTGACAGTGCTTTTGAGAGAGCTGGTACGTTCACTGAAGTTGAAGGATGCTTCATGTTTATTTCCCCGATTTTGCAGGACGGAGCCTCCTTGGACACAGAACGTGGGTGGCTGTCCGTACACCAACTACACACATGCGTAAACTTGCAGTTAAGAAATGTACAAACATTCTCATTTAAATTCATGCATATAGGAGCCTTATGTCGTGAAGAAAGTACCTGTCGCTTCGGAGGCTGGTTTACTGAATTTAGCGCGTTAGCTTGCTGAGGCTGATTTTGACAGTTGTTGTAGCGTGGTTCTTGGACAGAGGGAGGTTGTGTGGGAGAAGGAACTGCAGATAGAGCAGACTAGAGTTTTGTGACCTGTAAAGTGTCTGCTGATTAGTGACAGGTCGACTATAGACCAATCTAGTCTCTGATTGAATCTTTGAATGTACAACATGGCTTTGGCAGAAAAGGATTTATGATACTCATAGAAGAGACAGCCACCATAGGAGAGAGCAAGGTCTGAGATTATAGCCAAATCGGTGTCAAGCTCCTCTCTACGTTGCGGATAAATTTCACATATGGTGTCTCTGAAGACGGCAAAAGCAATGTTGAACTCTGTCAAAGTTAAAAATTTGACAATCTGGGATCACTATCTTTAAGAATCACAGAAAAGTCTCCACAATCCACAAATCTTTAGTCAGCAGATTCAGAACCATATAACCAGATTAACGTCATGGCCTGTTAGAATGAGAACACAATTGATTCATATATATATAATTAATTATATATTATTATTTTAATACTATGTGTTACTTCCTTAAACCATATAGATTTGTTAATTATGAATGTATTATTTTATTAATTTGCTGAGTGAGAAACAGATTACCTGTTAGAATTTGACTCCTGAGGGAATCAGGAATTGCTACTGCAGGGGTGCAGGAACCGAGAGCCCATTGTTGGAGCTGGGACTGCAGTTCCCAGAATCCTGTGGGGTGTGACGTCAGCAGGCAGCGGGACAGGTTGAGTGGTCTCATTGGTAGCAGAGGATGGCCCTGGGTTGTCAATACAGGCCGAGGAAAACGCATTGTTTTCCAGGGAATTAATTCTGGCATTCATGACATTGAGTGCGTATTTAACGTCAAGGAGAGAAGACAGAATGGATTCTTGAGTGGAGGGAACGGGATCGGATCGCTTCGATCTTTTTGCAGGAACATGGTCGGCCGGTCAAGGAGACACCATCTGAGAAGCAGTACGCTTCTCTGCCAGTGCTTTACCTTTACTTTTGTGAGGTTCGCTGTTTGGAGTAGCGGCATTAAAACCCTAGTCCTGGACCACAGCGGAGCTCTTCAACTATCTCTTGAGCCAAAAGATAGTTGAAGAGGTCTTCATGGTTAAGGCCAGATGGAACTAAGATATTGAGAGCATACAGCTTTTCCAGAATGCAATGCACAGGCCAGCCGGCCAGTCGTTTTTAGGTGATGCGGCCGCTACGGCGTGGAGCAAGGGTCTCTGATTCATTCTCAGCGGATTGAGCCTGGGTTTCGGGGATGAAGCCAGTATCTTCCTGTCATGACAGAGACTCACTCTCCGAGTTAGAGATGGCGAGAGACATAATGACTGAGAAAGTCAAAAGGTAGGATGTCGATCGCATTAGCAGCAATAGTCAGACCAAAGAATAACAGAGGAATGCTTACAGCGCAGAAAGGCAGCAATAGCTTAGAGTAGCAGCGATGTGATCTGAGGCAATAGCGGCATTGACAAAGCAGAGGAAGAGCTGGGAAATTTTGCAGTTTAAATAGACCACCAGATTGGAAGGGTGCGCTTGGTTAGTGATTATGGAATAAGGCATGTCGTGTGTATAGCAGCGCCGCTCGAGTTGACCTGCCTGAACTAGCTCGCAGGCTTCGCTCCATTTCAGTCAGCCAACTCACGTTTGGAATGTTTATTAAGCAGTACAGCATATGACACACTGCCAGGTCTGGTGTGTCGTGGATTGTCTTGCTTTTTGCCGCATGTTGTCAGGTTTGAGCACCCACGCATGTCTCAGGTGTGGCTGTAGCCCCATGGGATTCCCAACAGAAATAGACAGTGAAATGATCTGTTCATTCTGAGGTTGACATTATATATCATATACATTTCACTGCAGTGAAGGTGTATACTTGTAGAATATGGTCAAATGGTAAAAAATATAGATTAAAGTAATATATAATATAGAGTTTTTTTAACTCAACACTTCCTGTATCTGTTTTTAAAAGCTATATCCCAATTTCTGTGCACAGAAATCCATTCATTTGTTAACAATCTTTTATTGGACTGTATTTTCAAAGGCAAATTTCAGCAAAGAAAGATAAGGCTGGCAGCACAGCTCTGCAGTAGAAATCCTCTCTGTGTGCGAGCCACAGTATATATTAAACAGAATTATTTAATATTTCAGTTGTCAAATAATTTGTTACAATCATAAAACATAATCATAATCATCATTTATCTCATAATCATCAATCATATATAGAAACTAACTATTTTATGTTGTGGAAAAACCAACAGGTCATGGTGAGACAAAATTGATTATAGAGTGCTAGTAGCCTGGTGTCCTCAACGACCTGCTGGCTAAAGTGTCTAATACCAGCATGTCTCCATGATACACACTGGAGATCTAAGGTATGGATATCCAAGAAAATTTGGAACTGAGCTAAATCTATATGATTGAGTGAAGTCTATTACTTAGGTGCAGAAAAAAATGCATAAAGGTACATTGCAACATGTCATTATTTGTACTTTATTTACATACCTGATAGTAAAATGTAATCAAAAAAAATGTGTGCATAAATGTGTTATCGTGTGGTTCTTGTTAAAATGCGTGAACAATCTGTGTAATTGTTCTTAGATTCACTGAGTTTTAGTTTGAGTCCACCTTGTTTTTAAATGTCAGAATTAAGTAATGTATTACTGTAAAAACAACACCTTGACTGTCCTCTTCTGTACTCAGCCTCCTTCCAGTTTGACAAGCATGAAGCTGTGTTTCCCATTACCATCAAAGCCTCAGGTGCCGTCCTATACGAACGACATGGGAACAGGTATTTTGACAATGGAATTCTTTCTCCCCATGACATGACGTTCTGCTTACACTGTGTCTTATCGCCTTGTCTTTTTTTAAAATAACCTTCAGATTCAGATTCAGATTTCAGAAATACTTTAATAATCCCCGAGGGAAATTATTTTCGTTCACATCCAGATATTGACAAATGACATATATACAAAAACAACACATATATATATATATATATAAATATATATACGTACAACATTACAACACAAAAATTAATATATTAACATATGTAATATATTATATATATAAGATAAAACAAATATACAGTGATAATTTGCCTTTGCCTACTTCTCTGTCCTGTCAGATATCTCAGCTCTCAAGGTCACCATCACTACAAAGACATTCCTGCGCTACAGACAATCAAGGTGTTGTTGAAAGCATCCGGAGTTTCTATAGCAACATAGAAGTCATCATGCAGAATGACAACTTTGAACTGAAGCACATTACTGAAGAACACATCCAGCAGTACATCATGCCTCCCAGCGCAGGTACACACACACACACTCACACACACACACCTACCAAGACATGATTTAGCATAATTCAATCACCTTGAATGGCTGAATTTGTTTGTGAAAATTAAACAGTTAGGTCATTTGGTTATGAATACCAAAAAAATCTCCTTCCCTCTTTTGCATTACCAATAAAGATTATTGTGATTATAATTGATATGAAGAGCTACAGGTATCATTGTAGGTAAGGTGAATATAAACTTATTTGCAGATGATAATTTAATGTATTTAAATAACTTTTATTTTTCCATTTGTTTAAAGCATTTGCAGAACAAGCTTTTCGGGCATTTTTTACATCAAAACAGTTTCAGGAGAAAATCAGATCACTATTTGAAACTTTTTACTTTACTTTACTTTGACTAGTGTTTGACTGTCATAAATCAGTCATGATCTGCATTGCATTTACCTAAAATGAACATTATAAATGATTGAAAGGTTCCCAATTGAAGCGTGGTTTCCTCCCTTAGGGCTGGTTGCTGGCAGGAATCTGGCCATCTCCCAGGTGACCACCAGTACTTCCTGTGGGTGGATGATGACTTTGTGTTTACGCCAGGAAACAAGAATAGAGAAGCTGGTGGGTGGATGGAGTGGTCCCTGAACTGGATGTGGTGAGATTTAAATGTTTATTATTCAAGACAGATAAGATAGACAGACAGACAGACAGACAGACAGATAGATAGATAGACAGATAGAAGATAGATGATAGATAGATAGATAGATAGAAGATAGATTCTTTATTGTCATTTTCCAGGAATGTGTTCCACAGTCTGTAC
>NW_023340257.1:7080135-7088422 GCF_004916995.1 Morone saxatilis | reverse complement strand
CCGGAGACAAGCCGAGAGAAGACCCACCTCCATGACCACAAAGATCACTATCCGTTGGCTATCTGCAGGTGGACAAAGAGTCCGGATCAACCTAATCAGATACGCTTTTGGAGTGACTCATGCTCACAGGCGACGTTGTCATGGACTCCCCATCCACCTAACACCATTTGAAGAAAGCCAGACAGCCATTTCTACCTCGCTGCAGACCCGCTCAGAGACTTTAAGCTCCGCCCTCCCCTCAAAAGGGCTCCCAGCGAACTTACACCTGTAGCATCAAGAGCATCTTGGTGGGAGCATCACCCCACCTGGATGGGAAACTGCACCAGCGCAGGAACTTCATGGCCCTCCAAAAGGGTGGTTCGCGTTCCCTGGCAGACGCCGGCACCATCAGAACCCGCCTCCTCCACCCAACTTGCAGGGACAGTTTACGACCAAAACCGTTGCAGGTTGGTATCAAATCAAAGTTTCATTTGTATAGGCGCCCCTTTACCAACTCAGCCGAAAGGGTACCGCAAAGTGCCGCTTTAGCAACCAAAGCCATAAAAGGTTAGAGGGCGAAGAAAGAATCCTCAAAGCAGGCACAGTCCACCCGCGGACACCGCGCTTTGCTTCCCTCCCTATGCCACCAGGTCGGCCGTTTCCGAGTGCCTTGAGGACAAAGACTGAGAGGCTGAAGAAAGAAGTTTGTATTCACATGCCATCCGCCCTGCTCAACCGTCTGAGCTTACCCAGCGGAAATAAATAACACTGCACCCCACTGTACTTTAACTCCAACTAGCTGCTTTCAATACTGTAAATTGTGTGTATACTATAGCGAGCTATCCCCGTTTAAGTTTTACACTTGGAGTTACAGCATCTAATCAGTATTAATAATTACAGTCCTACATTGCCTATGATATTAATTTACCAGTCTAAATTTAATTTAATTTTTTTCCTTAGTTTGACTATTTACAGCTTAAGTTGTTTACCTTGTGTGCTTCTGTGCATATTCAACCCGTACTGTTTTAAGCTGCTAGTAAGTCATTTTCGTTTTCTTTACTAGCTGGACCCTGAGGCTAACCAAAGAAGCATTCACTGTATTCGTAGCTAATTATTTAAACTGTGCATGTGACAAGAAGTAGACACCCTGCAGGTTAAATAGACCATATTATCAATGAGATAGGAACTAGAAAGCAAATAAAGCCGCCAACCGTTGACCATCAAACCCCCAAAAATAATTAAGGATATGGCAACAAAAATCATTTTAATATTAAACCCAATATGCACAGAGCAATAAAAAAACACCCACAACGGGCATAAACAGAAATCCTGATGGATAAGATAAATGCCCCATTGGAGCTGGTTCCTCCCCTCCCGAGAAGTCTGTGATAATAAACAGCGGTGAAAACAATGACACTTTATACACCCTTTCTTTACTATAGTTACAGTAGAACAGATAAGAAGTACTCCATGCTGAACAATATGCCCCCTCAAAGTGTACAATAAATCCATCTAATTTAGGCCTGACACTAGGCTCACGAAACTGAAACAGTTGACCCAAAACCCGTCCTTACCTAGTTTCGGTCTTAGTGCACCAAAAAAAACCACAAAAGCTCACACCTTTACACCCAATGCACCAATTTAATACCATAAAAGACGAAAGAACTTTAGACTGAGCAAAAAGCACAAAAAACCAGCCTGTCTCCCTTGTTCATACCTTATGACTGTAAAGCTAATAAGTGAGCACCACTACCCTGCTGAGCTCATATATCACCACAACCAATCTAACAATCTTTCCCGCTAACCTCACACCCCTGGTTAAGTAAATATTTCTAGTATAACTCCCAAATGTATACTATTGAACATGACAAAATAATCGGTCGTAACACCACGCATACTTGGACAGAAACGGAAACAATAAATTGGCTATATACTCGTTATTGGTACAATACAAAACCAATGTGCGTAACCCCTACTCTAAAGCCTCCCACTAACAAGACCTTCCACCACAACACAGCGAGACACTATGCGGACCATTACTACACATACAAACACACCCAGCATGTAATTCTCAAATGCACTTCTATAAACGGAATACAAGAGTTACTTAAAGCTCCGGACCAGACACTAGCCCTATATGTACACAGCACCCCCTCTCCACTGACAACTATCATCCACATCACACACACCAACGTCTAACACACACACACACATTTTATTTCGATCTCTTACCAGACAATTAAGTCTCATCACACAAAATACCACAACACCTGGCACTTAGGTCGAACATAGGTGTTACACCAGCATGCGAGATGGTCAACCCCCTGTACAGTCAGTGACCAAACATCAATCAGCAAATGCACAGTAAACACACCTGGCCGAACACTGCCATCATCCTAGTCTACAGCAACAAACAGAACAGGAGCACAGATAACAAAAAAGACCTTAACCACCGATCCATAATGAGCAACGGCAACAATAATTCAAATGCATAGTTTCATTTACTCCGCCCTCTGAAATCCGCCCAGCTCCTTTTCGTCACACGCCCGTAAAGTCAAACAACTAGCTTACCACAGCCAGCGGGCATAGATCAGACTGGCACAACGCCTAGAGGACCCAAGAGGAGAGAGATATCATTGTGATAAGGTAAATCTTATCCCATTGCCGGGTAGTAAACACACACTAAGGAGGCCCGAGGTTGCGAGGAGGCCGCGAAATATCTACCTGACATGAAAAACTATGAGTTGCCAATTCCATTGAAAAGATGGTAAGTCAAATAAATATGACGGGCCGGAGCCCAAATAGCAACATAGAGTCGAAAAAAAGCAACATTTTTCTCCATAAAATCCAGAAAATCACCAACCAAACCGGGGGCTACAGCGTTTTGACCTTAATAAACCAGGGCATCACCACTAACCAGCCTTTAATAAATCACACCAAAAGTCATCCACTGGCAAAGAAACAAAAGCCAGACCTCGGAACGCACTACCTCATACAAGTCAACTCCTAGGCCCCAGGGTCACCCGGCAACCACTTTACAATTCACACAATCGAGCTAGTTGAAAAAAATCCAACATAAGAACTCTCAGACCACGTATTATCCGGCTGGGAAGAGGAACGTACATAACATACAAAGAAACATAGTGCACTCTGCGAGAACCTATGTCAAGACTGTACCACAAAACCAATATCTTACGAGCGCGAGGATTCTTGAAAATGAGAACAATCCCAATCCACTCCATAAAAGGTTCATCACTCACGTACCCAAAACCCTACAGCGTTAGTAAAAAATGGAATAATAAAAAGGAAGGAAAACCTGCGAAAAACGCTAATAAACAACACAAGCCTAAGGTCAGAATATGTCCTTAACAACCAGAATGGCATTCTTTAACCACGTAAGTCAGTTCCATCCCACAGAAAAATCCTAAATGGCTACACCAATGCAGACAAGCTATTTGGCCTCAGCACATCATCATCTCGTTAATGTGACCAACTATTGACTGCAGTAAAATAACAAAGTCGTGTGGTGGAGGGCCTCAGCCCCAGTGAACCTGTGCTTGTATGTGACCTGTCCTCATGTGGTGTACCATGATCTTATGTAAAATTTTCAGATTACACTTCTGTCGAAAAGAGGAAATCTTTCTCTTCCAAAACATGAAAAAAAACCCTGCCTGTATTTCTCAAAGCTGTGAAAGCTGCGAATAATGGCCCTCTTTTTTCACCTGTTGTGTCTGTTTTGACCTTTCCTGGACTTCGATCAAACATAAAACAAAAACCTAACAAACCACAAACCTAGAAATCTTTCAAACCATTAACAGTATATATGTGGATGTAGAATTCTATTTGTTTTATAATATTTTAAGTTATTACATTTAATTTACAGACCCCCTAATTTGAAACCCAAATGTAGTTCCTGCATTTAGCTGTTTAATGTTTGCAGTATCACAGCTTGAAAGTTTGTTATTTCTGTTGGAGGTGTAGTTCATCATGGCCTCTTTGTGTTTTGTGCCTGTGTTTCCTTAAGCAAGCCTGGCTGTTGATTCCTCATTACTGGCTGTTTTTGGCAATCCTCATAAATTTAAACTCTAATAAATTTAATTCTAATAAATTGAACATCGTGAAAGCCTAATGAAATTATTGACACCTTGTGTGTGGGAAGTAAAAGTGGGGACAGCACTCCATCCTTCTTGATAGATGTTGCAGAGCCTTCAGGCAGTTTCATTCTGAAGAATGAGACAATCAGCATTGTGCATTTGTTGCATTTGGCCTTTGATGAATGTAATTATGTGTCTGCTTTAAATGCCTCCAGGTCTGTGTGGAGCAGCTTGATGATACATTATGTTTATGGCTGTTTACTGTGAAACTGTGAATATTTTTAGCTGACTGGATGAGCATAACACAAAAGTAGTTTGTTTGTGCAGATAGATGAGACCCTAATGTGTCTGCTAACACTCATATTTCAAGATGTGCACATACACACACACACTTTTTCCTCCTATTTTATGTAATGTTAGAGCAGCACCGAGCCAAAAAGGACAGTAATGTGTTGATTTCTTTGTAAAGATACACAAATCAGTCATAAGTCAGTCACCTAGACACCTACAGACCAGTCAGGGTGGCCAGGTGGTCATAATGTTATGGCTGATCTTTAACCCCGTCTTATATTTTTAGCTAATGTCCTGGAGAAGATTGTTGCAAATCAACTTTTAGCTTTCATCAACAATAACTCAATGTTTGAATCTTTCCAATCAGCATTAAGAGCTCTTCGCAGTACAGAAACTGCCCTTCTTACTGACCTGCTTTTAGCTGCTGAAGATGGATGTTCTTCTATTTTAGTTCTTTTAGATCTCAGTGGAGCTTTTGACACAGTTGATCACAGTTGGGGACATCCTCTTGTTCTCTCTGGAGAAATGGGTGGGCCTCAGTGGAACTGCCCTTGAATGGTTTAAGCCTTACCTCACTGACAGGAATTTCTCTGTTGGTATTGGAGAATCCAGGTCTTCCACATCTACGCTGCTTCCTGGGGTTCCTCAGGGTTCAGTGCTTGGCCTGATCTTATTTACCATTTACATGCTGCTATTAGGATAGCTCATACAATCACACAATTATAATTTTTTAATTATATAAATTTTTATGCAGAGGACACCCAGGTCTACCTCAGCTGTGACCACAATAACTAAAATTAAGTTTGTTTACTCATAAACTTTCCCAAGGACATCTATCAATGGATGGCCCAAAACTTCCTTCAACTAAAGCAAAAAAAGACTGAGATTCTGCTATTTGGTACTGACTCATCCAACACTGAAATTATAAACATGCAAGGTTCATACTCCAGTTTTATTACTCCACAGTGCAGAAACCTTGGTGTTCTATTTGACAGTCATGCTTTTCTTCAATCAAAAATCAGAATCATTCATGTTTCGTTTGGCCTAGATTATTGCAGCTGTCTTTTCTTCATCTGCAGCAAAAAGTTGTTTGTTTATGCTGGGACCTCATCATGTGGGTGAAAAAAGAAAGGCCTACATGTGACAATATAAGTGTCAACAATGACATCACCAAGGATATAAGATCCAGCGCACACCTCTCACCATCACCTTTCCACTAGCCTAGGTAACAGGCCCCAACTTGCTGGACAAGCAGCCAACTGTTTCTCTTTTTCAACATTTGGATCCTAAGTGAGTGCAACCTGCAATCATCACTGTGCCTGCAGAAGGAATATACGTATCAACCGTTTAGAGGGGTAATTCCTACATTCACTACGCTCTCTTTCCCGTCGTCTGCCACTGGTGAAGCTGTATCATGGATCAGTCATCGTTTAGGCGTGAGGAAAACTCTGCTGCACATATCAGACGGGCAAAACATTACTGTAACATTTAACCTGACTCACTGCCGGTGTATATAAGTGTCAAAAAACTCTGAACATATACAGTATGTACTTTATGCTCTGCCCATTTAGCATCATTAATAGGAACTATAAGTTATCTCCATCAGACCATAAAACCTCAACATCTAACCCTCTGTGACTTTTTCTGAATTTTACTGAATTTTCCACTCTCCCACAGTAATTTCCAGCCTCCAACATCAGTGTCTACAGTTTAGAAGGTTTTGCTCCAGATACTTAGTGTCTTGTTAGAGCTGAATGTATGGAGGATAAACCCAGAGGTCACTTGTTGGGTTTAATTGTTTTGTAGTGAAGTCAGCCTTGCTGCTCTGCTCTCTTCCTGCCTGTCTGGCTCGGAAGAAGCATCAGAAGCTATTTGTGCTGCTTCATTGATTCTTGTAATAGCTGTGAGAGCAGCATAAGTGCTTATAAAACCGTCCTTGGTCATCTGGATTTTTTGTTTTGGGACATTTTTGTCAACAACTTTAGATGGTGTAGTTTCTTCACATGTACAAGCTAAATACATGTTGATCTCAATGCATTCACCCTCCTTCTATCTGACCACCAGAGACCAGCAGACAGAGATTTGCACTGAGCTCAGTTGTCTCCTCCAGAACCAGCAGCTCTGTGTGTTTAAGGGTTATAGGGCCTCTTCAGGCAGTATTAGCCTCATATCTCTGAAGGACAGAGCTAGCTGTAAGCATATCATCAAAGCAGTGAGAGCAGGGTTGAGAAACTGGCAGAGGAAGACAGGACTGTAACTTTATAATAAAAGTAGAATATGTAAATGTTGTCATTTTTAAACCGATCTCCATCTTGCTCTTTAATCATCCCAGATGGAGGATGTCAGGCTGCTAAATGATGCCTGTTTTTCTCTCACTGCCATCAGCCTTCATGGTGCGAAACACACAGATTAGCTGCCACACAAACTTTCATAATTCAATAAGATCACTCACTCATTAGCCTCTCTCTGTTTGTAATGCAAATAGAAAGAAAACACGTTGTCTGAGTCTTCTGCTATAGGATTCTTTTTTTTCTCCCCCCTAAAGTTGTCAGTGTTTTGGTCATATAGCTGCTGACTTTTTCCAGCTTCCCCCTATTGATTAATGTATTCCTCACACAGATGCCCTGACCCAAAGCTGTTCTGCACAGCACAGTTTAAATTTTAATGAAATGTATTTCCTCAGCTGGATGTCTAGCAAAATTATTACATTGAGGCTTGATGAGGTTTGGAAATTGAGTTAAGTAAAAATGGCAGGACCTTCTTTCATTTATATGCTTTCTGTTTGCTCAAAGAATCTTTTATTTAATTTGATGGCTTAAGGAAAGCCATAGTTTTGAGGGTCACTGTACTCTGCTGACAGACTTTGTAAAGGTACTGAATGAAAGATGTTGCGTCTCCCTATCATTCTATATGTTTCTGGTCTCCATCACTGCACAATGGACACATTTGATTTGGGATGAAGGCAAATCCTGTATTCTGTTGATTTTTATTTGTTCAAAAAGCCTTCCTTTTATCCATCCTCTCTTCCTTTTATGTATTGGAAGTATATTGTAACCCTTTAGAGTGTTTTCAGTGTAGAAGCAAAAGCTACCATCTCATTCAGAGTCTGTGTGCTGTAGTGATTTTTTTCAAAGCCTGTTTCCCTCCAGCATAGAAAACGCCTGCTGACACACACCCCTGGTTTAAGCTGACTGTGTTTGTGTGTATGTGGGTGCATTTGTATGTGTGTAAGCTTTTTCCTATGCTGATCCTATCAGTTGCTGGCCAGTGAACGCTGGGTTGAAGGCTGGTTGATCTGGTCCATAAAGTGTGTTGTTCAGTCACATTAACAACTACATGACACAGAATCTCACCTGTAGCCTTGACCTTATAATCCTGCTGCGTGTGTGTGTGTTTCAGAGTGAGCAGTGACAGGATTGTCAAGATTGTACAACATGACTACACAGATAAATGCAGTGAGTTTTAAGTGGTAACCCTGACTTCAGCTTTCTTTCTGGTCTTCCTCCCACTTTGAATTTAAATATAAGCAGATGAGCTCTGTCAGCAGAGGTGAACTGAGCTTCCTGCAGTAATATTCAGTAGTAGCAGTCAGGAGTAGTCAAAAGTAGCCTGTAGACTTCTTCGGTAGACTGCTTTTACAAACTACTCTGTAATAGTTGCTGCTGCCTCCTGACAGTCAGATCAGACTAAACTCTGGTGGATCGCATCCTGCAGGGCTAAAACAGCTGTTTGTGTTACACTCTTCTTTGTTACAATCACTATGCAAGTGTAGAACGAGAGTGGAACTGGCTGTTTATATTCTTGAGTTCACAAACCAGAGACATTAATTCCCAAAACAGGAAGCACATTAATCACAGTTTATCTAATGTGTTGTGAAAATCATCAGTGTAATATTAGAGAAGTCAGTGGCGGTCAGAGCAGCT
>NW_023340257.1:7078729-7080035 GCF_004916995.1 Morone saxatilis | reverse complement strand
TAATTATTCTCTCTGTAGCAGTTGCATCATTGTTCTTTTGAATAAGGATGAGCAACCAGAGTGCTCTGTGAAATGAGCCTTTAAATAAAGATATGAACACTTCACATAGAAAATAAAATCTACTGCAACAGAGAAAGTAGTTTGAGGAAGAGAGAGAAAGTGATAGAACAAATTCAAATGTCACATTTTTCTTCACACATATGTGTACTGTGACGGTGTGTAAGTGTGAGGCTGTTTGGGGATGCAGGAGGTCGTTCTCCTCCTGATTTGTATGAAAGAGACAGACATTTCTAAGGTAACAGATAAGATGGAGAGAAATTTGAAACTTGTCAGGAGGACATTAAAGGCAGAGTGTGAGAATGGGAGAGAGAGAACAAAGGAATTTAATTTTGGTCAGACTTATCAAACTGTGTCATGAATCAGCCATGGGCAGACGTACAGATAAATGTATGTATTTAGAACTGAACCCACAACTTTGCTTCATAGTCTATATTCACTATTGGGCTAGAGGATAAATAAAGAAGAAGAGAGGGCTCAAAGGGTTCAGGCTATCATGTAAACGGTAGATGAAGATGATGTCAACTGTCCAAACAACCAGTGAGTTATGAAAGCGATTCTTCAACCCCCTCTCTAAACAACTTATCAGGCTGAGTGATGAAGCAGCTCACTTTCTGCCACTTTCATTTGGAGGTTTTGTGAGGATCAGAGGACTTATTGTGGACTGATGGGAAACACAAAGACACTTAACAGTAATTTGTATCAGCAGCCAGCAGACAAACACTGATGTGTCACAAAGAGATGCAATGCAATAACTCATATTAATAAATTACACCATATCACTAATACTAACACTAATACTCTCAACTCACTCGAGTTTTAGAGTGACAGATCTGTATACAACCCAGGTGAGGAGCAGCTTGATCTTTTCACATCGATTCACTAATTACTCAATACTGTACAGAATCTCCAATAAACTGTGTACTTGTTACACACTTCTGTCTGAACAGACAGAACATATCAAGTGTCTGATCATGTTTGTAGAATTTCCTCTTAGTTTTAAGTTTTTGATCTCATGTCAGTATCATTCAGAACAGAACGGGTTTCTCTCAGTAGAGGACTGAACTAATGAAAGAGTGAGATTAGAGGATAAACAGTGTGATTGACTCAGATTAATAACAATGCTGTCACTGTGTCAGTTAGATTGAAGCTATTTCTCCAACATTCAGCTGATCTGAGTTCAGCTCAGTCTACTCTGACTAATAAGACTCAAGTGTTCTTCTTTTGTGATGCAGAGGACAATGTCGCT
>NW_023340257.1:7078184-7078641 GCF_004916995.1 Morone saxatilis | reverse complement strand
GAATCTGATCTTATTTCTCCAATTTAGTATCTCCTCAGTCACAATGAGTAATGAGAGAAGAAAAATGGACTGTAACTTTGAAAATACACACTTCTGTGTAGGTATGACACAAAACTTTATATTTTACAGTACAGTTGCAATTGCATGATTTTAATATAATTATAATGCAGCTATTAGCACAAATATTATTTAAGTCTTCAAGTTCCTTTGTGTTGGTATGTAAAGCTTCTGTAGTGCAAAAGAAAACATTACTACTCACACTTGAACACAATTTTGAAGTTATTTCTTCTCCACTTCAGTTATTTCTGTCCCTAGCAGTTACAGAGCTGAGTAGATGTCCTTCACCACAGCTAACATCAGTTTATAGCAGATATACAGGTAGTACTGCTGCTTAAGACCTCAGAGGAACCTGCTTTATACAAAAAATATCCAATCACTTTCTATTATCCTCTATTGC
>NW_023340257.1:7077016-7078077 GCF_004916995.1 Morone saxatilis | reverse complement strand
TTAGAAAAAGATAAAGACTTCACCTCGACTATTTCTATGCTGATTCTGACAAAGATAGAAAATTGGTGAGCTTGAATTATCTGAAATTATCATGACAAGTGAGGAATTTTAGACATTTACTGAGCCCAGTGCACAAAGAAAACAACAGTATTCATTTTACAGATTCAGGAATAATAACATACTGGGATAGACAGGGATGTCAGCCAAATAGATATTGGTGACATTTTGAGTGATCAACAGTTTTATCCGAAAGTATTAAATGTATTCATAATGTCTGCCAATTACAACTGATTCGATAGCAGCCTGTATAAAGAGGAAAATTAAGCAAAAAAGAAAACTTTCTTGAACCTAAAACTTTAAGAGGAATTTTCTTGTTGACAAGAAAAGTCAACAGATGCTGAGTTCTTACCACCTCAGGGGAGGTACAAGGTGAATAAATGGGTCACTCTCATGAGAAAGAGTCTAAGAAAGTTTGAATGAGCCATGGAGCTCTTCGCTTCCTGGAGTCTGTTTCCCGGCATTTATTTCTATTTACTCGGTGGAGTCTTGTGTCTGGACACACTCTTTGAAAATGGTGTCAGTACATGGGTTTACTCTTGTTTTTGAAAAGGGGCTCTCCAGCCAAAGGTTAAGATTCTGCGTTCAGTCTGCTAATACCAATTGACTCCGCACCAGTGAGCTTGAGTTGATCAGGCACATACAGTCGTGAGGACTCTGCCGATTGCTGCTGGTAAAATATTGCTTTAACCTAAAAATGGACGCTAAGCGACACGTCCCTACATACATTGTAACTATGTAATTGGATCCAGATGTCAACACCAATAATTATGTAACAGTAACCCACATGCCACTCCAACTGGAAGTCCTGAATGGAGCCCACTCACTGTTCAGCTGTCAGACATTTGGCACTAAGAGTCCGCTCAGGTTAAACTGATCCATTACGAGCATTGCTTTAATAAAGGGGATGGTTATTCAATGTATTTCAATAATTAAGGCTCAAATGGAGAACTTTACTCCCTGCCTGTTTAGTTTATAAGTTAGGAGTAAGATTGAGTTTTGTT
>NW_023340257.1:7070415-7076991 GCF_004916995.1 Morone saxatilis | reverse complement strand
TTGTTAGAGTTGAGAACAATTCATTAATGTAATTTGCTGCTTGATGTCAGAGAGATCTTATTATTTCTGTATCTCTGTATGATTGCAACATTATAATCGTCTCCAGCAATGACATGAAAGTGCTGTCCAAGAGTATGTGTCATGCTAATTTTAAACATGGTAGTATTAATGTATTTATTATGGATGACAGTCCAGAGAGACAGGGAGGCAGGGGATATGCAGAGAGAGCAAGAAGTGAGGGTGTGTAGTGTTGTGTTTCTGGTAAACAATATGAATGAACTCATCACAATGTGTTTCACAGACAAGAGAGCAGTTCACATTCTGTTCTGACCCTCTCACATTCAAGCAAACATGAACCATTTTGTCAGTATGTGAAAGGTCACTCATCCATCTCTATGGGTGCAAGTTCAGTGTGTTCTTCTTTATCTACTTTAGAATCTGTATGAGCAACACACAAACTCATATTCATCAGTCATGAAGGAGTGCATGCAATTAAAATTGAAATGAATATGAAGAACAATTTAAATTTAAGCTCTGCTACGCCTCTAATGTATATGCAGAGATGTAACGTATGTGGAGTAGACTATATGAGTGAGCAGCAGCAGGTCGAGCTGGGCTTTGATATGAAGACAAGCCAGGAGAGGAAGATGAGAAACCAGATCAAACACCAGCAGTGGTATCTCCTCATTCTAACTGATAGTGAAGTGCTGCAGGAATAGACTCAGGAACAGAGACCTCTTCAGTTGAGGATACCATCAACACACATACAGCCACCGCAGTCTTTGCTATATCTCACTCATCTTCGTTTTTAAAATTATCAGCTAAATTCAGATCAATGGATGGTGGAGGAGAAAATAAATTATCTATATGTGATTTGCTGTTGATGTCGTTCTTCAAAATGAAAATCGGATTACGTTTATTGTCATTGGAAGCCAACACTGACACTTTCTGTGAGTTGTAGAGCAGATCTGAAGAGGAGCTGTTAAGCTGTGACTGTGATGAAAACTGAACTTTACCACTTTACAGTATGTGCTTGATAATGGATTCTTTATTGTTCCAGCGTGTTATAATTTACTAAATATGGATGTAATTAATTTGTGGTGATATCAGCAACACATCAATAAGATGAGCTGCAGCAACCACGGGCTCCCCAACTCCATAATTGATGGTCTGTCAGCAGACATTAAACCACATGCAATCATCCCTCTGTGTTGGAAGCCAGTTTCAGCAGAGTGGACAACAACACACTTGGTATTTCCTGAACTGTCTTCAGGATTCATGGCTGTTCAAGCAGAACTTTGATCTATATACCACATGCTGAACAAACTGCACTAACAATTGATACAGCACGGTTGGGGGAATGATGTATTGTGCACTTGAAGTTCAGACCTGTCTCTTTCCCTCTTATCTGTCTCTGTCTTGTCTTCTGATTTTGTCGTCTATCTCTAATCACTCTCTCTGTCTCATTTAATGTTTTTTGTCATCAGCTGCAACTGTCATCCTGTAACAACACAAAACAGTGGAGAACACCCTCTCTTGTTAACATTGAATTATATCCTGTCAGTATATAGAGAGCCGCCCGTATTAGCAGCTTTGTCAGGGGACTTCAGTCAGATGGAACGTGCTGTCTGTGTGTATGCTGTATTGTTCATCGTCACTGTAAAGATTGAGAACCTTGCCAAAGTGGTGGTCCTGCTGCTGTCTCCCTCCATGTCGGTGATGTGACTGGATCCACCACTCATTCTTCTCTCTTTAAGGTTTACATAACAGAGCAGGTGCCTTTGTGTTTTATTGGTTCTTTAGCCTCATCCCTGCAGCAGGAGTCCCTCCTCTCTCAAATCTCTCAAATCTGTCGCTGATCATTCAAAGACACTCCAAGAAAGGTGTGATGAGGCTCGGTGCTGAGACGCTATCCTGTCTTGAGCTGGATGGGTGACATTTAAGGAAGTGTTCAAAAAGTTACATTCAGGAAGCTTAGTATACTGTGCCTATGCATCAGTGTGTGCACATCCTGAAAATGGATCAGACACCTTACCCCTCGTGGGTCTCTGCAATATTGATATTTAAAGGAGTGCTTAAGGGGCTGTGGGTCGTGCAGGAGACGGTAAAGTATGCCAGTATACTTCTTTGACCTGTGGTCCTGAAGATACAGCTGCTTCCAAGAAAAAAATGGTTTTATATAAATTGTAGGTAATAAATTAACATTTTTAATAAAAAAACAGAGGCCATTGTGACTTTTACAGACAGGAAGATTTTAAGAGAGAACGGTTCAGTTCAGCTATTCTTCCATCAATAAAATGATTTTAGTTAAACAGAGCAGGCCAAACTTTATCAGAGCATCTTCCAGTGCATTCTGTGGTGATGTGAAGGTGTGTGTAGAATGAACTCCATCTTCAGTTTACATGTGAAGCAGGCTCAGCGCATCTTTCTGCCACGAGAACCCTGCAGTGATGAAGATAGCACCCCGCTGACAGGCACAGTTCACTCTCTGTAGTCTAATGGACGTAATGTCTGGCACAGCCCATTTCTCTCTAGAAAAGGAAATGCCAGCTGACACACATCTAAATATCAACCTGTGTGTCTGTGTGTAAACTCGTACACAATGTGTCTTTGTCTGCATGTAAGAATCTGAGTGTCTAAAACTCTGAAGCCCTTTTTTTTTTCTTTAATTATTTCTCATCATCATTACAGTCTTATTCTTATTAGTGTCTCATAATACATGTTCATTTTAGTTTTTAGTCTCTATGTGTATTATTAGCTGATAAAAAATGTAATGTGTAAAAATATTGTCTTGGGTGTATTTTACATTTTGAACAAATTAACTATACCTCTGTATTTGTTCTGTCTGACATGCAGTGTAGCTGAGTCATTTCAAATGCCATTTCAGAGGTCTAATAGTTACATTAGGCATATTAATTATGTCCATTAGAAACTGTGAGGAGAGGATTTAAAATCTCTCTACAGCCCCACATCTGACAGCTCCAATGTCATTTTAATCAGTCAAACATTGTTTGAACTTCTCTTTACCCTCTGCTGCCCTCCTGCTGTATTCTCAATCTATATTTACTTTATTATATCCCTCTGCTATGTTAAGAAACAAATGAATGAAAAATGTCAATAGTCATTATTATCAATTACTGTTAATCCACAACTGTTAATTATCTTTAATTTACTGAGCAGTAGCTGGTCTACTGCGATCTTTTTAACAGTATATGAACTAAACTGTAATGAATTGCTCTTCATCAGTGGAAATTATTCCTCTTCTACCTCCAGAAGTAGCTTAAAATGCAGCAGAGCAGCTTGAAGGTATGAAGCCTGTGAAGTCACTCTGCCTCAAGAGGATTTCCTTAAAACTAGAGAATTCATGAGTCGACCTCTGCTTCACTGCTGCATCAACATTAAAATAAAATATGTTTCAGGAAAATCCTAATTTAATCAGCAGATTATAATTAGTAAGGTCAAATGTTCAGGGCCCCCATTATAATCACAAGATATGTTCCAAATTCATTCAATACTCTACAAAAGGACTAGAAAAGAGATCAGCTCATCATGCAGTAAGCCATCAGAGCATTTCATTTGTGCATTGATGTCTGATTGTTGTTGATGCCTTCATTTTGCAATCCCCAAATATTGATTATTATTATATTGATTGAAAGTTGATCTCAACAATGGTGGCAGAAATAATTGATACATTTTAAGAAATTAAATATTCAAGCAATTAAAGCTGATGATTAAAGCTGGCAGCCTGTCTGCTGTATTTCTGCTCACCTCACTTTTCATTACAATGGACAAGCCCAGAACAGAGGAAGAATCCTGTGGTCTCATGTGTTCCCTCACAACCTTATTCTCAGTCACCAACTCAACCCTCCATGTCTGACAGTCCTGCTGTTAGCTCTAGAACCAAACAGGTTGAAATATCAGCAAGGAGCAGCAGCTCGCTCCGTGCCGGCAGCTGAAAGCAACCGTGATGATAATGTTGTTGTTGAATTTGTCGTGTTTAAACATTTCATACAGTGGATTCATGTCATTTTTGCTGGATTGGATTTAAACTGAGAGCTGCTGGATGGAAACATCATTGGTAAGTTGTTTCATATTCATTATTTGTGATGACAGGCTGTCATAGATACTGACTATCTGGCCAAAAACCGTGTTGCTGCTGCTTGTGCTGTTGACTGCTGGGTCTAATTGGTTATTGTAGTAATGGCTGTACACACAATGCTTGCAGACTCGGAACCCACTTTGTTGTCATGTGTGGGTTGATTATGTAGCCTAATTGTGTCGGCTATATGGCCGTATGTACATTCAGCATCAGTGAATGTCAAATGCTGAATGCTTGCTGGTTTAGTCGATCACAGTTCTGAAACAGTCTATCAGACGTTGTAATTCTTAAATATCAGCAGGTCGCTGTGTAATGATAAATCCATGGCACTGTCCATGTTGGTGAAATAGTACACCTCATTGTAAACCGCAGTTCTCTCCATTCCACCCCCCCAGCATACAGGTCATCTTTAAGGCTTTTCCACTGCAATGAGAAAATCGGCTCCGTGCCTGGTTATTGTGTGAAATGGGACAAAGGAGTCACAGTAAAACTGGTATTTTGAACTGTCATTTAAAATCTTGAGCTAATTCTCTAAAGTGACTGATCCAAGTTCATGTAACTGAAATCACATTAGATCTCTTTGTTGAGACTGTGACGCTGCAGTGAAGACATTCGTCAAATGGTTCACTTCTGATTCATTTCGAGTCAGTACCTCTAAAGGAACTAAACTTTGAATACTTTTAAGATGGAGTCCTCTGGTCTTCACATCTGTCTGTATGCCTTGAAGAAGCACTTGAAAGCCCTTGGAGTTGAAGTGTCATACGGTTTAGCCCAGAGATTTCTTTTTTTAAAGGTTTTTTTTGGGGGTCGGCTTTTATTGATAGTGACAGCTAAAGGTAGACAGGAAAGGGGGAAATAGAGAGAAGGGATGACACGCAGCAAAGGGCTGCAGGTCGGATTCGAACCCTGGGCCAACTGAGCTAACCGGGCGCCCCTAGTCCAGAGATTTCAGTTGTGTTCAGTGAAGTTTCATCTGGACTTTGATCACACAGCAAAGGTTCCCCATGTTCCTTCTGTTTCATTCTAATCAGCAAGTTTCATACTGATCTGCAAGTTGTATTTTTCTTGGAGCATATTCAGAGAGTTCAGCAAGTGCAGCTATTAACAGTAACACAAATGCTCTGATATATAGTACGGTAGCTCTGCAACAGATCCAGTCTGTTGTGTCAGATCACTGACAGCTGATGTCCAGTGATGATATCCGGAAGTTCAGAAGCCAGTAAATGTGTGATATGTAGCTCTATATCTGCTAGTTGTTGTCAATGTAATATCAGTGGGTTGTGGGACATTTTACTGTAATACACACTGTGAGAGTAGGTAGAGGTTGGCACCTTACCACAGTTTGAATTCCCCAATGTGCTTGTGTGTGTGCGCGTGTGCGTGTGCGTGTGCGTGCGCAAAAATCAAACAGATTCAGCCCAATCCAAAGGTTCCTACTCTCCACTATTCAGCCAAAGGCTTCACATTTTTATTACTGACACAAAGGCTGCCTTTCCTGAGGCGATCACACACTTGTGGACTATGGAAACTTGTAGATGGAGCCCTGAGGTTTAAAAAAAGTCCCCCCTACTGTCTCTTTCTTTAGTTTCTCTCTTTCACACTGTCCTTCTCATTTCTACCTCTCAGTAAATATTCCCTCCAGGTTAGCTGTTCTTTCTCACCAACCTCCATCACATGTGCTTCTTAATGCAGTCCAATAAGAGAGAGGGTTCACAATGATTACTCTCAAATTAGACAGTGATGAGAGGTTGATGTCATTGTACAGAGTCTCTCTCCTCCTCTTGGCTCTGGTGTGATTGGTAACCCCTTTACTAAATATAATATGAAATTACATTAAAATTGCTGTAGTAAAATCCTCACTTTCTTAAAGTATGGTCTATTTTTATCTACTTAAGTTATGCACAGAATCATTTATTTAACCTAGAGTGTTTATTCTGTGGTTGTCAGCTTTCTCACCTGTTAGTAAATTGACTGATTTCCAGCCACTTCACTGGCTCCATTTAGAAATCATCCAACTGCTGTCAGGAGGAACAGGACAGGAAGTGCTGCTGCTGTCCGATCCATCTGTCTGTCCAATATACACTGCACCTGCATCAAGCCTGGTTTTATGCTTGTCTCATTTCAGCATCAGTTACTGTTGTGACATGAAAGACCAGCTCTTAAATGCTACTGATTTAATTTGGAAGTGAATAAGCTTGGGATTTAACAATGTGGTTGTAAAGGCAGTTCAGCTTCAGAGAGATTAATTTAGAAAGAGAGGAGATGATGACCAAAGAAAGAGAGAGAGAATGAGGACAGAGAAGGTACATACCAATAATTCACCTGTGTTTTCTGACAGATCTCTCTTTCTGACATATGTCTCTCTTTAGTCACCATTAATAATTAGTTAATATACCCAGAGACTCACACTTCTGCCCTCTCTTTATAAAACACAGACCTCCTGGAGCTTCTATACATAATGCAGACCTCTCCAGTGG
>NW_023340257.1:7068377-7070393 GCF_004916995.1 Morone saxatilis | reverse complement strand
AGCAAAGCTTTGTACTGCTGTATATTATTACTCACTTACAAAGGGAAAAGGGTTTCAACAATTAACTCAAGCAGGATCATGTCTTCATTAACATTTGTAAGTCAGAAGGCAAATGTAAGCTAATGTTCTTTCAATTGAGTTCACTAGCAAATCTAATTATTGCTCATTATTGTCCTAATGAATTCATTGTCCTTACAAGAAAGAGCATTTGTGATTAAAGTGCTGGGGGCTCAGCTGCTCCAGGACTAAGTTTGGTTTGCTTTTTAAATCCCATTACTTAATTTCTCTGTTGTTTGAAGCTCTTGTTACTGTGTCTCTTTGTTCAAGCTCAGATTTCTCTGTCACAGTTTTTCAGTAAAAACATTTATATAATTTAAATAAAGCCAACACAGAGTGAAATCCACTTCTCTGTTTAGATTGTTCAGTTATCTTTCATTTCTATTTAAAATTGTAACTGGTTAGGTCTCTAAAGCGAGTTCCTGCATTAAACTCAGTCATTAAATCTACTAAATAAAAGTGCATGTTTTTGTAATTAATGGCTGGACTTTGGAAAGGTTAGAAAATTCATAAATGATAGCTCAGCTAGTATTAAATATGAATTAGTGTCTTTTTTTCCTCTCTTTTTTCTCAATCAAGAAAAACTTCAGGACTTAAATGTCCTTGTCGAATATGGATGCACTGCATGCTTTCCTCTGGCCTGTAGCCTCCCACACAATGCACAGCCTGTAAAATCCTCCATTATTAATATTAATGCAGCAGAATCTCCCACCAGGTGAGATCATCTATTATGCCAGGTCTTGTTCCTCTCAGCCATGTGGGACTAAGCTGTTTCTCATTCTGCCTCACCCCCATTTCCACTAGAGATGAAATCTCTGAGAAAAATCATTCATTTTAAATTATGCTGCAGTCCAATGATCAGATTTGTCAATTGAAAATGTTTCCACTATAATTCTGACACACTACAGAGATAGGTGTTCATATAAGCAACCAACCCAACTAATTCAATATCTTTTCTACTGAATATGTTTTTACCTAAAATACCTAAAATGTGTCAATTTTGCAACACATAACAAAAAGTAAATAGATACCCACACACTGAGTTTTCATTCAATTCCTGTTTGCTGTTCATGTTGGTGGCCATGAGTGACGTCTGTCATTGCAAATCAGTTTAATAAGCTAACATGAACAGAGGGTGTCACCGGGTGTCACAGCTCCCTCCATACTTTAGGCTGGAATTGTGCCCATTTGTCTGCTGGAGAAAGCACCATGGATATACACTGATCAGCCATAACATTATGACCACCTGTGCACCCTGGTGGTCATAATGTTATGCATCCCCATACGCAAGAAAACTGCAATGCACTGTGTGTTCCGACACCTTTCTATCAGAACCAGCATTACTTTCTTATCAATGAGACTCAGCCACCCATGACCCTGTCTCTGGTTCACCACTTTTCCTTCCTTGGACCACTTTTGATAGATACTGACCTCTGCAAAGTCGCTCAAATCCTCACGCTGCCCATTTTTCCTGCTACTAACACATCAACTTTGAGGACAAAATGTTCACTTGCTGCCTAAATATATCCCCACCACTGGACAGGTTGCCATGATAACTAGATAATCAGTGTTATTAACTTCACCTGTCAGTGCTCATAATGTTATGGCTGATCGGTGTATGTCGTGGCAGATTTCAGATTAAAACACACGACAAAAAGAGAAACACTTTGGAAAGCTCTGCCTACAGAAAATGTTTCTCATATCTTTCTTATTGTCTGGTCTAATCCACTGTCTGATTGACAGCTGAATGCATAAACAACCTGGTATTTGAAACAGCCCACCTCTCTGCTATTAAAGAGTGAGAAAAAGGTAAAATATTAGACACCTTCCAGTGATCATCATTCATATGTAAACAGGATTACTTCATGCTAACAACACCTTCTTTATCACCTATGTATGTTCTGTGTCTGATCCGCCAGTCATTTCTTAAAAAATAAATCATCTTTGAGCTTTGAACCT
>NW_023340257.1:7067165-7068352 GCF_004916995.1 Morone saxatilis | reverse complement strand
AGGATACTTCATGTAACAAACACTTCTTCATACCTATTATGTTCTGTGTCTGATCCGCAGTCATCTTAAAAAATAAATCATCTTTGAGCCTTTGAACCTTTTGACAGATCCCATTATCACATCAGCAGCTTTCATGCAGCAGAGAGCTTCTGTCCACAAGTTAATAAAAGGTGTCTTTACAATCCACATAAAAAGTTTAATGCTAATGAAGGATTTATTTTTTATGTGGACTGATGTGGATTATGGCTCCGCTCTCTTGGCATGAGATTGGTTTGCTCTCAGATGAGGTGGAACAGTTCATCAGACACATGGGTCGATGGGTTCTGTCCAGCAGCTTTATGTAGCTGCTTGTTAGTTGATAGCAGATTGTTAATAGATGTAATATTTACTAAAGTAATAAACACAGCTCTGCTGCAATTACATCTATTCTTGCATTAGCCTTTCAAAGATGTTATGATCTTTGAACATCAACCATTTAATAAGACACATTTTCTCTGGATGCTGAAGACTGTGCACAGTTAGAGGTGAAATGAATACTTTCTGGCTTAGTAAAGGCCAAGCTGAGAACAGTGAGGGAGCTAAGAGCAATAATCTGTCCCAAAGGTAAGATACAAGAGTGGAGAGGACACAATAAGTTTTAAAATGACCCTGGCACTGTGGATCTCTGTGCCATAGGAGAGTGTCTGGCTGAGAGTTGTGTTACAGCTCTCTGACTGAGAGAGACCTATGTTGCTCTGATAAGCTCTGACATCCTGCCTAGAAGTAGAATTTATTATGAGGGTTATTAGAGGAATAATGATTCCCTGAGTGGCATCACCTTTGAGATTTGAACACAATACTAGAAGTTTCTTGTATGACTGAAATAAGAGCAATTGGCTTCATCATTATCATTACATTGTCCACATCACTTAAATAAGTTGTACAGGTTTCTTTTATTATAGTATTTATTTAAAGGTCATACAGGTGGTCAGGGACATGTCATCTCCATTCAGATCATGAAAGAACCTAAATCCTCATTGTCAGGGTTCATGTCATGACATATTGGTAAAGACTTATTAATAATTAATGGAATGGACAAAACAGCCAAACCTCTTGCAGGTCTCTGCCTCTGCTGAGGTTCTTCTGTCCCACTGAGAAACACAGAGCAACATAGACAAAAACAGAGAGCAGCACATACTGTGTGTGTT
>NW_023340257.1:7060713-7067065 GCF_004916995.1 Morone saxatilis | reverse complement strand
CACCTAGTTGGAATAAGAAAAAATGTGCTTTCTGAGACAGAGAGGTCCAAATGGCCAACTGCTTATTTTCTGTGCTGGTTCTGACTTATACGGCCATACTGATATAAAGTATATGATTGTTGATAACATATAAACAACAATGTCACTCGCATGTCTTTGAGTTGAGAGACTATCCTGTGGTATATCATTGTCTCGCAAGACTAATGAGAGCTTTTCCTGGCAAGCTCAGTGATAAACAAATGGATTCAAATTAATGAGAATGCTGCATGATGACTGTTTGTGATTGGCTCAACTTTAAATGATATATAAAGTGATGCTCAATTGGCTCTTTGTTTCTTAAAGTGTAAGTACAGTATCTGCTGGCTCCTTCCCTCTCAGCATATCAAAATAATGCATCAGAGACCTGTAAAGGACAGTGACTTTAGGGGGCGTGGCATCAACACCAATCAGAGTGATTGACAGATTGACCACAGTAGCCATTTTTTACCCACAAAATTCAGATTTTCATAATTTTTACAATAATGTCAATTTGAACACCAGCATCAAGTTGTGTGTGTTTCATCACAGTATAGTCATAGAATTCAGTTTACATCTTAAAAAACAACAAAGATAACTGGAGCTCAAGTTGGCTATCTGCTCTCTTACTGCTTTAATTTATCAATGATTTACTTTGGGACTCCTGCTGTTGTGCCCTCAAACAAGGCACCAAGTTTAATAGATTCAGTAAACATCCAGCTGAGGACGTTAATAACTTTATTCAGATTCAAACTGTGGTGCCTCAGGTAAGGACATCTGTGGTTGGAATCCAGACACACAACCATGCATGTCCTCAGTTCCCAGATAGCATCCGGATGTGGGCCACTGCTGGCAATGATGCGACACTGCTGGCCGTCTGAAGTGGCCCCAATATCCCAAATCCTTTTTGGCAGACATGTGGTGCTCTACGTAATGTGTAATCTGAATGTGTCCCATGTGGTAAATGGTGAATATGGCCCAAATTTCACAAAGTAAATGTGATCCACCTCTGGCAAAGATGTGGTACAGTCAACAAAGGCTAATTGTGGGTGTAAACCAAAAGTGGCCTGCGTATGATGCAGCAAATGTGGCCCGCTTGTTTTAAAACATCACATTTGACATGGTAAATATGGCCCAGATAATGCTTTACATTATTGAGCTACTTTAGGTGAAGATGTGGCACACTTGGTGCTGGCTAATCTGGATGTGAGTCTTAAGTGGTCTACATATGCAGTTTATGTAACGTGGTATGGCAAATAAGGCCAGAATAAATCAACTTTTGGCAAGGTTGTCGCACTTTTGGCGTGAGTCTGAAAGGGCCTACATGTGATATCAATTGTGGACTAGCCTGGCCTGACAGTTCTTCATGAATTGTTTCTCTGACTGAGTGCTCCACAACATCAGTCAAGGGTTATTCATATGCATGTTAAGTTGGTGTGCCCCTGCATACCACGTATCAAGTCTTTACAACAGTGGCCTGGGTTTGATACATGTCATCCTCTCCCTCTCCCTTGCTTTTTCTGCTTCACTAGCTTGTCATTACCAAATAAAGAAGAAATGCCAAAGAACTAAACTCATATTCTACTTTCCATAACGCAGCATGGGCAGTAGGTTGTGTCTCTTGTGCTACATCTGATGAAAATAGGGGAACTTGCTTTCAACATCGATTTGCCAGGCCTTATACCTTGTTTTGTATTGTAATTATGGCTAATGTTTGAGCAAGGTATTTGCTTTGAATAGTTTATCCTTATGGATTTTAGCTTGATCAATAACTACAAGTGAATGATCTGTATCACAGGCTTTTCCTGTACAGAAATAATGCAGTAAAAGTGTCCTCTTGGATGCCCTTATGAATATAAATAAAACAATAAAGCCTGATGAGATGTCATTTTAGGATGCCCTCCAGTGGGCAAAACATGAAAAAGTGCCCTGTCCAGTGTTGATCTAACCTGCGAGGGTTTCACAAATGGCATCACTACTTTCTGCACACTGGCTTGTGTATCTTATTTTTGACCCTACGCGTTTCACAGCTTGAGTCGGTCCAATAGATATCAGCTTACATGGTCACCTGTGTGTGTGTTATCCAACAAGTACTTGTTGCAATTCATCATCCTACATTGATCGCCTGATCTGATCACAGTACAGTGAGAACAGAGCAGAAGTGTATTCAGTGTTTCTCTCCTTTTCCTCTCTAGAGCAAAGCTCCCACTGGGATTAAGAGTTTGTGTTTGACTGCAGGAAAGAACAAAACACCTTCAGTGGAGTATAGTTTCTTTTTATGTGCAGATGATGACTTGACATCTGAAAGAAAAAGTCACTTCTGATATCAGTGCAAGATCAAGGTCTGGTGTATATTCTGTCCTTATTAAAGCAGAGCCCCTTTTCCTCCTTTCACACAGTTTTTTCTCTGTTGTATTGCTGTCAGTGTTGATGTCTTCAGCTAAATATCAAAGTCACACTCTCCTGTGTTCTGATATCCTGCTGAACTCACAGTGGGAGGCACAAACATACCACAGCTGAAGCAATGAACAAACCAAGTGTCCATTAATTGCTATAATTCAGTGAGATTGCAAGTGTTTAAATCTTCTTTCTCTGTTCTTTGAAACCAAATTTCCTCTACACAAGCTAGAAGGTAAGAGCATTAAAACTGAGGTCAGAGACGTTGTGGGATCTTCACATCATTTATTCATCTGTGTAGGTGTGTGTGTGTGTGTGTGTCTGTTTGTGTTTGTGCAGCCACACTCATTTGTTTTCCCTGGGGTCATTTTAAATGCTTCTCAGCAGAAAGAAAGTATCTTGTGACCAATACAAACATATCTGGTTAGTGTGGCTGTAATCTCATCTGTTGTATATTTTCAGCCTCACTGTGACATTGAGAGAAATTGCTGCAGGAAACACACCGGACATGGATCGCTCAGCAGATGTGTCCTGCTTCTCTTTGGTGTCCCTGTGGTGTGTAGATGCAAATTTGTGCACCATGAACACACCACATGTTTATTCTCTTTATGAAAGACATACTGAGACAGGTTAATGTAGTTTGGAGGTCCTGGTCATCACAAGGCTATAACGACTGCTCCCATAACTAGTAAGTGAAAAACTGGCATCATTAAACAACTTGACAGCATCCATCTGGGAAGATAGGACACTTAATGAAGAAGCTACATGCACACACAAACCACAATTATATTCCTCTCTGATCTAATAAATGATGCCTCCCAATCAGCCTCAAATATTATCAGCAGCTTGTCTTTATCCCGTGCTATATGAGAAACTCAGTTAAAATCTACATTAGACTGAGGAATGATCCAGATAACCAATGACACTTGCAAGAATGTGTCAGAAGCTCAAATCACCTCTGATCCTCAAAACACACGAGTCAGAGAGGACGAGAGCACAGCAGCACCTTCACTACTGAACCCTTCAACCAACAAGTGACCTCTGGGTTTATGCATCTCATACATTCAACTCAGTACCCAAGAACACTGCAGCACATTCTGGAGCAACACTTGAAATCACAGAGGGTGGAGGATTTATGGTACAAAAGACTGGAGAAAATCTCGTATTTCATGGTTTTAAATAACACTGAAGCAAGATGGAAGAAATTTCCTATTCACATGTATATGTGTTTTATTTTGACTAACCATGCCTTTCTCCAGAATACGGAAGAATCACCATTTTGTTTTTATATTAAATATATGACCTCATGATGAAGACTGGAACAGATCATGTGCAATATTTTCACATCACAAAAGCAAAGTCACACATTTATATCACATTTGACCAACAACCCTAAATATCATAGGTGACATATCACTTCAACCATTGTGTGATACATGACAGGGCACTAAATGATGATGAATGAACGTTTGTATGCCAGAGTGATCTCCCCTCAGTACCACAGAGCTAATACAGGATTTATAGAGTTCCTCTGACTGGAGTATCTGCTGCACTTCAAACACAGTCTCGCTGATTTCTTTGGAGAGGGTCACTTATGTGTGTTGTTTTTGAACATGTTGCCTTCAAATGGAACTCATGAGCATGAATACAACAATATGCACTCTTCTCATGAACACAACCATTTGGAAGCAGCAACTGTTACATATTTATGTGGTCATGAATCCCAGAGGACAACTTTTAATGTTGATCCCATTATGTGTCATCATTGAGGTACAGACTGAGCAGTAGGTCATTTTATAATGACTAATCCCATTGTGAGCAGGCGACAGCTTTAACACAAGTTACTTAACTTAGTTAAGTTTTTCAGCAGACCTACCAGTCCAGTGAAATCTCCAATTACAGACAATTCCTCAGGGATTTACAGTTCTACAATCAGGATCGTATCACTGCAGGGAAAAACAAGTCCTCCTCATTACACTCCCTCAGAGAGAAACCTCACATTAAGTGTGCTCACGTCTTCTGCTGAACACTAAGTTGAAAGCTACTGACCTCTAGGTGTTCTGATTTATAATTAATGTCCAGCTCACAGTGTTTCTGTCATGCATTAGAACTGTGGATGTCAGAGTGGAAACATGCTGTTATTTTTGTGAAACCACTTTAGTTTCTGAGGAGATAATTTGAGAAGCTCAGGAGTGGTTGTGAACTTTTACCAAGCAAAGCCTGGAGTGTAAATAAGTTTAGAAAGTTGACGGTGGACTGCACAGGTAGGAAATACAATGTATGTATTCATCACAATGGTTGTGATCACATGAAATGACTAATAAAATACTAAAGGTAACGCCTGGCTGGATGTGGTACACAGATAAAAATGTGCTCAGTCTGATGACTGGCTCTTAATTAGTTTGGGTTCACCACACAATGATCAGAGAGTTTATCTGGGATCCAAATACAACATGTGGCTTCTCTGAAGTGCTTTAGGGTTTGCTGACAGCACAGAACTTGATGAGGCTGAAGTCAATCCTTTGTCTGCAGTGTTTCATGCCGAGAGAGCATGGAGAGGCTGTAATGATTTCTCCAGCTTGTTAAAAAACAGATGAGAATAAACTGAATGAAGTTAAGATTCCCTGATTGTATGTAAAGACACTGCTAGTGGTTTCAGATCTGTCTCGCTCTCATTTGGAAACCGTCACAACCCACATGAAAAAGCCCTTCTGCACAGACCAGTTTACTAGATGCTAATGTCTAATAGTCTCTGAGTCTCCAAAGTAAGTATACAAAGATAAAAAGACAGAGGACAAAATGTGACAAAACTACAGATATAAAATACCTGGAAAAATACAAAAAAAACCACCTCAAATTATATGCACTTCATAATAAATACTTGATAAGAAACAAGCAAATTAAATATCCTCATTCATACCACTGGGAATGCAGGTATCAAGGAATATGTCTCCCTTTGGAGAAGGATTATGTCCCTATTGCCACCTGTCCGTGGAAGCTTCACTGTCTCAGTGAGCAGTGACAAGAACCTGTTAACAATTTCTCAACATGGATGAGCTTCCTTTTGATCCTCTTTCTCAGCCTGGAGAAAACACACTAGTGGGAACAGTGTGTGTTTGACCTGTGCATGTTAACATCACTGAGGAAACTGTCTACAGGAGTACTTCACTGACTAAAGTCAGAAGAGCAGACTGTCTGCTGTCATCACTGAGCTCAACTGGAACAGCACAACACACAGCAATGAAAGTTAATGACAACAAAGAGCAGAGGTTATAGACCGCTGGGCGTGTGTATGTGTGTGTGTGTGTGGGTGTGTGTGTGTGTGTTTCCTTTGATATTTTCATTTTTACAGCATCCCAATTCTAATATATCATGCGTCAAAGCTTCTTTTCAAGGGCAGTAAAAACACTGCAATAAATACTCACTCACTCACTCAAAAATAAATACCACAACCCCTCTGCGTGATCAGGTTTCATTAGTGCCAAACTCATGTGTACAAATTAGTTATTGACACTTTTTTATTAATTAATGACACTTCATACCATCAACATGCACACAACACTTCAGAGCTGCTTTTGATGTGACAAGTCTTAATTTGTGCAAACATTGCAGTGTATTAGCCTGTTACCTTCCTTTTGTGTCCACACATAGCTGTTAAAACACCCTTTATAAGAACTAATCATGTTTTACCTTCATTTCAGGATCCACAGAAGAAGATTCAGGATGATGGAGTTCAGGAGACAAAAAAGAGGGAGACAGAGAAAAATACAATTAAAATGCATAACTGCAATGCAAACTGACAATTGTTGAAAATAACGTTTTAAGGATATTTATGCAGTAATGTTAGAAAAAAAATGTCTCACAACATACTGCCTGGTGATTGTTCACAATTTCTATTTCCAGAATAAGATGATATATATATAAGGCTGAAAATATTGCA
>NW_023340257.1:7060049-7060679 GCF_004916995.1 Morone saxatilis | reverse complement strand
CTGTGGGGTCTATATGATGGTACAAATATCAGTAAGGAAGAATCTCTAGATGTGATCAAAGATCAGGACTTAGAAAGCAGTTTGGAGAATTATCTGTAAAAATTAGCATTTCAGTCAGCCAACTCATGTTTGAAATGTTTATTACAGCAGTATGGCATATTTATATTTTGCCGTCTAGGCTCCGACCTCATCAGTCCCCGCAGATATGTTTACATAGAGATATTGGGGAGTGATATACCTTAACCCCCAGTCGGAGCCTACAGGTGGATAAGGGTGTTGTGAAGGGTGTGATTGGTAGTGATCTGATATGGAGATGCTAAAGGCAGTGTGCCGATGTGGTTTGTATATCAGCACAGCATTGAGGGTTGGACTGCCTGAACGTATCTCGCGGGCTTCGCGTCCATTTATCAAAGGGTTGAGCATATATCAGAGAAATGTAGCAGACCTTGCAGTCAGTCAGTCTAGCTGCTGGAAAGTAATCTCTGTGAGCTGTCATGTGCTTGCTTGAGAGAGGGACGTCGTAATTACTGGGTGTTGTCTGGGCTGCAGAAGGGCAGAGGAGCTACAAGATGCTGGTCTAGTGCGCAGGCTGAGACCGAGTGTGTTGGTGCCAGTTCTGGGCGGAGTCTT
>NW_023340257.1:7056915-7059949 GCF_004916995.1 Morone saxatilis | reverse complement strand
AATGCTCAGTAGGATGCAGATAAGTAGAACATGCAGCAGAACTCTGTGTAAATATATAAAAGCTCTGCAAAGCCAACAAGTGACAGCAGTAATAGTATGTGGTCCAAGTAAAACAGGATTTAGTCAAAGTTGTTGTCTTTGGTTGCTTATCCTTATGCAAAAAAAAAATGATGCAATTGCTAGAGTGCTCTGTGAAATTCCCCTTTCAATAAAGAGACGGACACCACACAAAATAAAATCTACTGCAACAGATAAAGTAGTTTGAGGAGGAGAGAGAAAGTGATAAAACAATGATAGAGTAACAGGAAAGAGTACAGGATCTATCAAAAGTGACAGAAGTATGACACAGAGAGAACTCAAACCACTCTCTACCAAAATTAATGTTTTTTCATATTTTTCCTTACACATGATACCTCTGTGTAATGTGACGATGTGTAGATGTAAGATGCAGGAGGTCGTTCTCTTCCTGATTTGTATGAAAGAGACAACCATTTCAAGGTAAGATGGAGAGAAATGTAAAACTTCTCAGGAGGACATTGAAGGCAGAGTGTGAGAATGGGAGAGAGAGAACAAAGGAAGATAAAAGCACAAAAACCCACAGTGACTTCAAATGAATTGTGAAAACTATTTGAAAATAATTTATTGTAGAGTCGGAAGAACAGAGCACAAAGAAAGGAAAGTGGAGAGACTCTTTCAGTCAAAGGTTTGTGTGCGCATGAATTTAATTTTGGTCAGACTTCACAAACTATGTCATAAATCAGCCATTGGCAGACGTACAGATAAATGTATGTATTTAGAACTGAACCCACAACCTGCTGCATAGTCTATATTCACTGTTGGGATAGATGAGAAATAAAGAAGAGGGCTCAAAGGCTTTATTTTTTTAAATTATTTAACCCCCATTGCAAATAAGGTTTATTGGCAAAATTTACAAGCTTTCACCTGTTTACAATAAACAAATAAAACAAGAACAATTTAAATAGCTCAACATAACGAATATTACAAGTGTTTTGTCCAAATTCAACACAAAATGCCATTAATATAATAATATTAATATAAAAAACATAATTAATGACTACTGCAGTCTCAAAGTTTTTCAACCCCTTCATGACAAGCGTCTTTAGTACTAAAAGAGCACCCTTTTGCTGTTATGACCTGCTGCAAATGTGATGCATAGCCAGACACCAGCTTCTGGCAGCGTTCCTGAGGAATCTTAGCCCATTCCTCATGGGCAATGGCCTCCAGTTTACTAATATTCTTGGGTTTGCGTGCTGCAACCGCTTTCTTCAAATCCCACCACAGATTTTCTATGGGGTTCCAGTCAGGAGACTGTGAAGTCTACTGTAGAATCTTGCAGGACTTCTTCTGAAACCAAGTCTTGGTGGTGTCACGAACAGGCTCAAAGTTCATACAAAACAAGGGAGACCCCACAGATAATTAATCATCACAGTGAACTTTGAGGTATGCTTGGGATCATTGTCCTGTTGGAAGGTCCAATGACGCCCAAGATTCATCTTCCTCACAGATGGCATGATGTTTCCTCCTAGAATTTCCTGATACTCCACATGCTGCAGGTTTCTAGTGCCAGAGGAAGCGAAGCAGCCCAAGAGCATCACAAAGCCATGTTGAGGACGCAGAAGTGGCAGTCTTGGAGGGTTGGTCAGGGTTGCGGCGATGGAAATCCCTGATGAGGTTGTTGTCTAGGACGTACCGTGCTGGAACCCAGGACCACTCCTAAGGACCATATCCCTCCCAGTCAACCAGGTCCTGGAGACCCCCCCCCCCTCCCCCCTCCCATGAGACGATGGACGGAGTAGATAGGACCCCCATCAACCAGCCGGGGTGGAGAAGGAGGCGGAGCAGCGGGGACCAATCCTGAATCCCAGAGACCAGGACAATGGGTGCTTAGAAACCATGCAGCGTAGTGCCATCTCCATCTCCTGTTTCTCCCTCTCGCTCTGACCATTGGACTGGCCATGGAACCCAAAAGACAGGCTGACGGTACCCGATCAGCGCACAGAATTCCCTCCAAAATATCCATGGTCCGAGACCATGTTGATGGGTGCAGCCGGAAGACGTGGAGCAGCACCAGTTCAGCTGTTTCCTTAGCCGAGGGGAGCTTGAGCAGAGAAATAAAGTGGGCTATTTTTCTGAACTGGTCTACCATGGTCAGGATGGTAGTGTGGCCATGGGACGGTGGCAAACCAGTGACAAAGTCCAAGGAGATGTGGGACCAGGGACGATGAGGCACAGGTAGAGGCTGCAGGAAACCAGCAGGAGCCTGATGGCTCATGACACACATTAATAAATGACATCATATCACTAATACAACTATAAACTCAAAATACCTTCTTCTCCCTCTCAGTCTCGAGTTTTAGAGTGACAGATCTGTATAAAACCCAGCTGAGAAATGTACATGAAGCAGATGTAATGATCAGGATGATCATTTAAATCTAATTCAGACACTTCGACACTTTAACGGATGATCTTATTAAACAGCTGACTAATTACACAATACTGTACAGAATCTCCAAATCTCATTTCAGTATCAATCAAAACAGAGCTTTCTCTGAGTAGAGGACTGAACCAATGAAATTGTGAGATTAGAGGATAGACAGTGTGATTGACTCTCAGATTAATACGAATGCTGTCACTCTGTCAGTTTGATTAAAGCTATTCCTCCAACATTCAGCTGATCTAAGTTCAGCTCAAACTGCTCTGGATAATAAAACTCAAGGACAGTATTATTTTTTTTCAAATGCAGAGGACAGTGTTGCTGTGCATCTCAGAGGCAGTCTGCACTAATGTAGTGGCTTTTAAGAAGACTAGAAGAGACAATTACTGTCACATTAGCCTGAATGTCTGGGCTTTCTCTGTTTGCCTGTCATTCAGCAAAACATAACGTATTTACAATTCAGCGTGAGGCAGTGAAACACAAAGTGAATTTAAAAATGTCACTAGACAAAATACTTTATACCAGGTGTAGGTGAAAACAGGTGAAAACAATCAGGGGTGGGGCAGACAATTACAAAGG
>NW_023340257.1:7055115-7056815 GCF_004916995.1 Morone saxatilis | reverse complement strand
TTCTGTTGAATGAAGGTTTTCCTCTAGCTGGATGGGTTTATTGGAGTGGAAAAAAGGAGGGTCAGTTCAGTTCTTCATCACAGTTCAGCAGCTTTAACAGCTCCCTCCTCGCTGTCACCTTTCAGCTGGAAGAGTTTCTATCTGTCTGCTGGAGAAACCTTTGTAATGGATCAGGCTGTGTGCTGTTGCAGAGTGTGTGACTGTAAAGACTGAGTCCTTTATAACAAGGCACATAAAGCTGTGCTATATATCCATCATCACACTGATTATGTTTCTTCAGGTGAACTATATGCAGTCGCTGTGTTAACAGACATTTATTGTGGTCAATAAAAAATCTAAAGTTTACCTCTTCTTTCTGAGAGAGATGTGATAACAGAATATAAATGGCTCTGAGCACCAGTTTTGTTTAGTTTTTTCCAAATAGAAACCATTAATATAGAACACTGATTTATTCAGACATTGTGAGATTCAAGCTCCACAGCCTTGCTTTGTTCTTAAAGTCAGTGAGGATTGATTTTTTTGTGGAGTAGAATAGACTGAATGTTTGGGCAGTGACAAATGTAATCTCACTGTGCTTTATGAGAGGCCTGTTTGTGCAGATAGTCCGTTTTTATATCTTAAATCACTGGATCTGCATGGAAAATAATGTGTGACGCACCAGATGATGAGCATTCATTTGAACTATTTGAATATAACTATCTCTCCCTCCTCTTTAGACAGCTCTTTTATTGTGCTGATTGTCTTGCAAATGAAGCTCAAAGTTGAAAACATAATATGTGGGAAGAGAATATTTTCAGACAGTGAATAGAAAATATTTATAGCAGAGATTCATGATCAGCTGTCAACAACTGGCTCAGCTGTAAGACTTTTTTCTTTTCCTGAGGTCTCCGAAGAGTCTTTAAAGGACAGCTGGTGGATTCAGTTATTCCTTTCTTTGTTTCATGTTTTTCGTTTTACACAGAATCAATATCAGCAATTATATGTTTCTTTTCAGTTATGTTTTTGCCTGTTTAAAAGCCATGTGGATATTGTTTTTGGAGAAATAGGTGGCTGTTAGGAAGATATAATGTGTTTCATGTAGACTTCAATGATGTGATTTGTCAGTGTGAATTGGAAAGCAGAACTGAAACACCATAAGGAGCCATTTAGCTAAACAACTGTCATGTAGCTATTGTCTTTATGGGCAATGAAGGTGAAGGAAAGGACACATCATAACCAGAGAAATCCAGCTCACTTTTACTGAACTGTTGAACAGTGACAGACTACAACACTCACGGGAGAGTCTCTTTTAAACTAACTCTTATAAAATACCTTTTCAGAGTTTTATATGGTGGAGGTCATATGATTCATGATTGTTCATCTCAACAATAACATGTAAAACCAATTTAAGTTTACATTTACATTTCTCTCTCATTGCTCTACAACTCACAGAAAGTGTCAGTGTTGGGCTGTCCAATGACAATAAACCTAATCCGATTTTCATTTTGAAGAACGACATCAAACAACAGCAAATCACATATAGACTATTATTTTATTTTCTCCTCCACCATCCATTGATCTGAATATTAGCTGATAATTTTAAAAACGAAGATGAAGTGAGATATATGCAAAGACTGCGGTGGCTGTATGTGTGTTGATGGTATCTCCTCTGCTGGTGTTTAATCTTAGTTTCTCACCTTCCTCCTCCTGGCTTGTCTTCA
>NW_023340257.1:7054735-7055060 GCF_004916995.1 Morone saxatilis | reverse complement strand
CCTGCTGCCTCACCTCATGGTCTACTCATACACCTAATATACTGTGCCATTGATGTGTATGTTAGATGGGATTGCAGAGCTTCAGTTTAAGTTGTATCTTTATATTCATTCGTTTTTACAATTATAATACTAATTATATTATTAGAGACTTCTGCAGTCTCCTTTCTGCTTCTCCTAATCTGGTCTCTATTGTTATAGTTGTACTGTAGGTAACAGTTTATAGCAAACAACCTAAGTAAAGCTACCTGTTCTGCTGAAGTAAACTATTGGTGAGGCAAAACAAGGTAATTGAAAACCTAGAAAAAACATTTATGAAAGATAAGAT
>NW_023340257.1:7049908-7054710 GCF_004916995.1 Morone saxatilis | reverse complement strand
GCCAGTCAAAAAATTACCACACTTCTTAAATCCCATACTTTGCTCTGTAGATAAATTAGGAAGGAAAAAGAAAGAAAACAAACTGAATTAAAACAGTAGAAAAAATTCTGCTCTGTTCCCAACTGTTTAACTTGTGATTTTCAAATACAAACATGTTATGGTGTTGATGGACTGAAATGGGAAAACTACTTGTTGGATTTTAATAACCATTTAGCCGAAACATTTTTTCAGTGGTGAGAAAAATAAAAAAAAGGCATTTAACGGGGGTTTGCAGGAAAAAGTTGTTTGGATTGCAAATTTTAACTGAAAAGGAGACTTTTTGGGAAGTGCATTCTTTATTGTGTTTTGTCCAAACTGGGGAGAAAAACCATTAAAGGAAGCACTTCATGTGTTTTTTTCTCTTTTTACCATAAAGGGCCGTCCAAAAGGGGACTTTTTGCTGCCTTTTTTTTTTTTTTTTTTCAAAAAAAAACATTTGTGCAATCGATTCCCCTGCCAACGACCCCACAAACTTTTTGTCCCTCAAAGTAAAAACACAAAAGGTAGAGTAACTGGTTCACCACCAGAAATGTGGTTAATCATTCGACAAGCCAGCTAAACCCACAGAAATGTCTTCATACTTCTGCGGGAGAGGGGAACTGACCAGTAAGCCTTCAATAGTATTTCTTGGCCAGCTTAGGGTGGTTTGTTGTTCCACACTTCTTGCCATTCCTCCGTTGCATTAATTAAGAGAATGGAGACGGCAGATTTATGGCAAGCATCAATATTCCAGGTGAAGGCAAAGTCAGAGGACAGAGTAAGAATGAAACAAAGAGGAGAACTGAGATGTGCTCAGCTGTGTTTGTATCATGTTTGTGACTCTCATGCAATTTACTTGACATTATGGGCTCAGCTCACTTGTCATACAGAAACTTGAATAATAAACATACAAACAAAACACAACTGGGAGACGAATGGTTTGTGTTTCATCAACTACTGTAATTCCCACTACAGATGCCCTTACCCGAGGCTGATCCCCACAGGTTATTTGGAATAAAGTTAATTCCTCAGACTGAGATGTTTATGAAAGCAATTAAAACTCTGTGCCTTGCGTTGAAGGCACAACAGCAGGAGTCTCAAAGTTAAATCATCAGTAAAAATTCAGCTCCAGTTGTCTGTTTCAACCTCCAAACTAAAATTGCAAGAACAACAAAGAGCCCAATTGAGCATCACTTTTTATCTTTTAAATTGAGGCAACACAAACAGCTCAATCATTCAGCATTCCATTAAAAAAAATTGATCCATTTATCACAGCTTGCAGGAAAGCTCTCATTAGTTCTTGCCAGACAATGGATTCCACAGGAGTCCTCAAACTCAAAGACATGCAGTGACAGCACTGTTTTGTTTTATGTTATCAACATCATATAATATCAGTTTGGCCATAAAGTCAAGGACCAGCACAGAAAAAAAGCAGTTGGCCATTTGGCCTCCTCCTGCAGAAAACACCTTTTTGTGGCAACTGTAGGAATAAATCTTTCTGGGGAGGACATCCCACTGTTTGCACTGACTTGACTCGGTGCTAAAGAAGAATGAGTGCAATAAAGGGAGAAATGGGTTGCAGTAAAAGAAGACATGGGGCGCATATTGGGAGAGTGGTGTACAGTTATGTGATGCTTGAGGTGGTTGCCTCAAACCATTGACACGCACTGGTGCACACTTGTGCTGCTTTTCCATGTGCTTATCTTGCTGTGTAACCTTGACAGTGTTTCGAGAAGCAGGAGGCCTCTTTTTTGTATTTCAGTGTTGTGTAATGTCTGGCACAGCCCATTTCCCTCTAGAAGATAAAATGCCAGCTGACGCACATCTAAATATCAACCTGTGTGTGCAGTGTGTAAACTCATACACAATGTTTTTTTCAATTAATTATTTCTCATCATTTCTTAATTTCGTATTCCCTTTATTCCTGTGTGCTATATTGCATGTTAATTTTTGTTTTTAATCTAGATAGTTGCATTATAACCTCATAAAATGTGTAAAATTGTAATTATCTTGGGTGTATTTTACATTTTTAACCAATTAACTTTACCTCTGTAATTGTTCTTTGACATCTAATCAGTCATTTAAAATGCCAATTTAGGTCTAGTAGCTACATTAGACCTATTAAATATGTCCATCTGACAGCTTGACTGTCATTTGAATCAGTCAGACATTGTTTAGTTCCATTGTATTTTCAATCTATATTTACAGTATTATATTCCTCTACTATGTTAACAAATTAAAGAAAAATGTATCTTTACCAGACAAAACAGTCATTAATATATGTTACTGTAATATCCGCAGGAATTATCTCTGACCAACTTACTGAACAGCGGCTGGTGTACTGTGATCTTTTCATCAGTATATGAACAGAACTGTATTGAATTGTTTTTTATTAAACTTATTCCACTTCGACCTCCAGAAGTAAATGCAGTAGAGCAAATATTCATCTCGAGCTGATTCTCCAAAGTGACTGATCCAAGTTAATGTGGCTGAGATCTGATTGTTGAGATAGTGACGCTGCAGTGAAGACATTCGTCAAATGGTTCATTTTGGATTCATTTTGAGTCAGTACCTCTAAAGGAACTGAACTTTGAAGACTTTTTTTAAGATGGAGTCCTTTGGTCTTCACATCTGCCTGTATGCCTTGAAGAAGCACTTGAAAGCCCTTGGAGTTAAAGTGTCATACACTTCAATCCAGTGGAGAGCAGGACATGCTAATTTCAAAGTCGCTTCCAGAGATTTCTGTTGTGTTCAGTGAAGTTTCATCTGGACTTTGATCACACAGCAAAGGTTCCACATGTTCCTTCTGTTTCATACTGATCAGCAAGTTGTGTTTTTCTTGGAGCATATTCAGAGAGTTCAGCAAGTGCAGCTATTAACAGTAACACAAATGCTCTGATATATAGTACGGTATAGCTCTGCAACAGATCCAGTCTGCTCAGAAGCCAGTAAATGTGTGATATGTAGCTCTATATCTGCTAGTCGTTGGTAGCTGGTAGAGGTTGGCACTTTGCCACAGTTCATATTCCCCAATGTGCTGATGTGTGTATGTGTGGGAAGAATCAAACAGATTCAGCCCAATCCAAAGTGATCCTGCTCTCCACTCTTCAGCCAAATGCTTCACATTTTTATTACTGACACAAAGGCTGCCTTTCCTGAGGCGATCACACACAAGGGAGACACATAGATGTTAGGTTTAAAAATAAAAAAAGTCTCCCCTACTGTATTCCATTACTACCTCTCAGTCAATGTTCCCTCCCTCAAAGTTACCTGTTCTCAGAATGAGAATGAGATAAGGCCGATTACTCACTAATTAGACAGTGAGAGCTTGATGTTATTTTTATATATGTTATTTCACTTAGTGAAAGTCTGTTCTTTGCTTACCTTCAAAGGTTGCAGAATCGATGCACAGGTCAATTTCTATAACCTAGAATGTTCATTCTGTGGTTGTCAGCTTTCTCAACAGTTGGTAAATTGACTGATTTCCAGCCACTTCACTGGCTGTCTGTTACTGTGACATCCTAATACCATCTAAATTCTTACAGCTCCATTTAAAAATCATCCAACTGCTGTCAGGAGGGACAGGACAGGAAGTGCTGCTGCTGTCCGATCCATCTGTCTGTCCAATATACACTGCACCTGCATCAGCCTGGTTTTATGCTCTTGTCTCATTTTAGTTCAGTTACTGTTGGCAGTGATCTAATTCTTTCCTGAGATTTCTTGAGACTCCATAAACAGATGTTGGGATGCCTGATCGTGGAACTCCTGTCCTCACAAAATAGTGGTTTACACAAGATCTGTTCATATAGCAAGTTTTCAGTGTAACAGATTCATATGCTTAATGATTAAACAGTAGGAGTTAAACCTCCCTCTGTAAAATACTGGATTTAAAACAATACCAATTTAATTCGTAAGGGAATAAGGTTTAATTAAATTAACAAGATGGCTCAAGGCAGTACAGCTTCAGACAGATTCATTTAGACATAGGGTACATCCCAAGTCTCTTATTTGACATTTTCTCATTTTTGCAGGCCATTCCAAAGCATATATTTTTGCATCGAGGAGCAAGAATCAAAGAGGAATCTCTGAGCAGCCATGAGCTAGAATACATGAGAGCAGCCGTCTGTTTGAGCTGAACGCTCCTACATCTGGAATATTTGAATGAGATGGCAGAGAAACAGTACAAGTGTAAGTTCTCGTTCTTTGCAATGACTGACTGTAATTCCGTACCTGACGTTAAAATGCAGGATTATGGGGAGCCTATGTTCCAATCAACTTTATTTCACCCACAGTCTGTTTTGTTATAACCTGCACCAACAGCACCCTCCTAGCATGTGTGTAACAATATTTGATCATAGTATTGTACAGCATTCTGTGACTTACCAGACAGAAAAATTGTCACGCTATGACGGTAATAACGCTACAATTCCCATTCTCATAAATCATACCATCTCCTGGTAGAGCCGCAACTTGTGGCCAGGTATTAGTAGCACCACCAGACAGGAAGATGATCAGCCACCTCTGGTTGTCCCCCAAAGAGAAGGGACACATCCAAGGGGACTCTGATGGACTTCCTGAAAGAGGAGGACTAGCGATTATAGGCTATAGAAAATGCGAATATTCACTTGCTGCATAATTTATCCCACCCACTGACAGGAGCCATGATAACCAGATGATCAGTGTTATTCACTTATTATTCAGTCAGTTGTCATAACGTTATGGCTATCAGTGTATTTCCTTGTTTCTTTTTCTCTGAAAAAAGTGAGGGAAACATGGATGCAATT
>NW_023340257.1:7049627-7049750 GCF_004916995.1 Morone saxatilis | reverse complement strand
TCTCTCTCTCTCTGAGACTCGTTGTACTCGGAGTTGTGCTCTGCTGCCAGGCACCAGTCACCATTATAATAAGTTAATATATCCAGAGACTCACACTTGTGCCCTCTCTTTATAAAACACAGA
>NW_023340257.1:7041630-7049527 GCF_004916995.1 Morone saxatilis | reverse complement strand
ACATAATGCAGACCTCTCCAGTGGCAGCAAAGCTTTGTACCGCTGTATATTATTACTCACTTACAAAGGGAAAAGGGTTTCAACAATTAACCCAAGCAGGATCATGTCTTCATCTCCATTTGTAAGTCAGGAGGCAAATGTAAGCTAATGTCCTTTCAATTGAGTTCACTAGGAAATATAATTAGTGCTCATTGTCATGAATGTGTTCATTCAGTTCCTCATTAGAAAGAGAATGTGTGATTGAAGTGCTGGGGGGGCTTAGCTGCTGGACTGAGTTTGGTTTTTAAAATCCCATCACTTATTTTTTTCTCTTTAAAGATTTTGTAGAAGATCATTCTTTGTCTTCTGTCACTGTTTTCTGGTAAAATCATGTAGATAATAAACATAAAAGAAATAAAAAAGGCCAGACACAGACTCTGGAGTAAGGTAAATTAAAGGGAGGGTAGCAGTGTATGGAGGTGAAAAGAGAGGGGAGGTGGCTGGCTGAAGTAGAGGGCTCTAAGATGGCGAGGAATGGCATGGCTTACGGGGTATGGCTGGGAAGCTGTCTTATGAAAACCTTATAGACTGGAAGCTAGACAGCTGAGAGCTTACAGGCTTGTGCTGCGAACTGGGGGGCCTTGGGCTGAGGCTTCATCTGGTAGCTGGGAGGCTGAGGCTGAGGCTGAGGCTTGGGGATGTTATGGCAATCTGTGACTCACAGAAGTATTTGTGATCTGGCACCAAGTAGATGGAGAACTACAATATATATGCTGTTGGGTTGATGAGTCAATTGCAGATAGGTAGCAAGGAGGGAAAACTACGCCCAGAACACACAGACACAGACAGGAGCACAGGTGAAACAGGGGAGGGGAAAACTCAAGAAAACACAAGGAAAATGCAAGAGTGCATCTATGGCTAAACAAAGTGTGAAATCCAGTTCTTAAGTGAGACCCTTCAGTTATCTTCCATTTATATTCCAAATGGTGGACAAACTAACATGTTGTAAGTACACCTCAAGTTTATATACTCAAATGGTTACTGGTTGGGCCTCCAAAGCAAGTTCCCTAAACAGTAAATCTATTGAATAAAAGTTGGGACTTGGGAAATTGATGCATTATAGCTCAGCTAGCATCAATCTGCCTTTCAGACAGTTGATCTTTTTTTTAAATTCACAATAACTTCAGAACTTAAATGTCCTAATAGAATATGAATGCACTGCATGCTTTCCTCCGGCCTGTAGCCTCCCACAGAATGGACAGCCTGTAAAATCCTCCATTATTAATATTAATGCTGCAGACTCTCCCACCAGGTGAGATCATGTCTCATCTATTATGCCAGGTCATGTTGCTCTCAGCCATGTGGGACTAAACTGTTTCTGATTCTCCCACAGTCAGTTTCCTATGTTCACTAGAGATGAAATCTCAAATAAAAATAATTCATTTTAACATCATCTGTTTTTTCAAGTTATGCGGCAGGACGAGCGCTGAACCACATAATATATTTTTAGTAAACATGTTTTTAGGATTCTTAAAATATGAATTGATTATCTGAGGAATGGTGAGGTGAATCATATTCATATTGTCAGAGCTGATGTTTGATTGATTGAGCTGTTCTGTGTTTCCTGGTCTGAAGAAAGAAGTCATCAGGATGGTCGAGTTTAGTTGTCTAACGAAAAAAGAGGTTTCTTATCTAAAATGGATCCGGCTTTAATAGGAGGAATACAGAGTTTTCTTCCATGTCTGACTCTGTAACTCTGTCAGCCACTTGAAGGTAAATGATATCACTATTTAATGCTTCTGTAAAACCCAAGTCAAAAAGATATGAGACAATCAACAACATTGAAGAAAGGGTTATGTAGAGGAACTTTTTAGAACCACTTTAATACAATTATAATATACTGGAAAAGGTCAAGTCAGCTCCCTGTTACATAACAGAACCAGCTTTTGTCATCATGTAACAAGACACTTTTTTTTTTTTTTAGGAACCTTTTCTACGTAATAGAGATGATTATGTACTGTGATAAATGTCTTAAATAAATCATCTTTGAGCCTTTGAACCTTTTGACATCATATTAGCAGCTTTATTACAGCATAGCGCTGATGTCCGGAAGTCAATAAAAGGCATGTTCACAATCCACATGGCAAGTTTTAGGACATGATATTTTATTTTATTTTTGTATGTGGACTGATGCGGATTCTGGCTGCGCTCTCTTGGCATGAGATTGGTTTGCTCTCAAGTGCGCTGGAACATATTGGATGAGTTCAGTCCAGCAACTTTGTGTAGCTGTTAATGAATGGTTGTTGTTTATTTATTTTTATTTACCCTTTTAAAGTAATAAACACAGCCACATGTCATCCAGTTGTATAATTACAACAAGCAGAAAGGTGGAAGCAGAAAACTTGACTGGCCTCCCACATGCCTCAACATAAATATTTATGGAAGCATTTGAATAATGTGATTTTGTCACAACAAAATATCATTTGGAGGAAGAGTAGACAGTGGGAGGGTGAATGTCAACAAGCAGAGGAGGAAGAATCTGCCAGAGTTATAGTTTGGTCTTTTGGGCCTGATGAAGGACACACAGTTTGGATGTGAAGATAATTTCAGTCTGATCTGCCCCTGACAGTTTGATGTGCACTTCAGTAGCTCTCCACTTACATGATATTCACAGATACTGCGTGGAGTTTTGGACACTCCACAACAAGCTCCAGTTGTTTTTACTCTGAATCAGCATCAGAAAAAAAAGAACTGATCAAACCAAGGGTCTGAGTGGCCATAACAGTTTATGTTTCTTGGAACAGAAAAAAGTGAATAAATAAATAAAAGCATGTCATTTTCATGGCACGAGGAGTGAAGCCAAATCGATTTTTGCAGAGATTGTTCAAAGCCAAGGGCATTGTCCTTTTTAAAACGTACTATATCTTCCCCCTGTTGAGAGGAGATATACATTTGTCTTTGTTTGTTGTTGGTGAAGAACAGAGAGAGATTTTGTGACTTTTCTTCTCATTTATATCCATCAAATGTCTCAGGCTGCCATTTTGTCTCCTCTTCTGCAAACTTGGCACAATTTGTAGACAAATATGCATAATTTATGGATTAAAGAGAACCATTTGGATGATAGTGTTATCTTGGGAAAAAGCACTGATATTAATTTCAGTGATTTAAATAATTTTAATTACTGAATCTGCTGGATAATACTCTGATGCAGTCATCCATTAAGCACACTGAAATTCCCACAGAAACAAAACGTGTTTCTGGCCACAGAGCAGTTCTGCTTATGGAACATAAAAGTGTTTACTGTTCACTTGTTCATTTGGAGCTTTTAACAACATTTAGTTTGAGTGTTGTTATACAAGGCAGCCTCAGTGGAGCAGTTTAATTTTATTTTCAGTATTGGATTGACACAACTGAGAAAAAGGAAATGTGTAAGTGTACCTCACACTCACTGAGCTGTGTGTGAATACTCTATAAGCCAGATACATAAGTGGGTGATATCCTAGAAGTAGAAATCTGTTGGTTTAAATACATCCCTGTTTGCAGAGTGAGATGCAGTGATCATGACAGGAAATAAAGTTTCAATTTAATGTTGTCAGTCAAAGCTGCCACATTACTCTAAAATACATGTATGTTTACTGGAAAGGTAAAGAGTTATGGCATCTGGATACAAACACTGGAGAAAGGAATACATGTAGCACATAAACGCGTACACACACACACACTCATCCAATTCCCTGCTGTTTGTTTCTGAAACATCTGTGACTCCAACATCAGCCTCCTACACATCAACTGTTAACACTACAGAAACCAAATGGAGACAGTTTGATTTGTCATAGTGGGGTGGTACATTTGAGTACCTATCCGACAGTGGACTTGGCCACCCTTACATATTCACCAACAGGGGACCATCAAGCCAACGGGGATTTTAATGACTCACTCACACACAGTGTTTTTTTAACACTCCCTTGTAATGTGAAGGGCTTTCAGCCAGTACAGTAGTTATTCAACAGGCTACTTATTGAAGAAACCAGTCTCTTCAATTGATTTGATGATTTGTTATGTTTTGTAATAGAATACAGAGGTGAATGAGGATGATGTTTTAAGTTTCATGCTAAACACTATTAAAATAAAGCAAGGGAGTAAAAAGTACTTTAGAAGGATAAAATTAGATGGTCAGCAGTAAGATGCTTTCTTATATGTTTTCATCAATCACTACAATCTAACTTTACATTTTTTCAACATGTATGCTGAGTCTAATTTATTTTAATGCTTTATTTGTATTGATTCACATTACAGAAAAAAGGTCCACACTTGTATGTTTGAAGGAATGTTGCTTCTTTACATTAGACTGAAATGTTAAAGTGCTCCCCTTGCCACAGTGAAGTAAACCTAAAGGAGGTCTCAGGTCACAGTCTGTGTCTCTTCTTTATTAATTTGTCCTCCTCTATGGCTGTTTGTGACTGACTAGACCATGCAGAGCAGCTAAGTTTCAACACTGACACTGTCTCTTTTATGGGTAGTGTTTGACTCATTCATCGTGGATAGGGTAGGTAGGCTTAGAGTATCTTTTGTTAGTCTGCTGTTGGCTATATGACATATGACTCTTGAATTTGTTATTATGTATTGTGTAACGAAACAAAGGATTAACTTTAGTGGATTTACAAACTAGTTTCAAGCTTCAAACGGTATTAAAATAAAGGGATATCAAAGGCAACAATAACTTTAAAAACAAAAGAAAAACAGCCAGGATAAAGCAAGGTCCTTTCTTTTGATTTTTAATGTTTTTTATTTAAATTTCACAACCCACACACTCCTAAACCGATAGTTTCTCTTTCTCTTGCTGCTGCTGTGCCATAATGCGAGCTCTTAGGATTCTGGCTCCCAGTATTATTGGTCTTAATTCTGTTGGTACCAATTTCTTGTGACAATTATTTTGTTGTGGACAAGTATTTTACTACTTTACAGTCTCTTCCATTATCCCTAAAATTTGGATTTTCATTTAAATATCGTCGACTGTCTGCTATTCCAGAAATCTTAATTTCTTACAGGAATTGAAATGGCATTCAACAATTTCTCTCTTAGTCTGTGACCAGTGTCTTTTGGATTTCCCTATAAATAAATGAAATTACGCAAGTTTCTTGTCAAGAATATCATCCACATGGAACACCATGAATGGTCAATGGAATAACACACCCTTCTGACTGGGTGGCAATGATGGGTTTTTGTTTTTTTTATGTCCCCAATTACCTTTGTTGAGCTAGCAGCCCTTTCTTCAAAATGTCCGTCCTCTGGTTTCTCAAAACCACATAGGTGGAAATAAAATGTTTACACTTTACAAAGTAATTAAATAATTGAAAGGCATAATGTATTTAGTAAATATATTTTCTAGATATTCTTTTCTTCTTGACTTGTTGTAACACTCTGCTCAGATTGGACATCCTCTGCATCTGTCTGCAACTCCTCTTCAGCCTCAACAGCCTTTGCTTTTTTTAATAAAAAAATAAAAAAAAAATACTGACATACTTTACTTAAAGTTGATGTTTGTTGATGTGCCTTCCAGAGATTTTCCTTTTGAATTTGCCCTTGCAGGTCAAAAATAAATCTGCCCACTTTTGCCATTTGGAGGTTTCATGAAAGCTGTCAGCTGGTCCAGTTCACAAGTTTGCAGGTTAAGGAGCTGTGAAACTGTGGCTACATGCTTTCACAATTTGATGGATGTCATATTTTCTGGGTGTTTAGCTCAGCCACTGCATATTGCTTTAAGCTGTCACATCCATGGATGTTCTCCTGAGATCCATAATGAGGACGGGCAGACATGTAGGAATTGTTCAGGGAAATCCAAACCTCTTCTCTGGTTTTAATGAAAGTTCCACAGACTCTTACATTTGATGGGAACAGCACTGGTAACTTGCAGCCCCTTTTCCACTGTAATGCTACCCTGATGAGATTGTCACATATTTATTCTCAAAAGGTGACAAGCTCTCCAGAACTTCATCGTGCATACTACATTTGTTTCTCTCCAGGTATGTTTTCAGTTAATCCTGGAAACATAAACCCTAGAATCCTAGTGCCCCATCTACCTGGAAGAACTGGACTAAGACTTGCACAGACGTGTTCATGTGAAAGCCCTGAAAAAGGGAGTATTTGAATGAAAGATGCACAGACACAAACTTTCCTCAGATCATGTGTGTAATGACTGATATATCAAAACAAGTAGCCAGTACAGTGTCACAATGTATACAGTTGTCTGAAATATAACAAACTTTAGGCTACTGAACTATTACAATAAGAAATGTACATCAACTATGAACCTAACATATCTTACAAGTACCAGTGTCTGCAGTAGTGTTTTCAATGCTGAATTGCCAGATAAACAAATACAAGAATAAACCAAATCACAATATGTCGATAAAAAATTGAAACTCATAATTTCCCCCTTAACGAAACTCTTTCAGTAATTCCAGCAACAGAAATACAGAATAGCTGAGACAGTTACAGAGTTTCTGCTACTATCATAAACAGCGTTGTGGGCTGCTAAAGGCTAATGTGACTAGCTTACCCATCATCAGATAATTAACTTTATTACTACACAATGCACGAGCATACTGTATTAAAAACAGTTTCATCAGCATATGTACACATTCATATCTCACTCTGGTAAACATTAATACATATTATGAGGGATATAATGACTGAAGAGAGGACACAAGGTACACCGTAGCAGTTTTGCTCTCTCCCTGCTGGAGTCCTCTGGTAACTACAAGCACTCTTACTACTGCTGGTATTAGTAATTTGGCACATACAACGTAGGACAACACAAAGGCACTGTACTGTAACTGCTATAACTGACAATAACCATTATAACCATAAACTATGATATAACATGAAAATGTAAAAAATACTAAATATGAGCCCATTAAATGTTACTCTATTACTTGCTCTGACTTAGTATTACACATTATCCGTCACATTCACATACATAATCATATGCCCACACAAACACGCACAACACAGATTCACAGACTTAGTGTAGAAGGCAATGCTGTTTTAAATTTGGTGCCATTTTAATGTATTTATTTATTGTACTTTTCTGTTGGTATGCCACTGACCTGAGCAAGATGAATGTCCCTTTGGGGACAATAAAGAACATCTAATCTAATGTCTCCTTCACAATGTCAACTGAATAATAATATTAGGTCATCAGAGAGAGAACTCCATGACCTTTGTGATGGATGGTCAATGAGAACTTTTTTGTTGGCCTCTTCAAGACATTTCAGATACTGGAGCTTATTAATGTCTTCTGATAGAGGCCACATTTGGGGCCTGTTCCATTTCTTCATAGTTTTCAGTGGATTGGATAACACGTGTTATTTATGACATCCTCAAAATGGAGTGGCACAGTTTATGTGCTGTTAAGGGAACTGAAAATCTGTTTAAGTTATCAAACATGGTTTGATCCTGGTCTTGGTTTTGGTCTTTTTGTGCAGACTCAAGGACTGTGTTGAACTTTCCTGATCAAGTACTTCAAAAAGACTATCTTTGTAATTTTTTTCTTGTTACTAGAACAACTCAAGGCAAGTTCCCTCATCTTATTTCTGATGTCTGCCTAATGTCATCTAACTGCTCAGTCTCAGGAACATTCTCTCTTAAAATGAAATTATCAGCACATAAGATTTCAACACCTCAGTTACAGTGTCATATGTCAAGTAGACAGTAGGAGTCCCCTGGAAATTGTAGGGAAACATTCACAGTTTGCAACAATTATGATGTCTCCAGAGGTCCTGAGGTTCTGACATGCAAAGCATAGCAAAACTTGCAAGGCATAGTCTGGTGCTGTTGATTGATGCATTGCTTTCCTTTTCCTTTTTGGTATGATTTGAACTTTCCCAGAGAACATGACTGAACAGTGGCGGGGGGG
>NW_023340257.1:7037930-7041605 GCF_004916995.1 Morone saxatilis | reverse complement strand
AATCACATGAACTATCTAATTTAAACTGGACTGAACTGTTGTCATAATTAAGTAAGTAAACAGTTGACCAGGGAATTATACCGCCAACCTGAGAGTGAACAATAAACTCTAGTCCATCTGCTGTCTGTGTCTGTCTCTGTCTCTGGTTTCCGACAGCATCAGCTCGCAGAAAAAATGGATATAAAGTGAAGTAAGCCATGCAATGCATTTTACATGAATGATTGAGTCGATTCATGGTGATGAATGGCGGTGCCAGGATTCATTAGTAGTTGCTATATGACTGCAGGATATGAAAAGCAGCCTGTTGCATAGATTACATTAAGAGCAGATGGCCTGGTGTAAAAGAGAACCCACCAGTGACCGAACGGGTTTGATCCCCAACCGTAACCCTAGAACAAAGACAGTGTACCAGCTGGCGAGCTGGACTGTATCATGTCTACGGTGCCACCATCTTTTCCAACTTGAATCAGACGCCTCCATAGAAACATTTTTGGCAGCACTCACATAATGTGCATTCATTTCAATTCAATCGATTTATTTGTATAGCACCAAATCCAAACAGTTTTCACACTTTTCAAATAAAGCAGTCTAGACCGAACTCCAAAATTACAGAGACCAAACAGTATCCCACCATGAGCAACACTTGCGACGGGGCCAAGGAAAAACTTTTGCTAACTACTGATGGTTCAGGACTCACCTGAGCCAGCCTAAACTATAAGCTTATCAAAGAAGAATGTCTTAAAGCCTACTCTAAATTGGAGAGGTGCTGCCCCAGGAACCAATGGAGCTGTTCCACAGAGAGGAGCTTGGTACTGAAGGGCTCTGGCTCCTTTCTACTTTAGAGACTATAAACCACAAGAGCCCAGCATTTCAGAGAACGCAGTGTTTAGAGGTAATAGGTACTGATGAGTCTAACATATGAAGGGGCCTGACCATGAAGAGCTTTACTAGGTGAGGAGTGAGGATTAAAATTCTATTCTAAATTTACAGGACCAGTGCAAGAAGCTAATACAGGAGAGATGTGATCTCGTTCCAAGTTCCTGTCAGTACCTTTCTGCAGGCATCTCGAATTAATTGTGAGCGTCTTAATGACATGGAGCTAAACTCTGATAATTAAAAATGCAGTAATCCAGTTTAAGAAGTTAACAAATGCATGATTAGTTTTTCTGCACCGTCTGTAATATGATGTGTCTAATTTGCAAGTACTTACGTAATGAAAGAAGGCAGTGCTGAGGTTGTTATTTGGAATTAAAGGACATGCCCTGATCAAAGATAACCATTCCTGGACAGTGGGTAGAGCCAAGTAATATCAATTCCAATTCAATCAATTAGTATCGCAATTGCAAATCCATCAGGAACATGGCAACCACGGGGCTGGTGGGGGGTAGGCGGGGGCGTGGCGCGTGTTGTGCAGTCTCTAGTCACTTCTCTTCTTGTTGCTCATGTGGACAGACATGCTGGAGGTTGTTAAGCAGCTGTGATGTGTGACTATTAAATCTCTACTTTTACTTCTTACTTTCCTCCATTCTTAACCTGTGTTGTCAATACACTCTGTCAGCTCTAAAAGCAACACTGATTATTATCTGTGTGCCTGCGTTTCCTGAGTAATCGTTTTAGCCATTCACTCTATTTCATCCTATCTTATCTCTGAAGTAAACTTAAGAGTTCATTCTTCCTTTCGTCAAGCATGTTCTATCACACTTTTACTAACACCAAGGTTTACTTTGAAAAGTCTGAATACAGCATGATGGAAGTGAGAAATGGATGAAACTACAGCCGGACAGAGAGAGAGAAGGACATACATAAAGAGAAAGGTGAAACTAGACAGACATATAAGAAAGAAGGAGAATAAACAAAGAAAGGAAGATAAAATAACACTCAAAAAGGTTTTCTGTCGTTTGCATGCAGTGCTGGAGTATTGAGTGTCTGTCTCTGGTGTTTTGCTGTCTCACTCTCTGTCAAAGAGTTGTGGATTTACAGATAGATATGATGCTGTCATAGATTAGAGGTGAAGATGCTGACCATGAACGGCAGCATCACTAGTTACAGTCTAGTCTGGGACATCTCTCTCTTGCTTTCTGTTGCTTGCTTTAGTTCACTGGGAAAGTTCAAACATTATTAATTTCCACAGTGAGGGAAATATAACCGTCTACTTTACTCTCCTGTAATTCCATCCATAAGCAGCTTCATTCATTGTTTCATCAGAGCACTAAACAGCCACACTTTAATCTGACATTAATTAGCTCTTTATTGGTCTCAGTTCCATAAAGAGTAATGCACTTCTTCAGCACAGACACACAGTGGTTTAAATGGAGTCCACCATCATCACAGTCGTTCTCTGTGCTGCTCTGTGATTGATGGAATAATTAATCCATGACATTGTGCAACATAATGTTCTCCCCCTGGTCTTTATTTCACTCCTCAGTGAAACAGGCCTTTATGATCACTGTTCTGTGACACACACCTGTTATGATCTTTTGTATTTACTTTAGCCTTTTAGTTAGATTCTATATTGTGTGTTTTGCCTTCATTATCTTTTATAATTTTGATAACCAAAATTGAATTGATTGCACCAACACAGATCGGTGCCGCTTTAAACTGCTTTAATCCCAAACCATGTGAGTCAAAGTACTAACACAACAGTCTAACACAGTCACAGACCATACATATAGAGGCAAGATTTGTACTGCTTTGATAGAGGTACAGTCTACAAACTTTCCTCATACCTTGTTAATTCCTTGTAAATTTAGCAAAACCAGTCAAAACCTTATCTTGACTGGCATTACTGGTAATTTTTCCTTTTGAAAAAAATATACATTTACCAGTAATTCTTGGCTCACATGCTGAATAAACTAGTGTGTTTCGACCAACTGAAGACACAGACAGATTCAGACATACTGACATGGATGAGAGCAGATGTGCAGACATGCACATATAAATACACGCTTACAATGACATAAACGTTTACTACCAACCAAGCGCACCCTGCTGTTCGGGTGGGTGGTAGGAAGGCACTTGTAGCGATCATGTAAACAGGAGCATCTGGTCCTGTCGTAGGCGTCAGGAAACAGCCTGGCTGTTTGCAGCAGAGCAGAGAGAAGGCCTGGCTTTAACTCCCTGCAGACTGACAGCTCCCTGAGAATCAGACACACTCTGGCTGCAGAGAGACTTCTGTAGGGGACAGCATTTGTAGGGCTGAGAGGGAGCATAGAGCTCTATGTGTAGATAATGACATTTGATTATTTACTGTGTGATGGTTAAATATGCAGAGGAGCATATGGAAACCAGTATTGTCTTTCTCTCTGTTCATAGAAAGAACTGAGTGATTTTTACATTTCCATAGTAGCCTACAGCACACACTCTTACAGTACTATTGAACAATAATGTTGCTTTATAGCATGTTGAGATACAGGAAGCCCTGCATACCAAATCACATTTGTGTATAGAGATAGAGTAAACACAAAAAGCAACTCTTTATTAAAGGAAGGTATTATATATGCAATCTGAATGATGAGTTGAGGTTACTTTTAAACATATGAGGGCTTTAATGTCAAACACTTCTGTCCTAGAGAGAAAGTATAAGCCACATCGAATGCTTCAATTGGTTTTAGCCTTTGGATTAAGTGTTAATTAGAGGCCAAATGAAGTGTGGCAGAGATATTAGAAGATTCTCCT
>NW_023340257.1:7033085-7037905 GCF_004916995.1 Morone saxatilis | reverse complement strand
CTCCTCCTTCCAGGGTTTCACGCACCTCCACTAAACACAGGCAGTATCTCACCAAGTGCATGCTTGCAATGAATTTGGAGTTTATCAAATTACAATAAGGGTGTGTTTATTTTTTATATATATTTAAGATTCACAATCTTTAATAATCATATTCAGCGCAGGTGACTTTTAAACAAGGTCGTTACAGGACATTTGACAAAAAACAACGATACGGTGGTCCAAACATTATAGTCCTATAATGTTGTTAATTGTGTCAGCATGTTGGTATGGTGTTAGCAGGAATTATCGTTTGAATAGAACAAATTTAGTATGGTTGTGGTGGTGTGGATACAGTTGTGGGGCCATTTCAAGTGCAGATCTCTGCAATTTTGCACGTCAACGGTGGCGTTATAAATTGAGAATAAGCAGAGAAAGATACGATGAGAAACAAATGCACAAGTCAGCATCTTGAGGACAAACAGTAAAGGCTTGGAAACTTCTTGAGCAGGATTTTCTCTGTACTTCTGGGTCAAATTACAATTGATTTTCCCAAGAAGGGTTTGTGCACACTACATAATTTCTAAATACTGACCCCATCATGCTTTGGGGCAGATATCTCCACAGGGACATGAGGTCCTTCAGTTAATGCACCTGTCGGGGGCATTTTGGGTCCAACAGACCCTCTCACCACTGATCATTTTGTCCCTAATTTTGTACAACAGGAACTTGTCTTGGACTCTGGTGCTCTAACTCTGAATAAAAGCACAGTATGATTTTTCCAAAGAATACATTTTATCAGCAGATTCATCATGTGCCGTTGTTCCTGGAGTTTCTGTGGAGAGTTTTTTAGTGTTCCTCAAGCTGCTGCCTGCCGAGTATAGTGTCATTAGCTGGTGGAAAGTGTTAGGTATTCAGGCCCAAGAAGAGAAACAATCATTTCAGTTTGGGAGGTGCACAGTACAGTGCATGTAAATTGTGTAAGGAAAAGTGTTGAGTTTTTGGGAAATAATAAATGACAGGTGCTGTTGCTCTAAGGAGAAGGCTTGTCAGTTATTATGAGGGCATTGTTACTTATATGAATGTGGAGACCGAAGTGTTTTTGGGCGCTGGGCTCGAGGCAGAGCGGGTCGTCACTACATGTCTGTCCACATGAGCAACAAGCAGAGAAGTGGACTAGAGACTGCACAACACAGCTGGAATCCAACCAAGATCATCTGAGACTAAAGAGACAGCAGTTCTGCCCCAAACAGGTTTCTGCTATTAAACACAGAGCCACAGCAAGAGGAGCAGAAATACTTCAGTCAGTATACAATAATCTAATTCTGAAGCTTCTTTCTCATTGGACTACATTAGGAAGTTAGCTACATTAGTTGTGATGGTGGAAAACAACTCAAAACAAAGAGAACATCTTCTAGGAGGTAGGAATGAGGGAAACTAACAGAGGGAGACATTCAGCTTATATTCATAGTGTCTCTGGCAAGGCACTTAATCTCTGCACGTCACATCAGTTTATCATCAGCTGATCCAAAAACCATCATCTTGAACACACAAAGAGCTGAGCTGTTCTTACTGTCAGTTCTGAAGACCAGTATAGCAGGAGGTTGCGTCTCTGTCCTCCAGCTGGCATTAAATGAATACAGACACAGACACAAGTGGTCGTCTTACCTAGAAGAGAGAATAGAGAGAACACAGACTGTAAAATGTTTTCTCTTTTAGATCATCGACAGTGTGACTGTTATTCTGTTGGAGCTTCACAGACACTCATGTATGGAAGTATTGATCACAGTGTTTTGAACTTCAGTCAGCTTTTTGGAGAGTAAAGGTCAACATAATCTGAGCTGCAGAGTTAACTGATCTACCTCCTGCCTAACAGAGCACCTGCAGCCCATCCATCCCCAGAAGAACCAAACACCTTTTCATTCTGCTGCCTCAGTGGGGAAATCCAGTCCGAGGTGAGGAACTTCACAGGAGAGATGGCAGAGGAAGAAATCACCAGACTAATAGCTTCACCCCCTCTCAAGGCCCCCAGAGACAGCCCCTCTCCTGAGTAATTACCACATTTTCACAATGATTCTGGTTCTAGCTACAAGAAATATGATCTGTTCACCACTGCCAGCACCAGACAGGATGAGATTGAGAATTCCCACTGAGAAAATAAATCTGCCGGAGCTTGTTTCTCTGATATTTAACCTCAAAGACTGTTAGAATCACAGAAAACACTTCTGAGTGCACTCTCCCACTCACTGAGGTTAAATTATGCTCAGAAATGTGATACTAACTGAAGCAGAAACTTTCATGCACTTTACATTTTTAAGCTGCTGTTAAAACGTTTATCCTCAACCTTGGGATGTAGAACATTTCACTAATTATATCTTACTGTAGCTCCTCACCTCCAAAGAACCATATAGTGGTAATACATGCTGATCTCTGAGACAAACTCATGCTGCTTTACCTTTCATCTATGGAGTCTCTGTATGCAGACACTCAGCCATTACATTATAGATATTCACATAGAGGAGGACTCAAAATCTATAATCTATACTGCATCTATACTGCAGGGAGAGTTCTCTGGACTGCATGTTTAGTTACCTTGATGAGATGTTTGATCCAGAGTCTGCACATGCTCAGTAAACTATGAAACTGTCTCATATTTGTTGGTCAACTGATGACGTGTTTTACAGTCTTCTCTTTCTGATCCTCAAACCCTTCTTTATGAAACTATTTGTTAAAAAATCTCATTAGCTTTGTTTTAAGTAAGAACTGATAAAACAGATATTACAGGATTTAATTACTTCCTGATTTGTGTTGCTATAGTAAACATTTTATTTGTGATGGCTATTGTTTATGGTTACAAATTGATAAATGTCTCATGAGAGTTTTTCTAATTTATTTCCTCCACTTAGGTCTCTCTCATAAAGCTTCTGTGGCAAGCACAGCAGTGATGATAAATGATCAGCCGGTCTTGTTAGAGGAAGACAGAAGAGGTGGAACAGCTACCTGTGATTGCAGTGATACTCAGCAGATAAAAAGCACTAAAAGACTGAATCTGATGCTGCTTCTCAGACAGGGATTGATTCACTGAGATGTTCATTACAGGGTATGTATGATTTAATTCAAGAAAAGCCAATGTTACAGTTACTGTTGCCTTTGATGAATGGATTTTAGTAGTACACACGCACTGTCAAACCACTCATTATCTGACTGTGAACAACTTCTGAATGAGAGAATCCCTAGCTTCTCTATAAGCTGCCCACTACAAGAGGGACTTTGACAACAACAATGTTCCTTCATTCAGTGCAGTCTGACCAACTGCTGTAAAGAAAAAGAAATAGAAAAGCATTTTGGTTTTAGTCGTGCTTGGAATCTGGGTTCACAGCAACAAACTGCACTGATACAGAGTTTCCCACATCCAACTGTTAGTAATGAGTGGTTGTCGGTGGCAGATGTCAGCTTTTGGCAGAACTGGATTTTTCATTATCTGCTGTTGGAATCATTTTACATCTAAAGTAATCTTCATCACATGATGCAGAGCAAACTGGAAATGTCCAACTGAGTCTATAATTATAAACAATTACTCCGAGTGTTACAATGCTGCAATCAAAGACTTGAACAAACCCACCCTGTTATATTTGCTCTTTTTACACTGTTCAGTAACAGTAACTATAACAGTAGAAAGACTGAAAGAGGCAGATCCTCTAGTTGCTCTGTTCACAGTGAATGATGGAACAACAGGACACTGATGGGCACATTTTCTGATTCACAGCTATGAGCCCTGCAGACCTGCAAATCAAACTCTTAAATGTAAAATCTCAATGTGTAACCTGATGAAATCATCAGCCCAGTCTCTGATTTCCAGGTTCAGGATAAAAAATGTTAACTAATATTGATTTTAGAGTCAAAAATCACTGGAGTACAAATTCCTAACCTCGAGCGGTTTTGATTCAGAATCTACGCGTAATGTCCAGCCTTCAGTATTTGAGTATTCACAACCACAACTGGAAGTCAAATGGCTTTTTGAATGAGACACAGTATTTTAAACAGGCATCCTTCAGGCTGGGTCAGGGGTCCTCTGTGCTGTGACTGACAGAGGGAGAATAACAAGGCCTAGCAATGCCTTTCTTTCTGGGGAGCGAGAGCATGGTTGGTTGGTAGAGTCTAACCAAGAATAATAGGGAGTAAAGGAGTTAATAGTGGACGACACAGGTAGAAACACACTGTGGACTGCTAATTAAAGGACTGTTGACCTGAACTACAGCTACAGACTGATGGTTGATCCAGGCTCTTAGTCGGCACCTCGGACACTGACAGCACAGTGTTTAACTCACTGAAACACAAAGTTACACAGTATTGCAGTATTATATATAACCTGGACATCCTTTTTGATTTTTGGTACATGAAAGCTGACTGTGAGTGGTTAAAGCACAGATGAGGTGATTCTGGGTAATTGCATACCATTCAGAACAGCAGTAACTGCACTGCACTACTGTACTGCTTAACTTAATCACAAAGGAAACACCGACTACAGCTTGTTTCAATTTGGAGCAGGAAAGTTTTGTGTAAAACAAATACAAAGCCCTTTTTATCTGCAGCCCCCAAGAAAGCACATGAGTTTGACTTCTGGCCATTTGTATTCTGAATACATTTGTTATTCACCACCACAAACACAAGTTCTCTGTCTGCGATCCAAATGAAACATGTAGCTTCAGGGTTGAGGGATGGAAAAGAGCTTGATTAGACTGGAGTCGGTACTGTGTGTGCTGCATTTCATTTGGAGAGAGCATGAGGAGGCTGTGATGATTCTTAACAAGATGTGAATGAACTGAAGGAGATGAGAATGAGTG
>NW_023340257.1:7032276-7032993 GCF_004916995.1 Morone saxatilis | reverse complement strand
AGGCCAATTCCATTCTCATGATTGTGTTCACAGATGAAATATGTGGATGGTGTTTGTGTTGTGTTCATGCATCGCTCTCACAACACAGAGCTGCATTTTTTTTAGCTACAGGACACATTCAAGACACCTCTCACATAGAATTGACAGCACAGCGGGACACTTCAGTCCACAGGGAGTAGAGGGGACAAACCAAACACTGGCTCTAGACAGGGGAGTTCACATGTTTTGCTCCTTTTGTATCCACCATAGTTTCTCTGTGCTTGGAAGGGGAGAGTGAAGCAATCTGGACCTTTAATGACATGAGGGTTTATATATATAAAAAACAGAACAATGTGAGTTAACAGATGTAATGATTCATTTCTGCCTCACTGCCTTTAAATTACAGCGTGATGTTTGTTTACTGTGGGTGAACCAACAGCGGCAGAGTCACTTCATAAATGAGAGAACGGACGAGAGAAGATGATTGAAAACCAGTTAAATGAAAATAGTGGGATTTTGTTGTGACTGAATCAACAACATGTTGAGAAAAATAGCCACTGATGAAGGCTCATTAATTAAAAACGGCACTTGGTAAATTAATGTTGTTACATTGGAAACACATTTACACCCAGAAGAAAAACACGAACAATGTCACCATTATAATCTGGGCTGGCATAACTCAAAGGTTTATTCCTGTGGTATCTCTTCTAAACTTCACCATGCTAACTCTGTGGGGAC
>NW_023340257.1:7027064-7032176 GCF_004916995.1 Morone saxatilis | reverse complement strand
AAAGAAAGAGAGATAAGGAGAATGAGAGTCTAAATAGACATGAATAAGATATACACTATTTATAAGTATCATGAAACACATCATAATTCAATTATATTAGATTTAAACTAATTTATTTATATACTATATCCTAGTTACATTAACATCCTTCTTCACTTCACACTATCTAGGTTCACTCTACCCTCTCATAGTTCTGGTAATTTTTTTATTCTTCACTCAACTCGCTAAGATGTTAAGCTCACACTACATTTCTATTTGCTTTGGTATACAGACTGTATTAATTCTGGTAATTCCATTCAATTATTTATAGGTATATTGTATGAGAAGGTGAATACATTCAAGACTTTATTTAAATGTATAGTACGATTTGAGACCCACTTTAATTCCTGTTAAGTTATTGGCATTATTAAATTGACATATTATCTTGTTCAATGGGTCTTCTCACAGAATGGTAAGATTGGTTCCTTTTGACAGTATTGCTGTTATGAGTTATAGTGATGGATTTATTCACGTATCGTTGCTTCTCACTGCACGAAAGATCCCCTTTCGTATAACCTGGTGAAGAAAATAGCTTCTTATCATTGATCTTTACTCTTGACTAGATTCCTGAACCATTCATACGTCATATATGATATAGAAGTAGCATGGTAGTATTCTAATCACTATAATCTTTTAATCTGTGTCAAATACATCCAGATATAATCAAGTAACCATACTCTGACATCAGGCTGAATCAAGCACAATGATATGCTATGACGTTTAATTTTATTTACTTTTTTTATCTTGAAATATATCGGCAAGTGGATACAAATATTATGTATGTCAGTTGTATGCGAACCCTCTCTTGCCGTGCTGTGACAGCGTAGATTCACAAGGATACAATATGACATCCTTAGTCGAATCACAGGATTGGTCACTGCTGGTTTAATCTGATTTATATGACCGTATTTAGGCATGTGTGCATTCTCTGCATAGATGTGGTGGGTTATTGTAGCGAGGATCATCATGCAAGGAGACATGCTAGAGATGAGTTGAATTTAGCTAAAAGTGAACGCATGAACATGTGCATAGCTGATGTGTTCTGTCTCGTCACTTACGTCTCAAGGATGATTGACCCAGGAGGTGATGGGCTGTCTGCTCTCTTCCCTGTAAAATCTCAACCGATCTCTTTAACACTTAAGTTTAGCTGGTAACTGATTTGCGAAGCTCTAACCAAAGTTAGTTGCTCTGAAATTCTCAACATGGTGGGGTGCTAGCACTATAAGGATACTGTCAGCTCCGCGCACTACCAATGAATTGCAGATCGTCATTTATCAGTGCAAACTCTACCGGATGAGTACTAACTAATTGATGATGTTTGATCTAAGTCTTTACATCTTCACTTTATCACCACATTATATAGTATATATGAATTAGATCAAACACACACCGCACTACACATACAAAGAAGTCAGCAAGTAGAATTTTTCATTCATGATCAGAAGTCTGTTGTAGATGTGTTTCTTGGTGGAATTACCATATATTAATAATACTGCTTCATATCTTTAACATGTGCTGTTACCACATACATCGACTTTGTCCTTTAGATCAAGATCACACAGGTATAATATCAGATTGGAATACTGTTTGCTTGGAATAGAATCCTTTTCTCTTGAAATGTTACTGAGCTATATAGCCATAAGATAAGAATTATAACAAGTATTATCCCAGTCTCATTCTAAACGAACTACATTCTTTGGCATCTCATATTTCATGTTATACTGTGGTTATTATTATTCGATAACAGTGTTCGTGACCAGCAGTCGCGAGGATCTAGGTGTGTAATGTTCTGTGTGCAAGATATAACGCACAGATAAAATAACATATTATACATGGGTCGGGAGGCTGCTCTAGATAAGCTTTATGAACACGCTGCTATTGAAAAGAGGGATTAAACAATAGCTACAGCGACAGGACAACAAAGATTTATTCTTGTATTTAACTGTAGGCAAATCTCCATTCAGTAAGGTCAAAGTATGTGGTCTGTACGCACTGCACCATAATGTGTGGTGGCGGTGAATCATTTGAGGTTTTAGAAAAAAATCCACTAAGTTGTCAGCTTAATTACTGTAAATTAATCAATCTTCCACACATCTTCTCTGTTTGTAAGTTAACTCGTCTGAGAAGAATCGAATTCATCATTTCTAAACTGGAACAAAAGAATCAACATATCTGATTCATTTGTAGGCTTTGTTCCCTATTGCCTAATTCAATTCTGGTAAGCTAATGTGATTTATATCCAACCAAAGAGCAGTTAGATTTCCCATTGGAAGCCACTGCTAAATGGATAGAGGTTTGTGTAAGGGGCTGATTTAAAACATAAATTATTTTATTTGCAGAAACATGGATGATGTTGAAATATTGACCGTCCTTCCCTACAGAATGGAGCTATTGTGCTAGAAAAACATTATGACCTATGATGGCCACCCATGACCCTGTCTCCAGTTCACCACTTTTGATAGATACTGACCAACTGCAAGACTGGGAACACCCCAAGAGCTGGGCAGTTTTGGAGATGTTCTGACCCAGTCCTCTAGCATCACAATGTACGCCTTTTCAAAGACGCTCAGATCTCAACACTGACCATTTTCCTGCTAGACATCAAGCTTGAGGAAAAAATGTTAATTGCCTGCCTAATTCTATCCCACCCACTAACAGGTGCTATTAAATCCAGATAACAGTGTAACTCACTGTTAGTAGGTCATAATGTTATGGCTGATGTGTAAGGGTCAGTTCAGTTCTCAGTCACAGTTGACCAGGTTTAAGAAGCTCCTTTCCTGTCACCTATCAGCTGGAATATGTTACACATGTCTGCTTGCTGTGTGGTTGGAGCAGGTTTGTGTGCAGCACAGATTGTCCATGGAAATGATGGATTTTCCACATTCTGCTTCTCTCGTGTACATTGAACAATTAACAGTCAGTCTGTCACGTCTGACAGTGTAAAGACTCCTTTTGGCAGCAGATGAATGGCAGGAATTTTATTGTGACATGAATAATTTGTAGCCGATCTGTTTCCTTTCCTGCTCTCATTAATCTGCTCATAATGAGAAATACAAAGTAATTAAACCTCTGATCTGAAAAGACACAATTAAGTCACAATCAATTCACTATTATCTTCTTCAAGTGAAGGCCCTTTCCATGTGTCATCATGTCAGTGCTAATTGTTTCTCTCCGTTGACATTTCAGTTGGTTGTGAGTTGTGATTAAAAAGGTGGTAATGCTGTGTTCTGTGTTGATGAGACATGAAATTCAAAGCTTGAGCTTCTTGGGCTCTGTAGTGTTATGAAGGATTTAAATGTGGGAATAATAACAGCAATAAATATGTTAATGAGGGGGCTGCTTCTTGTTTGAGTACAAACTACTGCAGGTTCTACACTTTTAATCAAACTGATCTCAGACCATCCAATTCCGGTAGACTCAGGTTCAATTTATTGGTCGAAGAACACATTTTTTAGATCTGCTCCCAGACGAAATCACTGTGGTTCAGTTTATCCTTAAGGATAACACATCCACAACCTTCTTCTCAGCCAAAGGAACAATCTCTTTAATGAACATCTTTCCTCAGCACAGTAATGATTGTTTGAGTCTCCCACATGCAAGAGTAACCTTGGATCTTATTAGAAACTACTAGAAAAGCATCCTCAGCAATCTCACTTCACTCAGTTCATTTCCTCTGAGCTCCTCAGGCTGCTGTGCTGTAGGACTCTTCAGACTAACTGATGCAGGCAGCTTTACTATGGCTCTGGTTTATCTACTAACTAAAGCTGACAGCTGTAGACAGAGTGAGAACAATACTGCTGAGAGTTTTACAGTAGTAAATGTTATTTTATGTTATCGTAGTGCCAAAGGTCAACTGTTGATTCAAAGTTCAATGAAAGCATGTGAAAACAATCATGTGAAAGGATCTATTATGTTCTCATATACTAATAGCTTCCTAGATGACATCTCTTCCTTCTGATTTGTATTGTGACATTGGCTGCACCTGAATGAAAATAGAGCTCTTGGTCTTTTGAAGGTTTACTACAACTGGAACCCTGAACAGATTGAGTTCAGTTCTATACATGGTCTTTATTGTGGGTGTCTTTTTTGTGAGTCTCTATGTACAACAACAGAAAGACGAGGTTAGTATGAATGAATATAAACATTTGAAATCCATGGTCTTTGCTTTGTGTGTGTAGCCTTGTTTGGATCTGATCCTCCTTCAGGTTGATGAGTTCATCATCAGCTCTGCTCCCTGTAGCTCCTTTAGCCTCCCTGAGGTCTCCAGCAGGCAGCTGTGTTCTGCTCCCCAAAGCAGCCAAACAAAGGTTGACATTGTCATAACCCGGTTCCTAGGCCATGACAAATACGGAGGAGGACACAATAGATGATAGACAATTGATTTATTACAGTTACTTAAACAACTGAGGTAATAAATACAGATGTGGAGAGTGTCAGTCAGTAACATCAGTAATGTAAATGTGGATGTGTGAGCAATATAAAGTGTAAATATGAAAAGTGAAAACAAAGCAGAAACAAAAGCTGAGAACGTGCTGCTGCTGGTGGGGATGCAGCCAAATGACAGAGACCAGAGCAAAGCTGGGACGGGGTTTTTATCCTTTAGGAGTGCCTGACCCAGGTGCTCCAATACAGTACGCTGCTGATGGTACCTTCAAGGACACACAGGAAAAACAATAACCTGTCCAGCACATCAACATGTTAGACAGAGACTGTCACAACATAAGCATTCACACCTACAATCAGAATGTTTGAACAGACACACATCACACAGCAGTGTACACTTAGTATACTGTAGACACACTTACATACAGTGAATGAGAGAAGAGGAATCAGTTCTCATGTTTCAGATATGTGTTGGAGTCTGCTAGGTAAGGTCAGGTCTGTAACTTTCAGCATGTTGCTGCTGTTCTCCAGTGGCACAGGTTCATGATTATCAGGTGACAGCAAAGATGAGTTGTGGAAATAGTGTGTTTATTTTAATCAGCCACTCTGAAACTGAGTGGCGCCTCAGGAAGCTGCATGCTGCTGAGCTTCTGCTGTTGATATCAGTGTGTGAACCTGCAAACGGGATGT
>NW_023340257.1:7026444-7027042 GCF_004916995.1 Morone saxatilis | reverse complement strand
ACACTGAGAACATGAGTGCTGCTCATTGTTTACAGTTGTTGTTCAATGTGGTGTTGAATTGTACATTCATATTGTGAGCTCAACTTGAATGAGATATTACACTGAGATCATATGATGCAGAAACATCAACGTCTTCCAGCATGTGAGGGGTGCTCTTCCACAGTCTGCTCTTGTGATAGTGTGGATGTGTTTTAAGTGAATCCGTGATTCATTCAGCAGTTTTTACAACCCTTCCCATGAATAACTACAATACATGTACGCATATAGACATTGGGAAAAAAAAGTGATCTAAAGGGATTACAAATAAATCTTTGTTTGCATAGTATTAACCCTCTCCAAGTCAGTATTTGGTCGCTCAGTGACTTGAACATTTTGTTGTGTCTAGAACAGACAACCAGGCAGACCCAAGCAGGTCACAATGTGAGCATGAGTAAAAGTGTTGAACAGAAATGTTTAGATGAGATGGTAGCTGTTATTGACTCCTTCTACAGTAAGCAAGGTGTTCTCTCTCACACACAGTATTTCTCTCTCTGTTTCTCTGTTCTGGCTTCTTAAACAAAGCTTGATAAGCAGTGGCAGTTATTTATATGGTAATTCA
>NW_023340257.1:7023083-7026344 GCF_004916995.1 Morone saxatilis | reverse complement strand
TACAATCCTCCAATTAGTCAACACAATATAAGTATAGAGTGAATTTAAATTAAACACACACACACACACACACACACACACACGCAGAGTCACAGAGCGAATCTCATTTCCATTCTACTGAATCAGAAGTATGTGTGATGTGTTTCTTTGGTGAATTACCATATAAATAACTGCCACTGCTTATCAAGCTTTGTTTAAGAAGCCAGAACACACACACACACACACACCTGAACTCTGCGTAGTAAACTTCAGCTCATTGCAGCGCTTATAGTAACTCTCGTCAGACCTCAGCTGTCGTTCTTACTCCAAAAAGAACAAAGGAACCCACAACTCCTTAGGACACTGAGGTCGATAACTTAACTTAACTTTTTCAGATGAGTAGGAAGCTTCGACATTTTTTTTTTTTTTACTTTTTCCAGGCATTTTCAAGCCTTATACTTATTCATACTTTAAGCTAGAAATTGTCCAAATCTTTAATACAGTGCGTTGATAATATAGGTTTTTCTAGGCCATAGCATTGTGCCTAAAGACTGCAGCAAACAGCAGTTGGTGAATTCTTGACTGATTTACTGCTTGCAAGTCATCATGGACCTTTTCACTCATTGTTCATCTTGTATGTACTCATTAATACTTTCAGCATCAGTTTAAGTTTCAAACATGTATTGGTTGTAAATAAATGTTATAACAATTTAACATGAAAACAAAAACTAACTGAAGTAATTAATTGTTGTTAACAGTTTTCCAGCCAGTTAACTTTTTTTAAGGAAGCCTGGGGGCCCCTGTCTGGAGCCAGGCCTAGAAGGGGGGCCCAAAAGAGAGTGCCTGGTGGCCGGGCTTGCCATGCTTGTATAATATATGTTGTTTGTATATCTGGAGTTTTGTAACAAAAAGACAGACACACAAGCAGCACAGTGAGCACACGAACAGGAGGGAGAGAGCGAGAGGAGAGAGAGGATTTTGCGATTTTTTTCAGAGACTACAAACGAAGATGAGTGACAGGAAACGGAGTAAAGTTTGGACACATTTTAACGTGTTAGACTCATCAAACCCTCCGACCATGAACCCTCCGACCATGAACCCTCCGACCATGAACCCTCCTCCTCCCATGCTAATGCAACCCCGACGCCGTCAGACCCTTTTGCAGAATTAGACGAGGCGGTGAAAAGTTTAGAATTTTAAAACCAGACCGGGGGTCGCCCTGTTCCAGCATCACCCCCATCCGCATCACCATCTCCAGTCTCCCCACAGACCCCCACATCCCCTGCACCTGCACTGTCACCTAGTCCAGCGCCGCTTTCAGCATCACCCCCACCCGCATTACCGCCTCCAGTCTGCCCACCGACCCCCACATCCCCCACACCGTAGTAGTCAACCGAGACAGATTCAACAACGTAGAAATTAGACAAATAGTAATAAATAAATAAAGTCAGGCTGAAACACACGGCTGCCCAGGACAAGACCGTGCGCTATGTAGACGTGACCTCTCTGTATCCGTACGTCAACTGTTCGTATCTTTACCCTCTAGGGCACCCTCGGATTGTGCGCAGAGATTTTGCCGACCCGCGTAGCTACTTTGGTCTCATCAAAGCCGTAGTGTACCCGCCCAGAGGCCTGTATTTTCCTCTTACCATACAGAACGCTCTTGGGTAAACTAGTGTTTACGCTGTGTCGCACCTGCGCAGATCTGAACGTTCAAACAGGGCCGAGACGTTTGCTGCCTACAGGTCACACATTACCTTTTGGTTTTCAAGGTCACACCTTGTTGAGGAAATTGAGTTTGATCCTAGATTGACTGTGCCCTGCTAATGTCAGATTGTAGGTCCTAGCGGATCAGGAAAAATGTATTAGAACACTGAACATGTAATGCAACGTGTGCCTGACAATATTGTTTGGATTTACACTTCCTGTCAACCTCGTCTCGTCGTATTGGACGATGTGTTATTACAGGCCGCCGATCACCCTGAAGTGGTGAGAACCTCTCTCAATTCAATCATTCAATCAATTCTCGATTCAAGGTGCTCAAGCCCAGCACCATCAACACAGACCAGACGTCAGGCTCGCCTTAAGACCCGCCAGTTTGTAACTCTCCCCTTTTTCCAACTGATAGAAACACGCTTCGTTATTGTTGTAGTTGAACACGTAACCCCACAAACCACCGTCTTTCAACAGCCAGTCTTGATGCAGAGCTTCGGTCGGGGGGGTGGGTGACGCAGACGACCTTCATTGGTCAAGGGGAGGAGCTGCCATGATGCACTCTCATTGGTTCAAGGGGGAGGAATTGGGCTCAACTCTCATTGGTTCATGGAAACCACGCCCCACATCACATGGACAAATCTCATTGGTCCAGAGGAAGGCGGGACTTACGAACCATACAGCTTCCTCATTGGTCAAGGGTCATCAAAGACCTGTCACTTTGAGAAAAGGGGCTTTATATACTCTGTCATCCCGGCTATTTAAGCCCGAAAGACGCTCTTCTCTCTCTCTTCTTTTCTCCCATCACTCTCTCGCTCTCCTAGCTCGCCCACACCAGGTGATACGTTTTTGGATCTCGGCATGGCCCGATCCGTCGCCGACGCACGACAAATGATTATACCACGGCACGAGAGTCTGCTTGGGAGGAACGGCCTCCCCGATTTGAACCCGAGCGGTGTTTTGTTACTGGACTTCTGTGCTAGTCATGGATTGTCCATAACGAACACCATGTTCGTACATAGGGATGCTCATAAGTGTACGTGGTACCAGAGCACCCTAGGCCAAAAGGTCTAATAAAGGTCTCAACTGAGGAGGTAATTGGGCGGTGGAAGGAACACTTTGGGGAACTCCTGAACCCGACTAGACCAACAAACCCGCCCTCTGTGATAGAGGCAGGGCTGGAGGATGATGGGGGATCTACATCAATTTCCCAGTCCCTCCAGAAAAACGTGATTATGCAATCGCATAATTCAATGCATAATCATCATAATCAAATTTTTCAAATACGCCACACGCTGCATATATTGTCGATTTCCGTGCAAAATATGCGGGGCTTGCATGATGTGTAGTTTTTATTTGTGTTTTATTGCATGTATTGCACACTGGGAGTGTATTGTGCTTTTATTCTGAAAAGCCCATACGGATGTGACTCCCCACGGCGTAATCACCTGCACCTGTGGAGCGTCAAATTGGCGGTCTTTAAAACCCCTTCAGACCCGCTTTATGTTCCAAGGTTGTGAAAAATATAATAATGACTTTTTCCCCCCCATCCTTAATGCAACCAGAAAT
>NW_023340257.1:7020733-7023058 GCF_004916995.1 Morone saxatilis | reverse complement strand
GTTGAATCTTTTATTGTTTTTTATAGAATTGGGTGTGTTGTTTTCTGAAAAAACATCCGTCGTCTGATCTGCTTTCAGTCTATTCAAAGGCCAGGGAAGCCCGGAGCAGGCTCAGACAGTGGATGCATTTTGTGACAATACCACAATAAGACACCTGACACTTATGGTTGACTTGTTGACGTGTCAAACAGAACTTACAACCCAAGACATTCAGATCTCCCTCCTTCAGACCAAGCTTTATGCTTCCAAAGGTTGGTGAAAAAACTATAATTTAATGACTTTTCCACACAATCCTTAATGTCTTAACCAGAAATGAGGAATCAAATAAAAAGATTTGTTTATCAAAACTTCTTTTAATTGTTATTTTTTTTGTCCTATTCTTCAATGCACATCGGGTCCAAACAGTTGTCTAAAATTACCAACAGTGATATTGAACAAATCAGGGTATCCTATTGTTTGTTGTCATATAATTTTGACATCACATGGAACATGAACTTGAACAGTTCAAATTATATTTTTTTGTAAGGTCCAAACAGTTTTAAAATATAACATCATAGATTTTTTGTTTGTTTGGTTACAATTTACCAACAAAAAAAGCTTGAGAATCTCATAATTCTGTCACTTTAGCCTCATTTTCTGTGGGCATATTTGAAACAATTTGCACCTTGCACTTGTCACAGTAGACATGCGTTTTTCCTGAACAGCCTGGCAATTTGCACCTTGTTGCTTCTTTTTTTGCATCATAATTTGGCATGTGGTCCAGCATGTCGGTCTGCACCTCTTGAATGGGCCGTTTTTCCATGGCTCCTCTCTTTTTTGGTGGCTCGTACATGGACTGGGTGTGTTGGAACTGCTCGGCCTCCCTCGTTTTCTCAATGCGTGGGGCTTCCCCACGCGCACAAGAGCTTCTGCCACATTCAATTTGAAGTCAAGGAGATCCATGACTTGCTGTGGCTGAGTGCCCTGGCGTTCTTTGTCTCTGCGATACTCAAGCCAGCTGTTCACTACAGAAACATCAAAGGCATGAGTAATCATGCGCAGTGACCATTTGCGGGACCGGATGGTAATCCTGTAAAGGCTGATGAGTTGATCAAGTTTGTCCATCCCTCCCATGGCCTTGTTGTATTTCTTCACCACCTCTGGACGCTTGACCGTAAGAAACCGCCCATCTTTCCCACCTAGCAACTTTGTCTTCATCTCCTACACCAACAAAGTTGGAGGCCAGCACAACAAACCACTTCACTAGAACCACCTTTCCATCCCTACTCCTCACTTCATCGTGGTTCCCACGCTCTTTCTTTGACATTTCCTTGTCACTCTTCAGTGGGGCTTTGCAAAGCGGCCAACCCTAGCTGTGCCAGCTGCATGGATTTGAATACAAAGTTTCACAATCGTAAAACTTTTCTTGTAGCATAGTGAACTCTAGACTGCACTTTTTGTACTAACTACCTTTGTCTTTTTATTCATCTGTGAGCCTTGAGGGCTCCTGTTGATCATTTGGAATGGGAGGGAGGATGTGCCACTTAATGACAAATTACTTTGACAAGTAGTTTATTGATTCCCATGTGACCTTTTGAGCTTTGAGGGGCGTGTTCATGTTAGTCATCTATGCCCTTTGAGGGGTGTGTTCATGTTTGAGCTTTTGGGCGGGAGGGAGGGGGGCAGGGGGGACCTGTCACTTTGACAAGTAGTGTATAGATCCTCTCCCATATAGACTTGAATAAATATGAATAAAACATTGCTCATCTGCTAGGTTAAAACTTTAAATAAATCTAATATGACATTGCATCACCAGATGCAGGCGGAAAAAAAAACAAAAAAACACCTGGCCAAAGTGGTTACATCTGCAGAGGAGGCCAACTCCATCTTTGAGGAGTTTAACTGTAGCCACTTTGGTAGGCACTGTGGTGTGAAAAAAACCCACAGTGCTGTAATCAGTAGGTATTACTGGCCTGGAATGGAAGAGAACATTCATGTCTGTGGCACACTGAATTAATGTTTTGACATAATTTTTTATTTTTTATTTTGTTTTTACATTGGTCTGTTTTAGGTTGCTCAGTGTCCAATCAAAGAGGGCAACTCTAAAAGAAAAGACACAGTACAGTCCAATAGAGGTAAAGGACAAAATGACATACTGGCAGCTTGCAATCACATCAGTGATCTCATTCTCATGTCTCTTTACTTTTCCCCCTCAGGTAACGGAACCCTTAGAATTGGTTGGCATGGACCTGGTGGGTAAACTCACATTAACAGATGGTGGCAACCAGTACATATGTGTCATGGTTGACTATTTCACCAAATGGGCAGAGGCCTACCCACTCAAGA
>NW_023340257.1:7019313-7020633 GCF_004916995.1 Morone saxatilis | reverse complement strand
TAGAGGGAAAGGACACATGACATACTGGCAGCTTGACAATCACATCATGATACTCATTCCTGTCTCGTTACTTTCTCTTCTCAGAGTATGGAACCCTTAGAATTAGGTTGGCATGGACCTGGTGGGTACTACATTACAATGGTTGGTATTATGTCATAGGATTGGAGCATATTTCACCAAATGGGCAGAGGCCTACCCACTCAAGAGCAAAACAGCAGTTGAGGTGACAAATTGTATTCTTGATTTCTTTTACAAATTTGGTGCACCCAAAAGACTGCTAACAGACCAGGGTTCAGAGTTCTGCAACAAGGTACAGTAATAATGCCTTATGTGTCCCCAAAATGTAACTACTGCTGTACTGACTTCATGTCATGTTTGTCCAAATAAACATTTTAAGGTCAACTCTGGGTTGTTTGAACGGCTGGGCATTGAACGAAGTCTCTGCTCCCCATACCACCCACAAACAAATGGCCTTGTGGAAAAACTCAACGGCACAATACAGAGGTATATTTTGTTTTCATTGAATGAATTCTAGCTCTCAGAATGTGTTCCGCTGTTCCTAGCAGAGCAGCTTGTTATACATATGAACCATTATACCCCTAATGGCTGTTTCTGAATTCTACAGTTTGAGGTCCCTGAACAAAGTGGTCGCTGACCACCCCAAAAAATGGGATCAGTTCCTCCAGTCCACAATGTTTGCACTCCGCACGAAGAAGCAGCTGACTACAAAATTTAGTCCGTATTACCTCATGTTTGGGAGGGAGGCAAGGTATCCCTCAGAGGTGCCTAAAGAGTACGAGGTAAGATTGTTTCCTGTTCTCATAGTCTGTTAGCAATCTTTTGGGTACACCATAGTTCCAGCTATGTCCTCTATTTTTAAACTTTCAATTTTGTGGCAGGTAACCGAGGAGAAAATCAGCAGCATTGTGAGCAGAGAGGATCTGTCAGAAGGCCTCCAAAAACATGACCGTGTATTTGAAGAAGTGAGACTAAACGTGGAGAAGACTAAAGCCAAGGTCCGCAAAAGAAAAAGGGAAATGGGCCAGGATAATCACTTCAAAGTCGGGGATATGGTCTTACAAAAAATGTAAGAAGGGAACAAAGAAAGGGGGGCAAGCTGGGGGCGGACATGTTGGGACCTTTTAAAATTGTAAATATTGAGGGGAAAAGTGTGGACCTTGTATCCAACAAGGGGGCCACAAAATACAAAATCAACGTTGACCACTTAACCCACTACGTCCAGCCTGAGGTAAGAATCCCAGGCAAACTAAGGAAATCCGCTTCTCCTGTGGCTGGTACACACTCCACTCAAATATCCAC
>NW_023340257.1:7017544-7019201 GCF_004916995.1 Morone saxatilis | reverse complement strand
AAAAAAAAAGAGACCCTGTGGTCAAAGGTCGGGCCATACAAGGTCTATTCGGAAAACCTTATGGACCTGGCCCCAGGAGAGGAGCTGGAGAGTGAGGTACTTTATTTTTTTTATTTGGATATTTCTAATTTAGACAATTAGAAAACCAGTGGCTCACACTCTTGTACCCATAGATCATGAATGCATATTTGTCTATTGTGGGGAAAAGAACGGGGACATTTACGCCTACACAATGACTGAAGTCTGGCAGGGCTCTCAGAAATGTTTCAGAAGGGTGAGTAGAAGGTTTTATCTTTCAATAGTGATACTCAAAATTGAGATGCATGTATAGTGTGTGTGTGTGTGTAACACTTTTTTTTTTTTTTAGCTTGACCTTTTAAAACATGATGTGGCAGCTACTGGACCCTCATTGTAAGTAATCTTAAACATTAACTGATTTGGATACAACCCATGACTTCATCTGGTGTTTGAGGGGTTGGCTCTAATTTGTCATTGTATTTCCATAGATCTTGTATCTAAAGGAGAAACGGTCCTTGGTCTTGGACCCTTTTGGGGCCACTGAACAACAAGTCAAGCACTGCAGAGATGTTACAAGGTCAGTGAGATACCATTTTTGACTGTTTATGTTAACATAAACATGTCCTTGTGCAGCCATTATTTTACTTCTGACTGAACAGGATGAGCTGAAGTTAAAATGGGCAAACTGTATCAATTTGTCTTCTGTGTAGAGCACTGGTCCGCAGATACTGTCCTGCCATTGGGAAGTGGGAGTGCTCAACAATGGCACATCCCAAACAGCAGGACACAACATCCTGTGGCGTATTTGTGTGCAAGGTAACAATGACATCTCTGTGGCTATCCATCTTTTTTTAAAGTTGTCATAATTGTACTTATCAGACGGAATTTTTAGCTGGCAGAGCAAATCTTGCAGCAGGAGCCTGTCCACTATCCTGTGGACCAGGAAGGTGTGGCTGCACTGAGGCAGGAAATGGCAACGTGCTTGCTGAAGGACACCGGTATGCAGTAGTCTACCAGCTATACTTGTGTCTGTACTGGAATTGAACTACATTAATGGCTTTTTTTTTTTTTTCTTAAAACAGATGACCTGTCTGACCTGTGTCGGGCTTGCGGGGAGGAGAGCTCTGGGGCCGAAACGGATGAATGGGTAAGAAGTGTCATTCAACTGCAGACTGACGTTTGGCTGGAAGACTGGGATCCATCTTGAATGGATTACCTCAACATCACTGGGTGAACTCTCACAATCAGATATTGAAAATGTATAGTTGTAAATCATGTAACTTGCATGTCTTTGCACTTTCTGAGGACACTGGTGCCACTGAAGGAAAGATCACACCGACTCTACACAGACAGGACCACAGCTAAGATTTAAACCAAAATCTGACACTATCACATAAGTTTAAACCTAATGTCTGACGATTAAACTGCAATCATTCACTGTGACATGAACCTCAAAGTTCACAGGAAATTAACTATTTGTTTTCTCTTTTTTTTTTCAGATTGAGTGTACCAGCTGCCATTTTGGGTACCACATGATATGCGTTGGCCATCCCTCCATAAAGGGGGATTATTTTTGTAAAGCATGTTCAAAAAAATAAAATCCTTGATTACAAATTATTTTCTTTCCTTCAGTCACAAA
>NW_023340257.1:7013332-7017444 GCF_004916995.1 Morone saxatilis | reverse complement strand
GGGCAGAGGCCTACCCACTCAAGAACAAAACAGCAGTTGAGGTGACAAATTGTATTCTTGATTTCTTTTACAAATTTGGTGCGCCTAAAAGACTGCTAAGAGACCAGGGCTCAGAGTTTTGCAACAAGGTACAGTAATGATGCCTTATGTGTCCCCAAAATGTAACTACTTCTGTACTGACTTCATGTCATGTTTGTCCAAAAACATTTTAAGGTCAACTCTGGGGTGTGAGAGGCTGGACATCGAAAGAAGTCTTACCTATGGCCATGAGGAAAAACTCAAAAATACAGAGGTATCTTTTGTTGTCATAATTGAAAACATTCTAGCTTTCAGAATGTGTTCCGCTGTTTCTAGCAAAGCAGTTGTACATATGAACCATTATACCCCTCATGCTTGTATCTGAATTCTACATTTTGAGGTCCTTGAACAAAGTGGTCGCTGACCACCCCAAAAAAATGTGATCAGATCCTCCAGTCAACCATGTTTGCCCTTTGGACTAAGAAGTAGCTGACCACAAAATATAGTGCACCATATTTCCAGCTATGTCCTCTACTTATAAACTTCCAAATTTGTGGCAGGTTACAGAGGAGAAAATCAGCAGCATCACTGCGCAGCGATCTGTTAGAAGGCCTCCAAAAACAGGACTCGGTATACAAGGAAGTGAAGCTGAATGTGGAGAAAAGCAAAGACAAGGTCCGCAAAAAGAAAAAAGGAGAGGGGCCAGGACGATCATTTTAAAGTGGGGGTTATGGTCTTTCAAAAAAAACGTAAGACGGGAGCAAAGAAAAGGTGGCAAGCTGGGGGCGGACATGCTGGGACCTTTTAAAATTCATATTGAGGGGAAAAGTGTGGACCTTGCATCCGACAAGGGAGCCAAAAAGTATAAAATCAACATGGACCACTTGACCCATTATGTCCAGCCTGAGGAAAGGATCCCTGCCAAATTGAGGAAAGCATCAGCTCCTTCTCTGGCTGGTACACCATCCACGCACCACATGGCCTCTCGACTCACGGATGGACAAAATTGTGAGTAAACTTCTGCAAAGTACACCCTAAATCATGCATTTTACATATAACTTATTGATTTTTTCAGGTTTAACAGTGATCAGACACATGGGCAGGTAAAAGAAAAGAGACCCTGTGATCAAAGGCTGGGCCATACAAGTTTTATTCCAAAAACCTAATGGACCTGGCCCCAGGAAAAGAGCTGGAGAGTGAGGTACTTTGTTTTTTTATTGTTTGGATATTTCTAATTTAGACAATTAGAAAACCAGTGGCTCACACTCTTGTACCCATAGATCATGAATGCATATCTGTCCATTGTGGGCAAAAGAACGGGGGCATTTATAATTGATGCCTATACCATGACTGAAGTCTGGCAGGGCTTACAAAAATGTTTCAGAAGGGTGAGTAGAATTTTTTTTTAGCTTGACCTTTTAAAACATGATGTGGCAGCTGGGGCAGTTTGCCACCATGGTCATTGAACCCTAATTGTAAGTAATCTTAAACATTAACTGATTTAGATACAAACCATGACTCCATCTGGTATTTGAGGGGTTGGCTCTAATTTGTCATTGCATTTCCATAGATTTTGTATCTTAAGGAGGTCCTTTGTTTTTGGACCCTTTTGGGGCCACAGAACAACAAATAAATCACTGCAGAGATGTTACAAGGTCAATGAGATAACATGGTAACATAAACATGTCCTTGTGCAGCCATTTTTACTTCTGACTAAATTGAACAGGATGAGCTGAAGTTAAAATAGGCAAACTGTATCAATTTGTGTCCTCTGTATCGAGCACTGGTCCACAGATGTTGTCCTGCCATTGGGAAGTGGGAGTGTTCGACAAAGGCACATCCCAAACAGCAGGACACAACATCATGTGGCATATTTGTGTGCAAGGTAACAATGACATTATCTCTGTGGCTATTCATCTTTTTAAAGTAATCATAATTATACTTAGACAATTTTTAGCTTGCAGAGCAAATGTTGCAGCAGGAACCTGTCCACTACCCTGTGGACCAGGAAGGTGTGGCTGCATTGAGGCTGGAAATTGAAATGTGCTTGCTGAAGGACACAGGTATGCAGTAGTTTACCAGCTATACTTAATTGTGTCTGTACTGGAATTAAACTACATTAATACTACATTAACAGATGACCTGTCCGAGCTGTGTCAGGCTTGCAGGGAGGAGAGCTCGGGGGCCAACACTGATTGAGTAATGAGATTAACTGAGTAATTCAACTGCAGACTGACGTTTGGCTGGAAGACTGAGATCCATTTTGGATGGATCACCTCAACATCACTGTGTGAATTCTCACAATCACAGATGGATTAGAATGTATAGTTTTAATTCACCTAACTTGCATGTTTTTGCACTTTCTGAGGACACTGGTGCCACTGAAGGAAATAACACACCGACTCTACACAGAAAAGACCACAGCTAAGATTTAAAACAGAATCTGACACACTGTCACACAACTTTAAAACATAATGTCTAAAGATTAAACTGCAAACTGCAATCATTCTCTGAAGGAGTGACATGAACCTCACAAAGTTGACAAGAATCTAATTATGTGTTTTCTCTTTTCTTTCAGATTGAGTGCACCAGCTGCCATTTCTGGTACCACATGGTATGTGTTGTGTTGGGATTATATTTGTAAAGCCTGTACCTAAAATAAAATCCTTGATTACTAATCATTGTTTTCTTTCCTTCATTCGCAAATGGGTCACTTTAGCTACTATGTAAGAAGACCTATGGTTTGCATTGCATATTGAACTTGAATTTGTCCACCATGTTCACATAGGTACATTAGTTTTTGCTTTTTACACCAGAATTGGTATGTTTCCTAATTAAGGATTTGATTTTGGTGGGTTTAAATGGTGGGCAATTACGCCAGTAATTCTAAAATTTATTGTGAAGCTTTATATTGTAATGCTTCAATAGGATAACTCCATTCAATCACGTTTTACATGCATTCAGGTTTTATTACTGTGCAGCATTTAGCAATGTGACTGTGACAAAATTATCTTACTCAAAAATCCACAAAGTTGTGACATGTGCAGCAAACATATGTAGACTAAATCATGGAATTTTGTAGTCTGTGGGATGATGAGTGAGAGAAATGTCTAAAATTTAATATTAAAACACAATCGACAGTTAATACAGATAGTGTAGCACGAATGAATCTGCACTCTGCCACAGCTGACAAAGTTCTCCACACTGCTTTGAGAGTGGGCGTAAGACTCAGACTGATTCATTTATAGGCTGGATGTGATATTGAAAACCACCATGACATAAGACCGATAACATGATAATTTTGGACGTATTGACATTTGCAGTGTTTAGTCACATACATTGCCATTCCCTATAGTCCTCGCCTTGAACTCATTTACAGATAGATTTGAGAGCCCTATGAATCTGGAAAATGCAGGAGAACCCACCAGTTAAACTGTCACATCAGCTGTCAAGGGGTTTTTGACAGGAGACATTGTTACCATCAGAGCAGGAAGAGCACAGGTGGAATTAATCAGATTAACGATGGTTCTGCTCCACTGTAGTGTTGTTAAGCCAGTGAGCTAGCATACGCATTAACAAAATAAGCTCAAACAAGCCTTCGTTGGTGGTTTTAATTACACCTGTGACTTTCCTGCTGTAACATATCAAAATGGCTGCCACATAAAAGTCAAAGAACTGCTGGTACACGTTTCAACTTGGTTTGATGTGGTTTTCTCATGATGAATGTGCCAAACTCATCTGTTACTCTCCATCTTTATACGTGTGTGCTTGGTTGAACTGAACTAACTGGACACTGTTGGCATTGACTACCTGCAGTAGACACGCCACACTTTGTTCTTCTTTGGGTTTTAAGCTTGTAGGTACATTACCACCACCTGCTGGACTAGAGTGTTGAGCAGTGGATTGGCAGGAATATAAACAAATAAAAAACAAGATTATCTCTAGTATACTGTAAAGATGTCTTCTAATGTCACATAAGTCCCAGTATTCCTGCCAAGTTTTGCATATATGATCCTTTAGGTTTGTAGCAGGTCTCTATGCTAGTGATGGCAGTGCGACACTGAAGCTTCGATACGTGCTTCGAACCCTGAACT
>NW_023340257.1:7010941-7013232 GCF_004916995.1 Morone saxatilis | reverse complement strand
TACTCAGCCATGTGTCTGTTTCTGCTCATGCTCAGTTTTGCAGTTTATTCACCTGTTAGTGACAGAAAGGCTGCACTGAAGTTTACCATCATGTGCTACAAAGCAAATCCATCATCAGTCAATTTCTGTGTAGAGGATGGATGACTGTGACATAATGTCACATCCTGTCATTGCATAAAATGCAGTTTAAGAGCAGAGAAAGAAGAAAATTATGATTCAGGTTCAGGTATTTAAGTGGAAAGGAGACTTGTTATCCATTCTTCTTCTGCTTTTTTCTCACATACACTGGAGACACTTGAAAAGTCAATTTTCTGGATATTCTGTCCAACCTCTCTCGCTTTCTTAGAGGTAATAATTCCATCCATATGCAATTTTTTTTAATGCTGTTTAGATGAATAACTTATTTCAGTACTTATCACTGAGTTTGACATTAGACCTTAATGGTATGTGGGAAAACTGTTTGAGGAAACAAGGAGGGCTGGCGGCAGCAGTTCTGTGTGAACACTGCAAGCCTGCCAGACGCAGCCATCACATACCACCACCTCCGGTGCTCAGGCGGCCTATGTGAACAAGGTGTAAGGCTCATACAAAGCTAACAAAAACCTAACAATTCTTATTTTTAGATGATTCCCTGTATTTTCTCTCCCTCTGCTGCTGTGAAGAATGCTCTACATAAATGATCTCTGTCCCTCTCTGTGTAAAATCAAACACACACACAGATCCAGTTTCTATCTGGTTTGTTGATGTGTGTGAGTCCACCAACAACAGCCTCCTCTACAGTTCAACACACTTTCAAAATGTGTCGCTGCACTGAGACATCAGCAATGAAATTAGATTTCATGGTTCTCCAGATCTCAAGGTTACTGACACAGAGAGTTTGTGTCCACTCAACTTTATATGTGACTCTCTCTGCCTCTCTGTGTCTACGAGTATCTGTGAGTCTCTGCTGTGACACTGGGAATACACATTTGCTGCTGATGAAAAGTGGACAGAAATATACTCAATAAATTCAGTGAGAATTACTGCTGCTGAACTCAGATAGTACACATATGTCTTGCCAAAATTGACCTGATGTTTAAAGCTGCATTGGCAAGACATTGTATGTATGTGTTTCTGGCTAATTGGCAAAACATCGGAAAGACATTTAGTCTTCTGCCTTCCAGACAATGTGTAGACGAGCCTAGACGAGTAGTACAGCCTCTGATACGACCTTCATTTCGGTCGGATATTTCAGACAGTATATCTAAACATCTAGTTAGATGGTAGCAGACAAAGAAAAAGTATAACATTGACCACTGAAAATAGCAATCTGATTTTGTGTGTGGCTACAATGAAGGCACGATTCAAGGTCAAGACAAAAAATTGAATAACTGATAGCCATAAAGTTCTTAAAAGAACTTCAGACAAGCAAACAAAGGAACAGAGAAACACAAACGTAAAAACATTTCAGGTCTGGAGACAGAATGGGGCAGCTTTTCTTCTGAAGACTACCCTGTGAGAGGAAAAAACAAGCAACACATGAACATATCACTTTGAATAACACTGCCAGGCCGTTCACTGATGAATAACTGAAATAACTAATACGGCCCTGTTGGTAAATAAAAATTTAAAGTTTTGTTGCGTTCTACCAGCTTGGCTCTCTGACGCCCTGTGTCTGAAAAAGCATGCACATTTTTAAAGGTAAAACTGCTTCAATCTGTGTTCTTACCAGTTTTAATAGACAGGTCTGTTTCTTTTGGTTCAGTTTCTTATTTACACAAATGCTCTTTAGCAAATAAAATAATATTGAATATTCTATTCGTTTTATGTAAAGACTGCTGAATTTTGTTCCAACACCCCTGTTTTGTACAGCAGTATGAAACACCATTGAAACAAATAAATGAATGTACATTCACGTGTTGGCATGATTGGGGCCAATGCTGATTAGTCCCTGGAGATGAGGCTGAAATTTCAGCGGTGGTGGCTGTTGGGGAAATGACTGTACAGATAAAGATCTATTAGTTATTTGTATACTGTATAGTTTGTACTTGGGTTTCTATCTACTATTCATTTAGTCTTTCTTAAAGGTCCAGTGTGTAACATTAAGTAGGGTCTTTTGCCAGAAATGGAATATAATATGTAGAACTTTGTATTCATTAGTGTATAATAACAAATGAGAACAAAAGAGATCAGATTGCTGACAAATGATAAAAATCTATATCTAACTATTTAAACGTGACTTAAAGGGGAACTTGGCAACTTTAGCCATTTCTTCGCTGGTTTTCATTTTCCATTTTCACCGGAACAGGCCA
>NW_023340257.1:7007279-7010841 GCF_004916995.1 Morone saxatilis | reverse complement strand
AGTGTATCGCTACAGCCCTAATATATACAATATGTACATTTGTTTATTTAAGCAACTCTACATGTAAGTTTACAGTCATTAACACATGATATATGACTATGAATGTACCTCATGTACAATATTTCACCCTGACATTCAACTGACTGATGGAGGATGTTTCTTCTTCATGAACTTCATTACAGCTCCATTAAGAAACCTGCACATAAACTCTGATTTTAAAGCAGAAGGAAACTTCATCACAAGTACCAGGCAGAGTAATGGATGACATCTTCATTTATCTTTTGTTCAAATAACTATGAAATGTGGACATTCTGAACCTTTCACAGTGTTTATCCAGTATTTTCTTTTGATTTTCTCTGCTGAGTTGACTTCCATAAAGCCTCTCAGCTGGCCTTGTAGAGGATGACTGAGTAGGTGGAACAGTAAGCTACTGTACCTGTGTGATTACAATGATACTCAGCAGATGATGAACACTTACTGAGTGAAAAAAGGAGCAGGGTGGAGGCTAGCTCTCTGTTCAAACAGTAATTTCCATATGGCTCTCTGTCATTACACTGAAGACATTACAGGTCAATCTGTGTTTCTTTAAGTACATCTGAGGTTGGTAGTGTTGTTTGCTCAGATTGGGATGGAAGAACTGTATAACTGTTGATGGATCATGTGCTGCTAAACACTCTCTTCCTATATGAACAGTGCTGGAAAAAGACAAATTAAATGGTGTTGTTACATTGTGAAGCTTGATCCAAAAATCCAGAAACAAACAGAAATGCATTGCCAAGTTAACCACACAAGAGGAACAGTGATCATAAAACAGCATCTTCAAACTGGCAAGTTGAAGCTGCTACTTTTAAGTTTTGCTCCTCAAATATTTTTACTTGTATTCTGTGTTTCATCCACAACTGAACAAAACCTTTGGAGAGTGGAAACATTATTTCATGTTTCTAATCTCAAAGCCTCCAGTGTTTTTTAAGTCAATCCACTTACTGTGATATTTAGACACTACTGCATTTTTTTCTTTGAACTATGAATAAACAAACCCTTTAATTAATTTATTAATTAATTCAGTATTTGGAGGTCTCACAGCTGAGTCCATTAATCAGTGTTGCATTTCCCATTGACAGCAGAGAAGCTTCAGATCAGTACTAAGGGGATCCTGTTAGAAAATGAATTAATTAAAAAATAAGTCTAAAAGGTACGTATGCAAAATGATGTGCTCGATCAGTCAACCTCATGGAAAGTGGTTAATGACATTCCACCTCTTGAAACTTGCAATTACCATCATTACTGAACATACAGTTTACCTGTACAGTATATTTCTCTGTCTGTGTAATGTTCTCTTTTCAGTGCATCACAGAGGAATATGTTATTTTTTGAGGACATTGTTGGCAGTGGTGTTTTTTATTTACCTGCAATCATCAAGAAGTGTTTGTAAGATTATGTTGTCCTCTTGTATGTAAATGTGTCTCAACTAAACACCTCTCAGCATAATTAAGTCCAGTCGGTTTTGTATTTTCTACACATTTAACTTCCTGTCTGACTTAAATAAATCTACACAGAAATACCACTTACAAAAAGGTATCATATTTTACTGAACATGTTTATACTTTTTCCTCACCATAACTGACATGATAATTGAAATATCTTCTTTGTAAAATCAAACTGCATTTCCATAATTAAAGATTACTCAAAAAGTCAATGCTATGTGAACTGCATCATCCCCTCTACATTATAGAGCTCACAATCACTGTGTCATCAGAAAAATATGAGCATGTGACTCCCCTCACTGGAGGGTAAACTCATTATACAGGCTACAGACCAATCCTTACCACTACATGTGCCGTGGAGGACAATGTGCAATATGTTGATGGAGAGACAATCCTTGAGGAAGTTACACTGATCATCTTCATCATGGAAATGACAAATCACAAATATAGTGAAGAAGTCCCTCAGATAAGAGTAGAGTGTGCACTCTGTTGTTAAACGTGAGGGGAACAGATTGTCGATTGATTCATTGTTAACATGTCACCAGCTGTTCTTCACAAAAGGTGCCAGCCCTCACAGCATGAACCTCTCCATGTCGACCTGGCAGTCAGCTACAGCAATGGCTCATCCAAACAACGTAAACTCAATATTTGCCATACTGCAGCAATTTGTTCACTGAGAAGCAGATAAAGCCCATGATGATTGATGGCAGATGGGGCTTGTTAACACTCATTTTACTGCTGCATTATCCCTCTATACCCTCTCTGATCTGAGATCTGCAGTATGTGAGCCATTGATAACACCATATCAGCCATGGCTATGTCACACCTAAGATGATGCCATGAGCATATGAACATTACATTTAGTTCATAAGACCAACATCCATCCAGAGTTAGCAGTTTATTACATATCACACTACAAACTAATGCAATTCAGAAGCAGCAGCCCTGCAATAGATCCTACCTGTACTGAGCTTGTCAGGCCTTTTTAGTTTTATATATTTGTATATGGGCGTCATGTATTGGCCCTACACCTACAGTCTGTGTCAGGCTCCAAACTGGATTAGAGAGGCTTTGGCCAAGCTGGTCACTTGTGATTCCAGCAGAGCGGATGCTGAGTTTGCACTGAAAGTGATTTCCTGATTACGTCCAACTGAGCTGCTGATCGATCACTGTGTTTCTTTTGTTACCACTCCATTACCAGCACACCTGTTAGGGTTGAGCTACTTACAGTCTGAAGTCATGAATGCTGACATTCAATTACAAAAGTAGACAGGGGAATCAGTTAAACTATACATTTTCACATCCCTTTACCTTTTCCTTTTCTGTCTTTCTACAGTCAGTCTTCTTGATAGAATCCACGCTGTATGGAAGAATGGAGATACAAACACCAAAGTCAACAGGTGACAGCCTAAAGATGTCACGGCCGCGTAGGTCATGAAGACTATGAATTGAAGCCAAGTTGATTTAGATCAAGAGAAGATCCAATGAGCGTCACCCGCCAGCCACGACATTGATGTTAGAGAGTGCCACCACTAAACCAAAACTCGCCAGGCAGATTAAAAATACTTACAGCTATTCTCGCCAGTTGTGCAACCGTAAGTATCACCCCCAGCATCCTGTAAAAGGTTGATTTAATCTCCCTCTAGACTATAATAATTGGTATTAATAAGAAGAGATATACTAATCATATAAATGCTGTGTGATGAGTATGGTGGTTATTTAGAATCCTCCAAATTTGTAGTTAGTTTAATTGAGCTATGTGGTGGGGTACCGGAGAATGGTAAGTGGGTGACGCCGCGCTGGGCGGGTATAGGAGGTTTGTGTACAATCGTGTGGGAAGCTTGAATATATATGTTGGTGGGAGGCTTTTTCTCTTATATTCTGTATGGATAGCCTCAAAGTCTGTAGATGAAATAAGATCGCAAGTCATGAACAAAAGCCAGCGCGGTCTTGAAAGATGGAACATGAGGGGAAAATGTAGCTCTGATATTGGGCCGCTGTCTTCAAAGACATATTGCCTGGGAACTCCAGTAGCTGGTTGGAGTGGATCTCAAACATGTCGGCACAACAGGATACAG
>NW_023340257.1:7004019-7007179 GCF_004916995.1 Morone saxatilis | reverse complement strand
ACAGTTCTCTCCATCCTCTGTATCTCTCCCTTCTACATTTATTTTATTTGAGGGTGAACGAAGATGGTCGGTAATGGTAAGATAATCATAAAGTAATGCAGGATTACTCAATAACTAGTCAGTATGATGTAGGTTATTCGTAATTAAGGGGTAATTACTAGGTTTTGTCACTCAGCAGTTGGTTCAATTAATAAGGAACGACTCAGAAAGAAAGTATGTCTGTCTTTTATAAACTCACTGTGATCTACTATATTGTCCTCAGGAATAACTCTTTAACATTTCATCAATCAGGATTGTAACCTGCACCTGATTTGTAACCACTCACAACTTTTGACCAGCTATATCTGACGCATACTAGTCCTGTTATGTATCAATCAGTTTTTATTATTTTATTGTAGTTTTATTATTCATTATAGTTCATTGTTAACTTTGTTCTCCAGTTGATTATGTAATAGTGGATATTTCTGTCATTTGGTTTCAGTTACTGTCAACTGAAGCTCCCAGAGGCCAGTCAGTGTTCTGTGCTGTTCTATCAATATTACAGACAGAGTAAAGGTTAGAGACTAATCAAAAGGTATCTCTTAACTTAACTTTTGCATTGACCAACATTCATTCTACATCCTCCTGTCCGACTGCTGTACTTGTTCAAGGTCAGTGTAACTGGGTTAAGGGTCATCCTTCCAATGTACATACACAAGTGTAATAAAAATAAAATGCACACCTTGTAATAAATCACAGACTATGGCCTCACAAATTCCCCAATTGTTAAGAACATGTTTTTCTAAATATACTTAAAGGTTTTCATATATCATATTGTCTGGAAATAAAAAAAATTCAGTAGAAAGCCTAGCGGCCTGTAGCACAAGATGCAGGAAGGCTTTTCTGATGGAAATCAGTTCTCTTTGCGTGTTGCAGCACAGACCACAGAAGAGCTGGTCTCTCTCTGCCCTAATCGTTCATACTGCATTCTCCGTGTTCTCCACTGGTTTCTCCCCTCCACACCAGCTTCTCCTGCTCTCATTATCCACAGTGTGTCCGGCTCATCTCTGTCCTTTCCTATGCTGTATCTTGTTTTAACAAAGTCCCATTCAGCCCAGTGACCGTTATCATTTACAGATATCCTTCGGAGGGTGAAACATATCAACATATAAGGCTCCTAACATCATGTAAACAACTAGTTTACATATATTGACAGTTTAGACCTAGCAATACCGGACCATGTTTCCTGACTCTTCTTCATGATGATGAAAATTTTAATGAAAGCTTGAAACACCATAGATGCCTTTTTCCTGTTTTTGGATGAACTCTGCCGTTCTGCCTGTGTGTGCTGAATGTTTGAGATACTCAAAGCTACTGGAGTCCCAGCAATATGTCTTGAAATAGCGGCCAATTCAGAGCTAATTAATGTCAGGGTGGCTGTTCAGTGATCTTATTAAAAGTGTTGGGTAAATAAATTACATCTGCTTCACAGTTGTCATTATAGCAGGGATCATTAATTGTGGGTAAAGAAAGAAATAATTATGATTAATAAGACACTCAAGATGAAAAATATGAAAGGCTTTTTGTGAGAGTAACTGCTAGTTGGTTGGGGTCCCTGTATGGTGGGCTGGGGGAGAGCATGGACCTCCCTTACACTGTGCTGTAATTAACGGGCTGACATTTAGTCTGTTGTTTCCTATTGAAAATATAAAACACATTAGGAGTCTGACAGTCCATTTTGGAACGGTAAGGATGAAAATAGACACAAACTCTCCTGAATTGTCTCCATATACCAACAGAGTGACTCCAAACAGTCATTAACAGTTTCTCTATGGTGACTCTTAGCAGATCACCTCTAAATGATTCAAACACAAGATAGTTTAGGTAAAGAATGAGACTGGAGGTTCTCTTGGCTTCCTCTTAGTTTAATTCTTATACATTTAAGAAATTTAAGAATTTTGATTTTAATCTTAATTCAGTTCTCCAATTTATTTAATATATATAATATAAAACTGACTAGCTTTTGGACAGAAAAGTGATGGAAGTGATATGTTTGAAATTGTAAACAGTAAAAGCTTGTCTGTGGAATAAGCTATTAAGAAATAATTATAACTTTGAATTTGGTATTGAATACCAAATGCAGGTTAAATGATGATAATGTGTTATAGGCTGTGGATTTCCATTTTTGTCATATTCTCATATTCAGCGTTGTTTTTTCACTGATGTTTGAAGCTTAAGCTCTATCACAGAGTTCAGCTCTTTCATTTAGAAGGTCAAACAGACTAAAGGATGACCTGCATGCAGAGCAGCAGAACTTTTCTAAACTACAATCTTCAGAACAGAGGTTATAATCACCATCTCTTCTTTCTCAAGTATTTTTCACAGATCAAACTGTGTTTCAACTCACATATAAAAAGAAAAATAAACTTTTATCAAAATGGTCATTTTAGAAATATATTATATAAGTCTAAATCACATATTGAACTTCAGAATCTATGATGAGCTTATCTCCTGCTGATGATTTGTCTTTTGACAAGAGATGACTTCTTCTTATCTAACTCTCAGCAAAGGAAACAAATACATGGATGTCTGAAAATGTAAAACTATTCCTTTGAGCACAAAACTGAATAATAGCTGTTTGTGACTTGGATGATAAAGTAACAGAATGGTCAGTTTGTAGTACTTTGCACTGTCTTTAGGGGGCAGGACGGTTACCACCTCGGTGTATCAGGATCAATTATTTTAACATCAGTTTCTGACCACTTATCTGGATCCTGGACCTCTTCCAGCTCCTCCCTTAAGTCCTCCCAGGTAAGCTGGGAGATGAAGTCACTGGTATCGACCTCAATGTCTCCTACCAGTCAGCTGTGCATTGAATACCCTCAGGAGGTATCATCAGTCCAATATGTGAGGCTGTCATTACTATTCCAATGAGCACTCTTTAATGGTGCAAGATATATTGAAAGAAATTCCCCTAGTGTCCTCAGCTGTGATACCTCCCCTAACTCTATCGCACAACCAATTCGGTATTCATTACACATCCTAAAGCATTATATTCTGATAACCTTACGAGTCATACCACCCGCCAGGTAAACTTGGCATGACGGGCCTTTTTAAGCCTGTTATTAGAGTGACTGTTTATGACTGCATTTACATCCCAAATCTCCTGCGTGATCCATCA
>NW_023340257.1:6998960-7003919 GCF_004916995.1 Morone saxatilis | reverse complement strand
ACGGGCGTCTGTGTGTGCTTTGTGGGTGTGAGGAGAAGAGGAGAGACCAAGTGGGGTGGTGCATCCTCTTCTTGTGATGTGTTTGGTTCTGTGGGTGTGAACCGGGGGGTCCGTAGCGTGCAAGATGGGAGTCACGAGGGAGTTGAACAAGAGCAACAGAGGGGGAAACTAGCGTAAAGCATCACACTGACTGTCGACCTGTATGGGTTTAGACTTTAAAATATGGTCACTGTATGTCGTGTTTACATCTGTCTAGTAGGTAAACAACAAGAGCAGATCACAAGAGCATGAGATAACAAAACCATGCTGATGCGAACAGAGGAAAGAGAGAGTCAGATCCTAAGAGAGGAATTGAATAATCTACCTCTGTTAATTAAATTGTCAGCAGAAAGTAATGATGCTCCCAGAACTGAAAGTACCATTCAGCTCTAAAAGCAATTGTGAATGGTTTGGTAAGTGGAGCGTGGTGACAGAAGGGAACTCCAGTTGTTTCCTTTTTTTTTTTTTCTTTGGGAAAACCCCCCCTCGAAATTTGAAATAAACCATCAGTTTGAAATGGAAACACCATCAGGTCTTTCCCCCTCGATGCTGAATCATCGATCAGTTTTGGAGGACTCTCAAGTGTTTCTCATCTCACTTGTTAAAACTCTAAAATGCATTTACTGGATTAATACTTTTTTTTGTTTCAATCTTAGTGTTAGGTCTGAGTGTTTGGACAAGAGAGAGAGGACGCTTAAAGAATCAACAGAGACTAACGGGAAAACAAGGACAGAGCAGCATCTTGCCTGTACCTTTTTCATTGCAGCCATATGGAATCTTTTATATGTTTCTAATTGTTTATGCGTGATCAGATTATTATCCTGGTGAAGCGACAGTCCCACTAAATAACAGCAAACAAAACAATAGCTCAACACGTTATGATTCCTATGACTTCGCTTCTCATCTGTGTATTACTTCCGTTAGTGTTTGAAATATTTTCACATCCCCGTTTACTTCACACTCATCATTAATCGAAAGTTTGAGACAGCCTCCCACCCCCCCTTTAGCTCTTCTGTTTCTTTCCTATTTTTATTTTTTATATCTGCTAACCTTGGAAGGATTTCTATAGTCAGCAACATAAACATACAACAGAAAAAAAATACAACATCATGACACGATCGCGAGCGCGAGGAGAGACGAGGAGAGATCAGACAATCATACACCATGAGAAGCGAAAACAGAAGAAAAAAGAATCTCTCTGTTTGTGTTTGTGTCTAGTTTATTTCATTGATGTGGAATTTCTATTTTCTAAAACAGCAGGAATTCCAAAGCAGGTATTGTCGATGCATTGGTGGGATAGGCAGGTGAGGGAGTGTTCAGGATATAAATCAGACTGGACTTTAAAAAGGCACTTTTTGGGATACCACACATGTCGCTCGGCTGATAATGTTAAGACCTCTGCAGTTGGCCCAACATGAGGCCTCCTTTTATGTTTTGCCCTGATGCTGCCTCAAGCTGACTGAAGCCTTGTCAGTCTGTACTTTCACTTGCTCAGTCAGGTAGCATGGATGCCCGTTTTGTCCTAGAGGATCCATCCATTAAGATTAGGACAAATCGCAATTTGTAGATTTTACACATGAGTGATTTGTTTACTTGTTGCAGTTCACAGCTGAGAACCAGTGAAGAGACAGGCATGGGGAAGACTGAGTGTCAGTGAGCTCCTGGTTCTTATTTTTGGATCCTTAATCCTCATCCACATCGGCCCCTTAAATGAACTCTCACAGTCCCCAAAAGCACTTACCATGAGATGTTTTGGACTGCTGTGCCTGGAGTGAAACAGAACACACCATTGAGTCACGCCTTCAGCCTGATTAAAAAAAATGGAGAAGCCTCACCTACACTTGCGTTTAATGAATATTAATTATGTATCTGTAAACAAATGTGTCCCAGCTAATAATCACGTGTTATTCTACAGTCTGCTGGCCTTGTCAACCAGAGTAATGTTGTAGTGTTTCACTAATATCTTCTGACACTTCAAGGTTTGTTATTATGTTGCTTGAAATTTTTGTAAGCCCAAGTTGTACTCGATGTGGTCAAGACAATTGACTCTCCACAATTTATCAACAAAGTATTTCTCAACAACAGCGTCAGAGATACCAAATGCGAATAAAAAGAAGAACCTCTTGAACTTTACCACTATAGATTTAGACTGCAGTGTCCTATGCGTTGCTTACATGCGATCAAAGTGGTGGCATATTATACAACCCAGTCAAACATTGTGTTGTACGTAATGCGTACCATTGTAATCCCTGGCCAATCAACCGACTAGGGGCGAGAACATCACCCCTACGTTCTGTGTTATCACGCTTTGGCCTTCAGGACGACGATTGATGCAAAACACATAACTTTGGTTATGGTGACGAAAGTACAAATGCCATGAGGCCACAAACTGTAACTGTGTACGCAATTTTCACTCGGCTTTTATGAACTATTTGTACTTTCTAACATATCACCTTGACTCACATCTAATGACAGGCTTCCATGTTGCTGCAATACAGTTTTCAAGGCTGACATTATGCCCAATGTGGAATCTGAACGGAATTCTACTCCACCTTTCTTTGATATTGAAGATACAATAGACCAATACACCATAGGAACACTCACAAGTACTAGGACAAAATAAAAAGGCATTTGTATTTCTTTTCAGTACGCAATCAGAATCTTATAGATGATGTTCAGGGTTCCTATAGTCTGTGCTGGTGTTTTCCACTGTAGAGGACAGTTGTTGTAGGAATACTCAAGTCTAACAACTAATCAGGCATCATATACCTTTGTCTAAATACCAACAATCATGCTTAAGTTAATGATTGCGATCAGTAGATACACAACAGTCGAAACAGAATATCAGACTGATGAAGAATTCACCAACCACTCACACACGACTCGATTATTTATTACAGAGGTTTTTATTAATTGTGTCTGATACAGCAGGAAGAAGTTGGGAGTAATCGAGTCGATAATCAGTCATCTAATCAACAGGCTAAAAGGCCGGTCATTCCAATTACCTGCTGTGGTATGATCTATTATCACAAATTAACTTATAGGATGGTGCTATTGAATACCAAATTTGTGCTAGAGTAAAGAGCGAGGCGATGCAGGCCAGGAGACATAGAGAGCTTTTTTCATTACGTGCACATCCAATGCATCAAGTGGAATAGCTAATAGCAGCTCACATATTGGACTATACCTCCTGAGGGTATTCAATGCTCAGCTGACTGGTAGGAGACATTGAGGTCGATACCAGTGACTTCATCTCCTAGCTTAAATGGGAGGACCTAGAGATAAGCACATCATACAACTCAGCATCATGTGCTCTCCTGCGAACTGGCTTTAAAATGATTAAAATAAAAGCAGTCTTAGATTTCATTATTTCTTTACATTCACTCAGAAAGTGCATAAAGGTTTTTATTACCCAGATTCTAAAGTTTATTATGTGATTTAGACTTATATAATAATTTTCTTAAATTACCCTTTTGATAATTGTTATATGTGAGTCTAAATACATTTTGATCTGTGAAAATAAACTTGAGGAAGAAGAGGTGGTGATTGTAACCTTTGTTCTGAAGATTGTAGCTCTTATACTGATGCCAGCAAATGTTCTGCTGCTCTGCATGTAGCAGGTTGTCCTTTAGTCTGTTTGACCTTTTAAATTAAAGAGTGTAACTGTGAAAAAACAACACTGAATATAATAATACATACATGTAAATCCACAGCCTATAACACATTATAATAATTTAACTTCCAGCAGGTATTCAGTATTTAAATTTAAGTTATAATTATTTATTGATGAGCTTTTACTGCTATCCCTTCTTCATTTTAGTCCACTTCAGGGATATAACTTCCATCACTTTTCTGTCCAAAAGCTGTTCATCTTTTTTTTTGTGAAAGGCAAAAAAAAAAAAAAAAATGTGAATTTGAAAACTTAATTAAGATTCAAATCAAATAAATCTGAAAGGGGAGCTTATAAGAGTTATAATAATTAAACTAAGAGAAACCCAAGACAGTGTCCAGTCCTCTCATTCTTTACCTAAACTACCTTGTGCTTGAATCATTTAGAGTTAATTCAGTAAAGTGTAACTTTGGAGTCACTCCTAATGGACTATCCAACTCGTTATTTTCACTGGAAAATGATATCAAATGTCAGTCTGGTAATTATAGCACAACGTGTAATATACAATCACTACATCACATTCAAACATCCCATTCTCTTTCCTTAGTAACCAGGACCTGTTGTTGTGCAGTTTACTCTGACAGCCCTGCCATATTTGACCTTTTGACTGAATGGAGAACAACCAAGAGCTCTGTGTGTTTGTGCTTCACTGTTGTTTAACTGCTAACAAGGTTCAGTGAATCTCTACCAGGCCATCCCAGACAATAAATGCAGTGTCACTCACAATCAGCACAGCAACCTTTTTACCTGCCAGCAGCAAGCCTCACCTGGAGGGTGTAACATGCAGGAGGTCCATGCTTTCCCCCAGCCCACTGTACAGGGACCCCAACCAACCAGCAGTAAACTTTACCCTTGCACCATCTCCATGCTCTAGTGTGGAGTTACTCTCACAAAAAGCCTTTCATATTTTTAATCTCGAGTGTCTCATTAATTCGAAATTTTTCTTTATTTACCCACAGTTAATGATCCCTGCTGTAATGTAATGACAACTGTGAAGCAGATAAGATCACTAAACAGCCACTTATTAGCTCTGAATTGGCCGCTGTTTCAAGACATATTGCTGGGACTCCAGTAGACACAGGCAGAACAGCATAGTTCATCCAAAAACAGGAAAAAGGCATCTATGGTGTGTCAAGCTTTCAGTTTAATTTTAAAACCTTCTTCATTAAAAAGAGTCAGGAAACATGGTCAGGTATTGCTAGGTCTAAACTTTCAATATATGTAGACTAGTTGTTTACATGATGTTAGGA
>NW_023340257.1:6998590-6998860 GCF_004916995.1 Morone saxatilis | reverse complement strand
AAATAGTTTTAGTCTAATCGTTGTCCGTTTTATGTCAAGCAAGTGTGTGTGTGTGTGTGTGTGTGTGTGTGTGTGTGTGTGTGTAAACCACCATGCAGAATAAAAGGACAATAGCCTCACTGTGAACCATCTGCTGCCTCTTAATGTCGGCTCCCTTTGTTGGACACCAGAAGGTCACAATCATCCATGAAACAGAGAAAAGTGGAAAACAGGATGGAGGAGAAAAGTGAAATGGAGAAAGAGAGATGTGTGTGGTGTGTTTGTCCAAAA
>NW_023340257.1:6987221-6998421 GCF_004916995.1 Morone saxatilis | reverse complement strand
TTATAGATCAGTGTTGTTGACAGTGATTTAGCCTTTATTTGCCCACTGTGTGGCGAGAAAATGTTTAGTGAGCGACTGCCAAGATCACACCTACACAGATTCTCACACACACACACACACACACTGACACATTGCCAGAGGTTACTCAGCTGGCTGGCATAAAGATTCCCACCATTGAACCAACAGACTGACATTAACAGCCTGTAGCCATGACCAAGGACAAAGAGCAGCCTGTGACAGCAGGAGAGGCCAGGATGGGAACAGTGAGGGAGCAAAGAGCCATAATCTGTCCCAAAGGTGAGATACAAGACTGGCACAGTGGAGGTTTAATATGACAGCCTGGCACTGTGGATCTGACTCAGTCTTAAAGGGGACAGAGATGCAGAACTTTGCAGTGATTCTGAAGTATTGCTTTGATATCCCTCTGGCACGTTTGGCAACATTTTTAGGAATTTTAATCTTTTAACTGTACATGCAGACATCTGCAGCTGAAACACACTGCAAACTGTTTTTGAGTGTACTGAGTGCACTGTATTGAAACTTCAGTGTCTTCAAGTGAAACAGTGACTTTCCTCATAGCTCTCCTCACTGGTGACTGAAAGCTCCGACATTCAACATGAACATGTTACTTAAAAGCAAAGGTTTGTCTGCCTCTTGTCATTCACTGATGAGTTCTAACTGTGCACTCTGACACATTCAGGAACATTATTTAGCAAACTGATGTATGTCTGTACACATTTATCTCTGAATCACAACATCAAGCACTGTTGGTTTTCATACATAGATAAGTGTAGGTCTCTGAGTAAGTACAGCCGTTCCCTCTTCAGCCTTTCAGGCAGTAATTCTGCAAACAGACTCAGTGGCTCCACTCTGAATAATTTCATGCTGCATTTCTATTTGGAAACAAACATCAATGGAAAAGTGGTAAACAGATAAAGACCAGCAGACACTCCGGGTGAGTCTGGGTGCTAGAAACATTCAGATAACAGCTACACAGCCCACTCCACTCATTAACATGGTGACAGCTGTGATGGGGAGATCAATGAGGATTTGATCCAGTTCAACAGTTTCCCTCCTAACGTCATTATTATCATCATTCAATCGCCTTTGATCCTGTGGAATAATAATGACATCATCTGTGTCAAATACTCCATCTAATCACAGTCTGAGATTTCTCACATTATCAAGAGTATCAGAGAATATAGCAGAATGTTTTACACAACTCGTAATGACAACATTTCTACATACTGCAGCACAATAACAGTTTACCCATAACCCCTCAGGGTCTGCTCACTGGACTCTTTGAAACTTTGCTATTGTAATTATTCTGAATGCACCTTGGGAATTTAATTTACTGTTCGTAAAACTTTCTCTCAAATCAGATGATCTGACAGGTGTGAGCATTTTTTTTTTGCTGCACTAAATCAAAAGACTAACAGCCTCAGCATTTCTCAGTCCAGAGGGAGATACAACAGCAACATTTCCCTTTTCAGATACTCATCAGGTTCACAGTGTTAGTCACAGAAACTCTGTTCTCTCTCCAACCTTCTGAAAGCAGCTGAATCAACCTTCCTTTTCGCCAAGAGCAGGAAAGACAAAACGTAGGAGGAAGAAATGAGCTGAATGAATGGAAGGACAAAAACAAAAACAGTAAAACTGAAAATGATTTGAACCTATTTTTGTTGAACAAAAGCTTCTAAGCTGAAACTTATGCCCAAGTATTGTGGTGAAAATACTTGATAAAAGAAACCACATGATGAGTATAGAGGGAGAAAGATCAGGTCAGATAAAAGTGTCAGAGAAAACAAAAGAAAACAGAGAAAGACAGAAAGCAAAAAAAGAGAGACAGAAAAGAAGACATTGAGAAAGAAAGATTCCAAATGTTGTTTCATGCAAGTTAACACAGGGAGCAGACATTTTCATTTTTTATTCTGTCACCACAATTCATCTGTCTCCTCCTGCAGCAAAACCAATTTTTTCACAGTAACATTTCATATAAATTCAATATGTACACAGAATATAATTTGGTAGCAGTTTCCATGTTACGTGATTGTCAGTTAGCTTTAGGGTAAGGGTTAAACCATTACCTTAACAGCTACGCGTGAGACATGATAATAAGGTAATGTTTACATTATTCTATTTAACACGAGTTATACTGAGTTTAAAATACTATTCAGCATTCAAGGTATCACTACACATAATGGGAATCAAATTAATTAGACAATGAGAAAAAATAATATACATTCAATTTTTAAGCCTTCTAGAGATTACAGTAATGCTAACTCGGCTCATTACAGGCCAGTACAGTTTTATTTAGGAATAAATTCATTGTCTATGCACACATTAGTGTTTCATTAACTGCAGTCAGTCTCGAGCAACCTTTTCATTCACGGTCTGTTTCATCTCTCCAATGCTGCCACCTCAGGGCTCTGTTGGATTACATGTCTTTAGAGCTGCTCAATGAGCTTTAATGAACACTTTCAATCCAGCAAGAACAACAAGGCCTCTGGACTTCATCACATATCCAATATTTAGACACACTGCCGGGAAAACTCCCTGCATATTCATATATGGAGTTTTATAACTAGGTTCTGGAACAAAGACCACGCCCCGAACTCACCTCATTTCAGCTGAAAACATACTTAAGCACACCTCATCCGTTCACTCCCTCCTTGACCCATTTTCTACATCCCTCCCTCCCTAACCCTTTTTTTTGTCATTGTCTCTCCCTCTCTTAACCAAACACAGGAGCCACTGGGGCTCTTGAAGAGTTAAAGAGACGGCTCCCCCACTCAGCCTCTCAGCACCTACTCTGTTCCCTCTGACCATTTTGCCGAACTTCTCCTTCCATCCACCAACCTAATCAGTCTTCCTCCCTTTTCTATCAATCCTCACCAATCCTTCCCATTCCCCCTCATCCCTCGACCCCTTCTCCTCATCCCTCATCCCTTCATCCTTTAACCATTTTTCATCCCACAGCATTCCACATTCAACCATAACGTGTAATAAACCTTTCTTAATCCATACAGCTGTTGGCTCTGTCTTTGTTAGTGAAAGTAGTAAATTAGTGGTTTGGTTAATGAGAGCAGGGTGTGTGTTGGTGAGGTGGTGGTGTGGTGTGGTGTGTGTGTGTGTGTGTGTGTGTGTGTGTGTAATCAGTCGTAATAATACTTAAATTAATGAATCAATCTGCAGGTCTGGTAGTTAATTATCCTTGTGATTAGAATGAATTAGAAGTAAGTTATTCTCTCAGCAAGCTGTTTGATAGGAGATCAATTCATGAACTCCGTTCACCTTGTTCACTTTGGTAAAGTACTTAGATTTGGCCAGGAAACTTTATAATGAGTTTCATACACCAGCATTTTGAGGTAATTTTAAAAAACCTTCAAAAATTGAACCTCTCTTTTTCTGCTCCTTTGTGAACTGCAAGCAAACCTCTCATTTTAAAAAAGGATATGAGTGGATTATGTATCAGGTTATTGTCTTACCAGCACAGAGGAGACTTCTCAGCAGTCCTGCCCCTCATAAAAGTTGTTACATTCTTCCTCTGCAATAAAAACTGATCCTTCTGTTATTTTACAGCATTTGTTTATTTGCAATCTGTGGAAGGTTCAAAGAGAAAACGATAAACAAAATGATTTAATCTCACAGCTTGTAGTTTTTCTGCGAGACCAGTATTCCTGAAGGGCCTCTGAGTCACTTTATTTGGTTGTTGGTTCAACACTGAGAACTAAAGAGGCAGCAAAGAATCGTCAGCTACAAGTTATAAGAACAACTATACATTCACACACCCATGCGTTCGCCCTCTACATGATAAACTCTACTATATTTTTCTTGTACTCTCTCCTGACGTTCACGCTCTAACAAATGCTATGTTGATTACTTGTACTGCAGAGTCATTAATTTTAGTAACTGTTGTGCTCGATATACTCAAGGTGCCTCCGTCAGTCAGAGTTTCTTCATAACTACTTGTGTGAGAGGGCACAATATATGTCACGAGAATTCTAGCGATATTTTGTTGATTCGTGGAGCTGTGCCAGGATGTGTACTTGGAATATGTAAGACACGAATAAGTGTAATCTGCAACACTGGCGTGAGTGAGTGATCCCATTCTCTACGCCTTACCGTTAGCTTAGTGAGACTTGTTGCGCTGTCATGTTTGTGACTCTTTTCTAATTACTCATTCTTTTTGGCCTTTTATACATAAGCACGAAGAAGATGCCTCATTGACATCAAGACACAAGCTACGTTTTCCTCTCGCACGCATGTCTCTCAGACCTTTATGACATATACTGCATTATATCGCAGTTGCATTACCGAGACATCAGCCAGGGAACGAAGGGTAGTTTAAGCCATGTGGAATCTGGGTGAGAAGATTATGTTTGTGTATATAAACAGGAAGTTAATAGTGATAGTATACCATCTGAGACGTAAACGCATACAATGGTATTGACCTCGTCAGTCAGTTGTGTGCTTTATTCGTTGGCTACCTCACTACTCTAAGCAACAAACGGGAGGAGAGTGAGGGCTGCTTTTCTCCTCGGATTTTGACCAAGTTTCCTTCTGTGCTTTCTTCTGTCCTTAATGTATGTGTTGTTTGAGAAACATTATATATGGTGTGTGTGTGTGTGTGTTGTGTGTGTTGTTAGGTTTTGTTGGATGTCGGGATTTCTTTTTTCCTGTTTTTGATGTAAACCAAGTCTGAGTTGTCTATGTATGAAAAACATGAAGATAGTGAGCAGTGTATGATGCACAGCAGAGACACATAGGCCACCACTGGATGTTCATGCATGGAACATTGTTTCCACCTCCCTGCTGTGTGCTCCACAGTGCTGCTGGCCACCTGCCAGCTCACTCCTCTAGTGGGATTTGCTGCCAGTCTTATATTCTTCCAATTAACAATGTGTATATTAATATTAGGGCTGTTGATGTGATCCATAGGCTGCATACTTTTTATCTAATTTACTTTTAAATAATTATACATAAGGTAAAGGCTGTAAATTAAAAGTTTATCACCTACCCCACAAGGGGTCGCCAAAGCTTCATGAGAGCTTGCGAGGCCTTCTTGATTTTAAAGTGTGCTAGACAAACTTAAAAAAGATACACACAGAAGGCCAGTATCTCAGCATTTGGTTCACTTCTGGTGAAGAAATGAAAATGTTAAGTAAAGGAAATTGCTCATAGAACAATGGCCAAGTGTCATGGGCAAGAAAACAATGAAAAACACAGAGAATTGTAGAAAAAGTTACCTAAACATTTAATGAAAATATGCACAAAATATTGCACTTAGTCGTCAGTAAAAAGGTTGAAACCACTGACTTGTTTCGTTAACGATGGTTCAGTCCAGTGTCAGTCAGCTCTATAGCGGGATAGGAAGCATCATGGCTGACTAATATTGTCTCATATCTTGCAAACATTCAGTCTTTATCTTTTAACTTCCATCATCATCTACACCACCAGACTTCACAGTAACCAACGCACACAAAGTAAACTGCTCTCACATATTTATTTTTTTATTCAATCACCTCAATAGTCATTGTGTTGTCTTTACTATCTTGCTACTCATCTGTGTTTGTCAGAAATATTCAAGTAGCAGTTCTGTTCTGATCTCTGAGGGTGGTCGTGTTGAGCTGATGAGTATTTTAGCACTAAATGTGATAATAGTTTGTAGTTCCAGCTCTGGTTGCGTCAGCAGGACAGATCTGCTGGTCTGAGTGTGAACAGGTCCTGTCTGCTGCATAATGACATCCTGTACTGCTGGGACTCTGGGAGGTTACACAGCACTGCATGACCCAGCATGCACCATGACAGAGCTGCAGGGACTGGTCAGAGTAAAGAGTGCAAAGACAACAGAGGGACTCAGAGAAAGAATCACTGGAGTGAACAGTTTGAATAGAGTGAGAGTTGTCTGTGCTGTCAATGAATGTTTACAGTGATTCAAGGAACATGACTAGAAACATGCACAGTGTACAACATTTATGAGTACATTAATCATTTTGTCTTCCCCTTATTGTTATTATATGACATCCAGTTATAATGCTGCAAAGACCTTTAAGTTAAGAATAGCATGTAAGGTGACACTGACAGGGAAAATGCAGATTCCTTCTAAGAAAACAGAAAGTCCAACCAAATGATTTAGAGAGGGATTGTGTCTGCATGCGTTTGTGTATTTATAATCCATACTGCACAAAAGAAACACCTCATCATATTTTATATTTTACATAACCAGATGCAATAAAGGATCACAAATAAACACTGTATTTACAGTACCCAAACACACACACACACACACACACACACACACACACACCAATCCCAATCCAAATCTGTGTTGTTAAAATAACATATGTGAGTCTACCAATGACAGCAGCCTCCTACATATTTCAACACTTGATGTTCCACTGAGACACCAGATGGACCCAGTTTGATTTATCACAGTGTTGTTCAGTGGAGATCATTTTGTGGTTAAAGTAACAGTGTGTGGTGGTGCAAAGAGGCTAAAATTTGACTCTAGCAAAAAGAGAGAAAAGAATAACTTGAAAATATTCATGTCAAAAGAAGAAGAAGTCCCTGATGTGATTTGACTGTTGACTGCTGACTGCTACTTTTACCATCTTGTAAAATGAGTCGTGCGTTCCAGTAATTGTTCTTCAGAGCTGAACTGGACTGCATCTCTTTGTCAGAGTGAAGAGTGTGTTTGTCTGCTGACTGATGCTAGAAATGGAGTGTTTTGTGTTCCTGTCAGTCCATAATAAGTCCTCTCACATTCACTAAAACCTCCAAATGGAACTTTTTCAAGGAGACGCTTTAAAGTGGACCAGAGCTTCATCACTCAGCCTGTTGGCCTGTGAGGTTCAGAGAGGTTTGAATTACGAACCAGACCGATAACTGACTGCTTTCTCAGATTGTTGACTCTCTTCTTCATCTGTTAGTTATCAGTTATCACTGTTTGTCATAACGTGGACTGTTAAAAGCTCCAGCTGCACTAAAGAGATCTCTAACCTCCAACACTTTCTAAAGGGGGTCAGTGGACAGGCAGCTGAGTGGAACCAAGCAGAGAGGAGGCGTCAGTCATTGTCACATTCACCTCCACACTTCACACACTCCTTACACAAACACAAAGCAGGTGGATTGTAACAGTGTGTGTGTGAGAGCGTGTGCAGACTAATCATTTTATGTAAATGAATTATCACAGTTAAATTTGGATTGGACAGTCTGTAGGAGGGTGTGCTGGTGTTTGTGTGTGACTTTAGTAGCATGTAGAAATCCTGTTTAATCTGCAATGTGAGCGTCTATGCTAAATGCTGCATTTGTAATGTAAGTTGAATATACTGGCATTAAAAGGGAGATGGACAGAGAGTGTAGAAGAAGTGAGTCTGCATGAGGGCAGATGGAGGGAGCGAAAGAAATGTGTGTAGTGAGGAGAAGTTAGGAACTGTAAAATCATAAGTTCTATTTACAATTATACACAAATAAATACAGTTGATTAAAGCTTGAAGTGGAACCACCTGTTGGATTTTTAATTTAATGAATAAAAACTAACGTTACATATTTAGGACAAATACTAATGAATCCTGACTTTTAAATAACATTATGACCAAGTATGAAAGTTAATTTATGACCCCAGTAAAAGTTTGGCGAAGGTCCACTTACTCGTGCTTTTTGCAGCTTCCAACCACAGTCACACAGTCTACACATTTACTCCGTTGTCATAGAGACAGATTTGTTCAACATGTTAGCTCTGCAGCTGTTGTGATTTCATTCAGAGCAATTTTAGGAATTCTCATCCGTATTCATGTGTCTTTTTTTGTGGTCAAGAAAGAACTTTAAAGTTTAACTTGAAGACAAGATGGATAAGAACAGTGAGTGCATCTGCAGCTACTGTACATGTCTGTGCGTCTCTCTGTTAGTGTTACATACAGACAGCAGCTATATGTATGGACTGTTTCCAGTTCAGCTACCTTCACTGAAGCAGAGCTGTTTTTATCCAGATTGTCTCACACCTGTCTGATCCTATTAGATCACAACACGTCTGCTGAGCTGATCAACACTGTAGCCCAGCAGATGGTGATGACCATTCATAACGGAGAACATGTACATTAAATCAACTGATAATAGAAATGAGATTGGCTTTTACTTCTGTCAGGAGAGTCTGTGTTGTGTGTGATCACTCTGAGGTGTTTAAAATTTAAACTAAATGTATTTGAACATGTTTGTCCTCTTGGTCAGAGGGATGATGTGTGTCCCCTCAGTGTCCGGTCCTTGTTCCTGTCGTCTCATATCTCTCCATGTTCTCCAATAGCTGATTGTAACAGCTGACCTCCTCCCAGCCTGTCTTCTGTCAGAGCCAGAGGGCTGGAGCTGCTCTCCTGTGTCCTGTCAGTGGTTGGACCTCAGCTCTCTCTTGTCGCTTCTGCATCACATTCCCACAGACAGGACAGACTGACGCTGCATCTCCTGTCCCTTCAACCAGGACAAAGAACTTTCGTACATCTCTTTCAGTTCCTTTAGCATTGTTTCAACTGCTCCTGCCTGTCTTGCTTGCTGGATAAAAGAAAGCTTTTATTAGGCATCCATCACAGCCGGTTTGTCATTTCCTTTCTTACTGAAAACATTCAAATTTTCATGGATTATTACATTGATTGACTGCTCGCACTTGTGAGATCTAGTCACCATTTGACAAAAAAATCATCAATATTTTTTTATCTTTAATTAAAATGATCCATATTCCTTTTGATTACCAGGTTTCAAAATAAGTGTGGTGGTGCCACGATACACATTTTATTTGGGTTGTGTTTGTGCATTCTGTGGAAAATGATGATTCTGCTTCGATCAGTACAGTAGTTGTACTCATTTTATCTCTAACTCCTCCGTTTCCACCGCGATTATCTTCTTCTTTTACCACCTGCCTCTTATTTCACTCTTCACTTCACCTGCTCACTGAACAGCTGCCTTGACTGACGTTTCATTCCATTTAGGAATTTTAAGGATAAGTTTGTACTCTTTTATTGTCATTGTATGTGTGGCATTTCACAGCAACAAAAAATAATGCTTCTACACTCTTAACACGTACAGAGTCTGGTTATGTGAAAGAAGAACCCAATTCATCTTCTACTGTGACATTCATTTGCAGTCGTCAGAATCACACATTCATTTTATCTTTTTCCTGTGATGTCAATTAGCTGTGTTACGAACAAGATGTTTTCGTCTCTTTCAACAGTACACTGACTTCTAATAACTTTAATACCACTAGCTAGCAAACAACCAATCCACTGACTGAGGGAGGAGGAGGAGGATGAGGAAGAGGAGGAGCTCTGTCAGTCAGGGTTTTGTTTTATATTGACTGTGTTTGAACTGGATTCAGCTCAGACTGAACTGGTTGTGTCATAAATCACTTGAGAGTCAACAGTGTTTGAAGAGAGATGTGTGGAGATGATCAGGGCAGAGATAGATTTGTTGGATATTTGGTTGATTGTTCATTTTAGGACATGTTGGACAAAAGATTGAGTTCAGAGGAACAGTGAGTTGGATCACCCTGGATGGACTACATGACTTTATAGATATATTAACACAGTGCTCGGTTTGCAACAGGAAGAAAGACATCATGGACCCTCATCAGAGATCAAATGTACTTAGTAAAGAAGTCTTTTCATTATGTCATACAAACGTTATGTTTCCTTCAGCATATAAAATGTATTCAGCCAAATACTGAATCTTATATTTTACACTAGTGCACAGTGTCTATTCATCATATGACTGAAGGGTTAAAGCTCAGGAAGTATAGTTGTTTTGAAGTTATTGCAATGACTTAATAACTCAAAGACCTTTTTTCTTTTTCAGATGAATTATCAAGCTGTCCATACGAGTTGCTTAGTCATCCAAATTTGAATAAATGTGGTAAAATAAAGAATCACCTTCACTTTCTCGGATTTTATTCAGATTACCAACTCCTGTATTATCCAGAAAATCATATCTTTCACTGAGTGAACACTGAAGTCAAGAATCAAGGAGTTCGAACTTATCATGCTGACTCACTGTTGGATTTTAAAGTTTCTCTCACATGGCTCTCAGTTCTTACTCACTGTCCTCACAAGTTTCAAGAGATTTTCTTTGTCAGTGGCGAGTCACCAGTGAGATTTGTATAAAATCTGCTCTTTTCTCTTTGTGCTCCCACTTTGTCCTCCTCTCTTTAGTCTCTACTCACTGACAGATACTTTTATTTTCTGTGTGAAGTATTCAGCTTCTCTCTGTCAGAAGTAATATTCTGCATTTTCCCACCTCCACTATTCACTCTTGCTGTTCCTCTTAATGGACTTGATGGGAACAGAACTGCTCTGCTTTCAGCAGCTGGATTGGCTGGACTGGAGTAAACTCACCACCTCTGTCACTTCATCCATATTTTACTCTCAGACATTCTAGGTGTAATCGAGCTTCACCGTCCTGGTTAAAAGATGATTCAGCTCATGGTGTCTGATTGTTTCTTTGTTTTCTTCTGTCTCTCTCTTCTGATTAGCTCCATCCTGAAACTTCATGTGGATCTTGTTGTGGTTCAAACATGAGCATATTGATGAGATGTGAGGGTGCCGTGTGTGTGCTGTGGTGTATGCAGGCTGTGATGTTGTCCCTATCATCTGTATCCATCTCTGATGCAGGTGTCTTCTTTCTCTCCTTGATAATAAAATTTTTTAAAACTTATTTCATTTATTAAATTTGGTGAACACACAAGCTCCAGACTCAAACAAACTAAGCAGTTTATTCTTTAGTTGCAGAACAAAGAGAGGAGGGATAATCATTTATGATGTGGAGTTATTGACAAGCAGCAGGTCTTACAGGATGTGAACACGACAGACAGGATGGGTCAGGGAAGATGACTCCACAGTACTCTGGTCCTGTGTGTGTGTTGCTCATTTCTGATACTGTGACTCTATGAGGACTGATTGTTGTTTGGAAACTTACAGGAAATCTCTCTGAGGTCTGACTATTATCAGGAAATGTTGGATAAGACACCTGATGTACCAGAGTCAGCTCTTAATTTCAGTTTGCACGCACATTCTCTGCCAGTTTACACAGTTTGCTTCAGTTTAGCTGTGCTAACAAAACAGTGAACAATACCTGAGGCTGTAATGTTGTGTTTACTGACAGGCCACAGTAAAGTCTGATTGATCAAAGCTGGTCAGCAGCCTGTGATGCAGCACGCAGG
>NW_023340257.1:6971980-6987121 GCF_004916995.1 Morone saxatilis | reverse complement strand
TGACAGAATGAAGTAAAGTGTAAAAGTTACACATCAAATTTAGATATGGTCAGAGACGTTGAGAGGATTTGGTCTGACAGGAGATGTGGAAGTGAGCGAGCTAACAAGTCTGCAGAGACTCAACAAGAGAATGATCAGGAGAACAGCTGTGATCTCTGCTGTTCTCTTCCACCAGTTCAGGAAATATGGCCGATCCAAACATACACATATAGTTCATCCAACGGTTTCATCAAGGATGACATGCATGGTGTATGAAAACACACAACCTAAACACACTCTGACATTCAGTAGAGAAACCCTCACGAGTCAGAAACATATTGCACACCTAATTCAACCGTGACGCCAATCAATGACACATTTGTTTTTAATGTGAGCACATTTATTCCTGATTGAAGCTATGAATCAATGATTCACCACCTCAGTGGCTGTTCTTTTTCTTAATCTGTTGTTGTTGCAGACGGTTGAACACTGACACCAGCAGTCCAGACAACATCCCATTGTTCTCTTTTTAACTGGCTGTCGATCATCTTCCTTCGTCCTCTAACTCATCTATGAATAGACCCTGCAGCTGGTGGCTCTGTGTTCACAGCAAAGGAACTACAGTAATGGAGAGGTGGTGAAATGGAAAGAGAATCTTATTCATTACTGCTTTTTATTAAATCTTAATTAATAATTTTTTTTCTAAATATAGTCTCACTTCTCTTCTTACTGCATGAGTATTTCAAGACTACGTCTGTGAGATGAGCACATTTTTTTAACTGGATGGTGAACCAGAAACAGACCTTTGGCTCTCTGTCAGAGGCGACTGTTATCAAACCAAAGTCTTTAGGGAAGCTTTCACACGTTTGGATGCCGGCTGGGAGCTGCAGTGTTGCAGCAGAGAGCTCAAGTATAATCAGAGCCAAACAGTCATAAATCAACGCTCTCTGCAGAGTCCCACGTAATCAGCTGGGGGTCTGGTGTGATGGAAACCACTGGGATGGAGTCACTAGAAATAGACAGAGGAGCTCTTTATTCAGGACAGAGACCAACAGCAGAGGAAACTAGAGCTCCAAGAGTCATTAGCATCAGAGTACAAGTACCACAGAGTATCTGCAACTTTACTGTAAATGATCCACTTCTGGAGGTCACAGCTCAGAGTGGAGAGAGTGCTGTGTAATGTGGTGTCATATTCAGAAGTCAGGTCAATGCAGATCTCTTCTGAGCTGTATCCTGATACTTGATGGATGGAAAGTCATGCAGTAAACTTTCACTTTCAGTCTTATTCCATCTTACAGTAACTGAAATGAGTCGGCCTTTGTTACCTTTGTTCACGCACAATGCAGTGTGAACTGGTGTGAGTACGTTTATACCCTGGTGGAAGCTCCTCTCTGGTAGGTTGAAAGAAGCAGGTGTATCGAAGGAGAAAATATTATTAATACGTTAAAGAAAAGGATAAAATATAACTGAACCTTTCTAATGCACTGTGCAATAGTTATAAGTAATACTGAAGAAATGAAATCACAACAACAACATAGAAATGTCACTATATTGATAGTGTTTCACTATTGAGTGAGAACAGCAGTCTTTGCTGTAGAGCTCTGTGCTCTGCTGCTGCTCTGTCTCTGTCCATGGTGCTGACTGGGAGGACAGATCAGCTCACTGGACTCCAGTTTGATGCTGTTGTTTAAAGGGGAACTTAACACCCCTGAAAATCTTGTCTTTGCTGACATCCAGTGGCTGAACCTCTCACTGTGCTGCAGTGAACAACAGGTGGACTCCAGGACCCGGTGACATCACTGTTGGGTGTGGTTACAGGTTCAACAGAGCACACCTCTGAACACACAACTGCTCCTATCAGTGATGCTGGCTGTGGTCAGAGGTGAAACAGGCAGAGAGAATCTATAGAACATTCACAGACATTAGCTGGAGGCTTTCACACTGACATCCAAAGGTTTGCTGGAGGACAGAAACACTGTGGGCTGGACATGAATTATGAATCAAGACAATTAGAGGTCAAAAGCTTTGAACTCAGTGTTGAGTATGATAAGACATGAGTGGACTTACTCTGTAAAATGAATCAGGATTCTCTCTAATGAGGGAATGTAATGAGGAGGTCGTGTTATCACCTGCAGTGGTTCTGTCTCTGATTGCAGACCTGTAAAAGCTGGAGAAACTGTCTATACACTGAAATAAACTGGTGCATTTACTTTGTTTCTTGCATCATGTGATGTTAATGTCTTCTTACAACACGGGTAAGATTTAAGTATTTTGCAAATAAATTAATAGCTAATGTGAAATCATTACCACGCCATCTGCTCACATAGAATGACTCATTACAAACAGTTGTCTGCTGGAAGCTTTGCATATTCATGCAGTTTGTAGCATGGAGCCATCATTGAAATACATTCTGTTTTCTTCCTGCCAACTTTTCAGTCTGTATCTAAATGATTTGTGACGTGTTCATACTGTGTATATAATTCACACAGCGGGCTGTGAGTTGGTGATTACACTGTGTTAACTGGTGTGGCTCAGACTGAAGACTCGCATTATGAGTCTGTTACTGGACTTTTCAGGAACCTAAAACTGTAAATAGAACTATGGAACCCCACCCCATGAACAATGTATGACAACATGCAGTGTGTATGTATAATTTACAGATGACTACAACATGAAACAAGATTTGACTTCTTTCTGGGAATCAACAGTCTCACTTCTCTGACAGCAAACTATATTTTTCAGACTTGTTTTCAATCAATCCTAACCTTTGCTTTGAAATTATGCTCAACTTGAAAAAAAACTGACTGGAAATGTTATAATGAAAACAAAAAATAAAAAATATTTCCATCTCCTCTGTGCCTACCAAATCAATACACAAATGAGCAGTGTGACAGAAACCAGGGTGCAGGTAATGTAAATTAAAGCCTTCAAACACACAGTCCACCTGGGCCCATTAAGGTATTACGTGGGTGGAAGACTAAACACAGATGGAACTAAAGGAAACAAACTGGAGAACAAACACACAACAACTACAAAACTAATAACTAGGAAATGTAAGCTTCTGCGCAGCTCATATGTTATCTGTGTGAGGGCAACACATCCCAAAAACCAAGTTAAACTCACCCATTAAATGTAGTGACACTACAAGGAAGCAGCATGCTAGAAGCAACTTTTATTAGATAGTAGAATGACATCATCAGCGGGTTATCGATCCTCCAAGTAGGTCAACTTTGTGCAGCTTTTACTGGGAACACAACAGTCAAACTATGTCAAACCATAACAACATTATCATCACTGCCTGCTGACTGCATGTTACTGTAGCAGAGCTGCCATCTGTGTCGGCAAGTGAAAACAACTCAGCCATACCGTTAACTTATATTCAGACTGCTTCATGGACACATATATTTCCTGGATCTATATGTAACAGCATTCATTTGAGCCCTTAAACTTCAAATCAGAAAAACATATTGGTGGTAAGTACAGATAACATTTATCTGTCTACTTCTTACTCACACATATGATCAGGGCTGCATGTTCTCCACACATTATGCATCCAGATACACCTTCACGTGTTTTTGTTTTGATCTGCTGTGAAGTTTGGGAGGCTGTCAACGTATACATCTGCAGCAGACATCATACTGCTATTCATATTAAGACATAGGAAGTGAATGTGATTCTTCAAGTGAAACTGGAAAACGTTCTCATATAGTCATAAAATTACTATAAAACAAGTTAATTGGTGTGGTGCCTCTCACTGCAGTGGGAGTTAAATAATTAAAAACCTAAAGGCAACAGCTATCAGGGGCTCTTGGAACAATGTAAATGAAAATCTAACTGGTCAGGGTTTCTTTGAAACTAAACACACAACACGTGTATTGCACACAGATAAACTCGGCTCTCTCCAGTGGGACCAAACTAGACTCTCATTACACCCATTGAAACTCTAACAGATATGTACCATACGGGACTAAAGCAAGAAACATCCTATAACAAGATCAAACTTAGAACGACTTTATTCAATGTTTTAATTGCATGATCAACAAGTAAGAAAATGCAGGCACTGAATATTAATTCAGAACAGAAATACAACTTTACTTAACTGTGCAACAATATTCTATATGAGCTATCTTCATCTTCACCTTTTCATTCCTCCGTTCCCTTTAATCGATCATTTTAAAGACAGACCTGTCCTGGATCAAAGCATCAGCAGGCATACGATAACAATTGGAGAAAACTAATAGGACGACAAGAGTTTTGAAGTATCAAAAATGACCAACATCTCACCCCCGTCCCTTCAAGGGTCACTCAAAGCCAGTCCCCCAACAACACACATCGAAACACGCAGCGTGCGGGAGCACAGTGCCTCGCCACACATCGTATCCAACTACCTCAATGTCTCTGGTTAGACATCGTGAGCAAACTTTCTCTACCGGTAGCCTTTATCTACTTCTGCATTAATTCTTACTTTATAGTTTAACTCAGTTACGAACTAGTATGATATGGTACACGTGCGAACATCACCACCACACCTACTATTCCTTTAATCAACTACATTCTTTACACACAAATGTCAATTAAAATGTACCCCTGCACATACATTTATAAACAAACAAAAAACGGTCGACTGTCTCACAGTTGAAATGTCTGATATTCTAATCCTAATTTTAATTTATTTGTGATGTTTTTGTTAGTTCTGTATCTTACATTAGCAGCCTGAGGACTACTATAAGTAGTGAGCCATGAACTCTGTCCACCACTAACAGAAACACCCAGTCGTCACTGGGGAGTAGAAATTATCTGAACGTGAAGAATCAGGAGATCTGTGTGTTTCGCTTCCCTCCATTCCAATCCCCCTCCTCTTCCCTTGTGTGTCCAGCATAAAGCTGCTTGGAGAGGCCAGAAAGAGTGAAAACATCGTCAGGATCTGTGCTCGACCTGAACACATGAAATCGTGATTTTGAGAATAAATTGGTCAAGAAGTGCTTTAGAAATACCAGTGAGCACACAACAACCAACACACACCAGAAGGGCAACACACTCTCTCCTAGTTGTGGGTAGAGTAGATCACGGTTAGTGCGTCGCTACTGTCGTGTGAAAGCAGCAAGATGGAGCATTGACAGTCTCCATCTCTTTGTGATGGATCAGCAGCGTTCAGACCTGGGAATTCTGTTCCTCCGCTCGGCAATTTCATTTGCAGCGCCTTTCTCTTCTGAAATTAACCGCTGGAGGACGGGGAGCTCGTCGGGGAAAGAGCGCGGAGCTTTTCGACAACCTGCTTAAAGGCACCATAGCTTTACTTCTGCGATCACACCGATTGTGGAATCCCCGGCGTCGCTCTCCTCTATTGGATTTCCAAGGCAAGGATGGTTTTATTCTCTTCATTTCATGTCCTGGCGTATTTCCACTAGAAGAAACACCGGATGTTGAAGGGAAAATCTGACAGCTTTACGTGGATGATTTTTCGTGAAATATCTGTCCGTGACTGCTGCACTGACTCTCGTTCTGAAGGTATGGTGAAGTGAACTAATACAACTTCCTGAAAACAGCTGACCATGGCGAGAGACAGAGAGGGACGGGAACTCCGGACGACTTTTCAGGAAGAGAGGAGACTGTTCACAGTGGAGCTACCTGTAACTGCTTCTAAATGAACTGTCATCAGTGATGAAAGTGGGAAGCATGAACCTGATCTGACATCAGTACTTCATGTACAGACGACAGTGTGTCACAACAGGAAGAGAGCAGCCCTCAAAAGAGACTCGGATGCGTCCAGCTCACAGCTTTCAGCGAGAGAGTGCTGTGTGTGTGTGTGTTTAGCTTCAGGTTGGCGTCAAGTGACAGGGACCAGAACAAGCTCAATAGTGGACCACTAATCACAACACCAGTGAATTCATCCCTCAAGTTTCGGTTCTGAGCCTCCATTGAACCCGACCTCATGTCTTCAACAAAATCTACTTTTCACCTGTGGCCCTGATGTTCTGCAATTGTAGATTGCGATCATCAATTCTCACTTGATTGTCATTTAGGTGCTGCTCTTTATGCTGCAAAAGGCAGTGTTTGGGTATGAGGTAGGAGGAGACCGATGTGTATGAAATACATCCGTGGAGCATGAACCAATGCAGGATTGGAAGAAACAAAACCTGTTGTAGCTTTGAACAAACAGGAGGTCAAGATGATGGTAGTAGGATGAAGAGGAGGAAAGAAGAATCCAATCTATGTATTTGATAAATGAAATGTCAGACAGTAAGTGATGATGCTCTCCGATCTAAGTACAGCAGGGGGCTCTAAATAAATTGTGAGTGTTTGGATTAAAGTGATCGACCGTCTGCTCAGTTCTTGACTTTCATGAAGAAATCAGTATTGGTAAGAGAAACAACAGATCAGGTCATTTCAGTGCTCAGATATTTAAAAGCACGGAAAGTGTCCAGGAACAAAGATGAAACCAATTCAAACGAATCTCAGCGAAACCATTACCTCTTAAATGACATAACAATAAAGTCAGGAATTAGACTGCCATGACTCATTTGGTATAAATTTGCAAAAAAACTGGAATGAGTTTTGTTTTCTGTGAATATCATAAAAAGATGCTGAATGTCTTTATCAAATATAGAAACAAGTGTGAGTTATTTGTGAGCTTTTCCACCACTGTGACGACAGCCCCATTAGTAGGCTTGCAAAGGGTAGGCTAAGATAACACACGTCAGAAGGACATCAGTAGGATAACACGTTATTCAGAGCTTAAAAAACAACAATCTCAAACACTAACTACAAATGCACACTTTCACTTGGCCATTTTCTTCTCAGTTACCCACTATTATCACTTGAAGATAACAAATACCTGAAACTGATTCTATGTTCTGTGATATACAGTAGCATCCTCCAAAGCTCCAACAGCAATGTTACCATATTTCAGTGAATTGGTGGAAGTAGCTGAGTTTATAGATGGGCAGTGTGTGTGTTGCAGGAGTGGTTTGAGATTTTATTGTTGATGTTTTTATAAATGTTTAATTTGATATGAAAGCTTGTAATTGGACTGTGCTGTGGAGCTTCCAAGATAGTTTGAGTCAGCTGCTGAGCAGGAGCCCTTTTATTCGTAGAAGTTCTCACATGATCCTTTCGATGACGTCCATGTTTGCGTATTGGTTGTTTTCCAGGATGGTTTTTGTCAGAGTGGACAGAGGGTTGATATGAAGGAGTGCTTAAGGAGGAGATCATTGTCAGTCGATGGCTCAGACACACCAGGACCTGAACAGTCCTGAATTCTACGTGCTGACTGAACTCACTCGGCTTCTCTTTGTCTTTTTCTTTTTATGCTCATCTGCTGCTAAGGAATACATAATTCATTGTTTCATTGTTGAAGTATTTCACTGCCCTCTAACTTTCCTCTCATTCATTCCCACATACAGTAAACCTCCTTCTCCTCCACCTCCCACTTCTCACTGGACTCGCATTACTTTCTTTACTTTGCGTCATCCCCTCGTATTTTATGCCTCCCATGTTTGTTTTCTTTGTTTATATCTCTCCTGGCATCATTTTCCCAAAGCTTGCCCATGACTGACAGTAAAATCGTTAATGTGTGTCTGAGCCATTGTTTCCTCTGAGGGGAGCGGTGCTGCCCGTCTCACTGCAGAGCTTCTTTCAGCTTGTCATCTCCTCACACTTCAATTGATCTGGACGTTGACCCCTGTTTGCAGCTGGCCTTTTCAAAGTGCAACCAGTGAGCAGGAGAGAGAGACTCAGGATAAAATGATGGAGAAAGTGAGCATTAATATACTTGGTCAGGCTGAGCAAGTACAGCCTTTGTGTATAAACATTCATTTGGTATTTGATGTGATCTTTTCTTGTCGTAGGTAATCGGCTCAGCTACTGGTTTTTAGTTCGACCAAACACTTATCTTGTGCTGAGCATCAGTTTCAGTCACACAGGTAGACTGTTCCACCTCCTCTGTCTCCCTCTAACAAGGCAGAGCTGCTAAAGTATGAATTATAGTTTATTTTTCACTGCTCTGTTTGGTTTCTTATTCATTTTCTCCACTAAGTGGAGCAAGTAAATGAACTGACCCTGTCTTCTACTCTAATTTTATTCATCAAGCATTTTATTTAATTTAAATAAACTGGTGGTCTGCTGCTTTGTTGTAATCTGTGCACATTCTTACATACGGTTGTTTCTCTGATTGAACTGGAAGAAGTTTCAGTTTGTGATTATCAGTGAGATCAGAATGTATTTCACTGCAATGAGGAGCGACTGTAGGTAATACAAAGTGTATAAAAATGTCCTCATCCTCCTCCCCGGCTGCAGCTTTAACAGATAATTTGCTGTAAAAGTTGTGCTTCAGTGATTCTGACATCTTTTGGTGATTCAGTGTCGGTGAGTTGGGAATCCCTGACAATAGAAACATGTAAAACAAACCAGTCTTTTGTTTGGTAGCAGAGGACTTCATGGTTGAGTCAGGGAAGAGAAATGAATCTTTTCATTGGAGCTGCTTCCTCTTCCTCTATTTCTGTTGGTCGTATTTAGATAAACTGTTCATCACTTTTCTTCTCTTTTGCAACAAGAAAGTGCCATCTCTGAAAAAAGGAAGGTGAGCTCAGTCTTTTATTACTTATTTTTTCAGAGTTCTCCTTCATAATTAAGGATGATTTGGTTATGACTTTGATGATCAGGCCTGTTGTGATTGTGCTGAAATCAGACTTTATTATTACTTTAATTATTCTGAAAATAGGAATCACTGAGGAGATCTTCTTTAGGTGCCAAAACCTTTAGTTTGGTGTTTTCTTTAATCTCCTTTGCCATCTTTCTTGTGGAGTTCCTCACATCTTACTTACTACATGAGACCCTCTGGAAGATGCATAATTATAATCTGGACACATTTATAATTCTATTGTAAGTTGTTTCCTTTTAACAGAAAGGGTGTTAGACTTCAGTGATGTCTCTGTTTTAGTGGTGCTGGTTGTTTTAACTCCTTACAGTGACATTTGACTGTCCTGCAGCACTAATGGGATCTGAGAGTGCATTAGCCTCTGATGGATGTAATTATGTCTCTGCTCTGACTCCTGGGGCCAGATTGCATACAAACTCTGTGTATATTAAGGGTGTAGAATTATATGTAGACACAAAAACAGGAAAAACAGGAAAATCATAAAACCTCATGTACGTCGGTTCCTATGTTTTTTTTTTCCCATCATACATTCTCAATCACCCTAAAATTGTGCCCACGACACACAAACCTCTGAACATTCCCCCGATACTATAAATGGCTTCAAACACACCCCCAACTGCCTGATTTGCATATGAAGGATCAGCATTTAGATAAGTTTTTAAGGAGTAATGGCGGTAACATCGAAGAAGCAAATGAAGAAGAAGAAGCGCAATCTTTATGAATGTGAACAGGGTAGGAAGGGTTAATGGTGGATCAAGGGTGACAAAAAAAAAGTTTGATTATATGGCATGAACAATAAAATAAATGCTCAATAGCCAATATCTACCAGCAGCCACGAAACAGCCATTGTATCATTTGGCACAGCCATTACACACACCTACAGCCTTTATATTAGTGGCACTCTAACAACCTGTTAATTGGACACTCACACCTGAAGGTGGAGGATTTTCTTATTCCTCAATAATGCAGGGTAATGATGTCTGCTTTCTTAAAGATCATGCATTATATTGATATTTATATACAGATTAGTTATCGATAATAATTAATATAATGCAGTGACAAACATTTACTCAAGATAGAACACATCATTAACGTTTGTCAAAAGGTGTTTAATCACACACGCATCCCTATGTTGGTACTACATAATTTGAACAGTTTTTAATTCATGTTTGTACATGTTACACTTACTGTATATGTATAAATAAATATATAGTGTATACAGTATAGTATAAAATATAAGTGTGTTGTAGCACAGGGTCACGGGTTGGATCACGGGTCTTATATTACCACAGGTTGGGTTGGGTCCAGATTTTATTTCGGAGATAATTGCGGGTAAGGGGTCAGTTCTGGTTTTGGACCCATGCAGGACTCTCGATCAATAGTGTTGTACCAGTAGCATATTGCTAGTTTGTTTAGACTTCTGTTTGAGAGTGACAAAAAAGCCAAATCAAAGGTTACCAACAGATATCTCTCCAGTCCGGGAGTTTGGTGGAGGAACAAACACATTTTACTTTTATTAATATCGCAGCTCCTGTGATTTTAATATTGAAATATTGTAATGGATATAGATGTCAATGATATTTTGATTAACGCGTGTAGTCCAATTTAGCACAAAGGAAAAACAACAATAAAGGTTCTCAGTATTGGATCTGTCAAAGTGATAATTACAATAAGAAAGAGATATTAATTAAAATATCTAGATTTTAGGGAGCTCCCATGGCAGATAATGAGTTACTTTGTCTCCAAAATAAATTCCATACAGCAAAAAATTGATTTTATTTATTGACATTACATCATCAGCGTGTGTTTGTCAGCAAACAGCAGAGTGCTGAAAGTGTTAGCTCTCTGTAACAGTGAACAAATAAATGACTGGATGTTTGTTTCTGTATTTAAGAGTAAATAAAAACCAGAGGTGAGTGTATTATAGGATTACAGGATTAAAGCTTTTGCCCGTTTTAAGTGGTTCACCCATGTAAATACATCCACACATCCAAGTTTCTATTAATCCTTCATTCAAACAATCCTGTTGGAGAAAACACCTCTGATACTGTGTCATGCTGCTGGATTCCCATTTCAATGAATGTCTCAGAATGAAGATTCTGTCAGCGGATTCAAATGTTTACAAAAGAGACTAGAGGACTGAAGCCAACATTATATTTCTGTTGAGCTGTTAATGAATATGTGGCACTGTAATAACTAGAGGTCTGTTCATTTAATGACGTCCAGCAGCTGATGAAGAAGGAATCCACATAAACGAGTCACATGATTGTGAACAAGGCTGTGTGAAAATGGCTGCATATTCAGCCGGAGCCTGCACTCAGTGAACTAACCAAATTATCACAATTCCTCCTTCTGCAAACACGCCAGATTGGATTTAGTTTGAAAGAAAGGAGAGGCAGGATATCTGTTGAAAAGTGTGAATGAAGGTGAAGGTGAATGATACTTATGCTACAGAACCAATATGTCAACAGGGGACATTTTTTTTAATGAATTGTTCCTTCAAATGAGCAACTTGTTCTCTTCAACTGTTGGATTTTAATGTGGATGAGTGGCGATTCCCTCTGCCGAAGAATTTAACTATTTTTAGCTGATGAAGACATAATTATGACAGCAAGACAACAAACGGGAAAGACCGATGTGCAAAAAGGAAGGGTTGTTCTTTCTGTGCAGTCAGACACACCCATCAGTTGGGACGTTCTGTGAAAGGAAGAAGATGATATTGATGCTAAACACAGATAGAGAGGAGTTCTGTAACAATTAACGTGGCAAAGATGAATTGTGGGACAGTGATGGCCATGTTGGAAAATGAGAAAAGTTGAACAGTGCAGATTTTGTTTTAATTCCTGTGTGTTACTCTGAGAGCTTCCATCTCTTTTAAATGGTTTAATTGACTTCAGAAACTGTAAATGTGAAATGTCCAGGATGATCCACTTCCATTCGCCTCTTTTCTGACAGGATATCAATCTTATTTCAGTCACATTATGTAGAAATCCATGTGTTTCGATGTCAATTTAACATGTAAACAGTGTTTATGGATGTATCCACTGTAGTGAGGACATAGTCCTACAGTATTAACGTCATAAATAGAGACTGATGAGATGGATGGTTGTGTGTTAACTCATTCAGTCTGTTTACAGTTGGATCTCAATGGGCTCTCAGGCTGAAGTCAGTGGATAAAGAGAGCTTTGTTACAATCTGTGTGTGGGAGTGAAAGTGTGTGTAGGGGCCTGTGTTTGATGGTTTTACTATCACTTTACACTCTTTTTATTAAATTACACACAAAGTTTGGGTTGGGACATTTGTGTGCAGGTACTTGTGTGTGTGTGTTGTGTCTTAGAGTTCATTATTTGGCCCTTTACAAAGCTTCAGTGAAAGCTTGTGCTGTGTGGTGGTGTTTTGTTGTATTGATGGCAGCCAGCGAGCTGAAGTGGAGACCACTGAAGACAAACACAGACAAGACTCTGAATGATTACTGAGCAGTTGAGTTAACCTACAGGACTGCTTCTGTATCAAGCACCCAGCCCCTTGGAGATGAATGCTCACCTTCAAACAATTAAAACTTTATTGACTGATTAACAGTGAAGTGTTCTGTATGTCAGGCTGCCACAGGACAGTCCTGCCAGATGTCCAGATGTTGTACCTGAAGGAACAAACAGTATATTTCATTGGTAGTTGCTGATTTGTTCTTAAACATAACAGAGAAGCGATGTAAGCAACCAGTCCAGAAGACAACGAGCCCCGCAGACTCTGGCTGACACAAAGACATTGTTCCCCTCTCCCTCTGTGGGCAGAGACAGCATCCCATGAGGCTGTTCACCTCAGCTGAGCTGCTGTGTCAATCTGATGTAAAGATGTTTAAAATCAGAGCTTCACAGTTTGGTACAAACCAAATGAATCACAGAATAAACCTGATGTTGTGTTCAGTGGCTGTGATGAAGATCAGAGAACAACTGCTCACCAAGCCCACACACAGCTTAGAGCGAATTAGTCAGAGAGAATGAGTGAACTGACAGCAAAGACTTCACATGATTTACTGTCCCTGGGAGACACCATGTATTTGTTTTTTCTTTAGTTTGTGGTGCAGGGAGTGTAGAATAGCAGGTCAGGATTGGTTAAAGAGCTTCAGACTCTAAGTGACTGATGAAAAAGACATTTAAGGTGTCAGTGTGAGCTGTACACACTGTTCCTAATGGACAGGAGTATAAAGCCTAATGCAGTCCCACTGGACCTTCTCCAATAGTTTTTAGATAGTTTTCACTGCACTGTACATAAAACTGAACAGAGCTCCTCATTGTAAAATTTGGTAGACCACACTTTTAAGTCAACTGTATTTCATTGAAAATGCACAAGCTTAAACTCAACCTGAAGGAGCCATCTCTACCGTTTGGTGTAGTTGTGCAATGGCTAAAAAAATCCACTAGATGGGCACTGTGTCTGTGAGCAGCATGCCTTTTCAGTGTTCCTTCAAACAGGAAGTGACACAGCGAAAATTTCACTCATCCTTTGATGGCGCATCATCGCGGGACTTTTTTAAAGGTAAGGACTATTTTTGGTTGACATTATCGTTTCAGAGAGTTTTAAACAGAATATGCTAATTAATTCAAACCAAAAATACAGTCTTATCAAGGTTTAAATATTTTTTTTTTCACAAACATGCTCTACCAAACGGTTGAGTTGTCATTTTATTGAGTAGAGGAAGCTAGCTAATGTTGGTAAAATGAGCTAATGTTGTAAAATGAGGCTATTTACAATGAACAAATGGTTAGGTTGTTAAAATGATTAATTTAATATTATTCAATTACATATTGATGAAAAATATTTGATCAAATTCATTTTTTCACCATTTCTGTACTGTATATGGTAAAAATCAAGAATAGATATTAGAAGACCTTAATAATATGTAACAACATTGATATAATTCTTGGTTATTACTACTATTAATTTTACAATAATTTAAAATAATTATTTGGACTATTTTTAATGTTGTATATAGTTTCTATTATCTTATAATTATAAGGATTTAGCTATTGTAGATCTAACTTAGTATGGTTCTGTTTATTAACAAATTAATTATTTGATATGTTATAGGTTTATGACTGAAATAGTTTGAGATAGACGACCAATCATTCTACAGTTTTATACGACCTATGTACTATTGTATCATTGAGCTCTCTGGTTGGATCCGAAGTAAATCTTGTAGACTTCGTAGTATAGCGGATTCTTGTGGATGATGTGATAATTGCTCCTATATGTATGTTGATCCTCATTACTTTAATCTGCCCACACCAGCAGAAAGAGGAATATGTGGTGGACACTAGTGCGATATGGAGCGTCAATGGTTCGAGTGGAGGAGAGGTTCGCTTCGATATTGACAAGATTCGGAGTACCTCTACGACCGTCGCAGTAAAAGAAAGAGGAGTGTTAGTGGTTTTTTTAGTGATAGGTAAGAGATGGTTTGGATTGAAGTTAAGCTTTGGGGGGTAAGAAATATCTTTCCTTGATATTCTGTCTGTGTCTAGTATGTATCTATGTTTATCTAACAATCGCTGAACTATCACCCCCAGATGGATAAAGGAAGGCAGAGATGAGTTGTGGCTGGCATGAGTAGACATTGAGACAGGTTTCCAGGTTCTCTATGACTCAAGTTTAACCTCCTAGATGTCTGGTAAATGTAAGTCTCTTTCTGTATGTGATGTATTAAAATGCTCTTCACAGATGAGATATATTTAATAATATTCTGAGAATACTGACTGAGCAAACCAATCTGCTATCGGAGTGCCCATGATGTCTAGACTTATCCAATCAGCCCTTCCATCGTACTCTTCTGTAAGAGATGAAAGTAGAATGTCGTCTGGCAATGTGACTCTCTTATTCATGTGTGTGTTTCATTTCCACAGCCTCGTTCTATGTAGAATTCTGAGTCTGTGCATTTGATGTCATCGAGGTGTTTCATGTGTAGATTGTAAATATTAGCGAAGAGAAGATTCAAGCTTTACGCCTATGGTGTTGTGAGCCTCATGTTATATTATATTGATAAGATGAAGCATTTGCTGTGCGTATCTAGCATGTCCAGACTCGGGAGTGTATCTAGCTACATAAATCTGTCGCGTCGGCGCCTTTTCTGGGATGACATGTCTTGTCGTTCTTATGCTCATGTGTCTCTGAGTGCATCACTACCAGGCACTAGTGTGTGAGTGTGATTCATTTGGGGTCTATTAAGGTGGGGATAATGTGAGTAATGATGTCACATAGACGCTAGTCCTCTTTTTATTGGTGTTGCACAGGTAGTTGAGTTGTCAAACAGAGGCCAGACAATAGGTGGGCTTTGTATGTGTTTTGCCGGCAGAGCGTCAGATCTGGCATCGAAGCATAGATTTTACTGTGTCTCTTGATGTCTGCAGAGTTGGGGTTGGTTGGTGTTGCTGTGCTGGGGTCTGCACATTCTTCAAGTTTGGTCCGTATTTACTGGAGGCAGTGACTGTATCTCTGTTCTATAGATTTTTTTT
>NW_023340257.1:6966302-6971880 GCF_004916995.1 Morone saxatilis | reverse complement strand
AAAAGGGTTGTCACATCCATATATGCTTCTTTTCAGAATTGTCTATTTAGAAATCATAAACTTGATTAAAGGAAAAAGAAAAATGAGTACTCAGTGATGGTACATTTGTTTAAAGATAAAATAAAGAAAAATACAGAAAGATAAAATAGGACCTGTGTAAGATGATGTATCATTCATGTTAATGTATCCAATTATCTTGTAAAGACTATATGTGAAGTCATTTATAGAGGTAAAAATTTACAGAACTGCTGATTCATATTACTTTTCTGTCACCATTAGTTAGTTAAATAGTTTAGCCTACTGATATGATAAAAAACTGATGATTATAATGTATCAATCTTATAATTATATGAAAATAAAATATCTTATTTCTTTAATCCTTATTAATACCTGACTTTTAGCACAAACTGATAGATCAATAGCTTATTCAGAATTTCTTTCATTATTACCTGATAATAGATGTTCCAAACCACTTTGTAGTGCACACAAAATATTACAGGAATAATTCAAGACTTGAGCTGGTTTGGATGATCTTTCACAAGTGTTAATTCACCAGTACACGTTGTTAGAAATGATGAATTTTTGAATGAATTTAGCTGAAGGAGGTTAAAGCTACTTCATGTGTCGCCAGTATATGTGTTGTTCACATTTAGATGATGATATAGATGTACTGACAGAAAACACAGCATGCCTGAGGCTTTCTGTGAGAGATGTGTATTATAAACAACATGCTCTCAAAAAATAGCACTTCGGAGTCTCAAATCCAGTAACATTCGGCTGACTTGGTTAGTTGTACTTTGATGGAAGAAGACACGCCGACAATTGGAAGGCAATTTATCCTTGAAAACAACACAAAACAAACAGGCTGAATTCTATAAGAGGAATGCTTTTAATTAATTTTTGAAGAATGAACAAAGCTGCTAAAGTGTAAAATAATTGACACAAGAAAAAGAACAGGAAACAAATTATTGTCCCTCACTGGCCACCAGTAGTGCAGTAGTTGATTCAGACATAAGCCTTTAACATGAACCCAAATCAGAATGTTGCATGTGTTCTTAAGTCCTTAAGTCTGGCAGATTAGTTATATATAACAGGACAGAATGAAGTGGTCGTGAGACATTAAAGATCGCCTCCCCCACGGTTTATCCAAACAGCTCAAAAGCTCTAACACACAACACACTAAACTACGCACACCAGACTATTCTCGCTTGAACTTTCTGAGATATCTCCCTGAAATATTATATTGAATAACACACACAGACCTTTATGATCTGGTTATTTTTTTTCAAAATGCTGTTTCATTTTTCAGAATGTTAGTTCCTCTTTACTCATCTGATCATTTCAATAACTTAATGTTCAGTATTGAGCAGGAACAGACTGCATGGTGTACAGCTGACAGACAGTTGTTGTTGAGAAGAACGAGTGCTCAGGGAGTACAGGCTGGCAAGCAGAGGCCGTGCTCATCCACAAAGAGTTTCCCATACCCATGAGTAAGACTGATTTATAAGGGTACGCTCTACAACTGACAGGGGGGGCCTCATTAATCCCAACATGGCTGAGTTTGTCTGAACAAATATGATAAGAGAGAAATGTAGAACATGACAAGGGGCCCTGTAAGAAGAGTCCTGGTGCCAGAATACAGATGTGTGTGAGGGTGTTATTTTAAGTGACAGTGTTGTGGGTGGTGTATGTAAGATGTAATCAGGGCACACACATTGATCTTTAATATGATGCCTGACTTTGCAAGTACCACTCCCTCAATTTAGTAGAGTCTGTAGGGAGTGAGTCAACTGAAAGGGAAGGTCTTCATACAACAAGCAAGCTGTTTGGAGACAGATGTGTTTATCACCTAGTAGTGTGTACTCTGCGTTGTCAGACAGTATTGCCATATTTACACTGAATTTGTTTTTGCTGTGCATCACAAAGTGTCTTAACCAAGCCAGAGCGAACAACCAATACAAGATGAGTTTGAGGGATTTTCTGGGCTTTTTAGGTGAAGAAACATATGCAACAAAACAAAAGGCTCCAAATTACTGACCATTGTGTATTAACATTTAGTTTTTTACTGAGAAAAATAAATTGGGTAATTTTTTAGTCTTTTTTAATTAACACATCAATGTGATTTGGAGGCCATAGCTTGAAGTGGTTTGCTGAAATAATTGATAATAACCAAATGTATACTCATTGTGCTTCCATTAATAAAATACAGAATAATTCACAGACTTTACAGTTGAACTCCCAACATGACACTTGTCTTGTTGATTGATGCAGCTAAGAGTATTAGTAGAGACTCCACAGAGAGGCCATTCACGTGAAACAGTGCCACACACATGAATTCATGATGACAACCGACCCAGCATGAGTGATGATGATGAGAAACCACAAACTCATATGCTGCAGAAATAAAGAAACCAGGTGTGTAGGACCAGCCAACCATTGGCTGTGAGGTTAATATCTGTTCTGCTGGCTACTAAATCTAAAGATCATGTTTAAACATCCAGTCTTCCTACAGACTGAGAAAAGCCTGTAAGTTTACAGTAGTTTTAGCCTCACAATTTAGCAACAGCAAAACAACGTGCAGTCTTTTTTCACTATATTTTCTACATTACACCAGCTTAAAGCAATGTATTTTTTAAACTTTTTCCATAAAATCAACTATGGCTCTTTGGTTACAGGAAGACATGGGCAGGACACATTGGAGCTCCAGGTCATCTTCTTGTCACATTTCATGCAACACAGATACACAACAAAACCGTGTCTGCCAGCAATTAATAATAATTAATAATTAACATGATAAAAATGAATAGAACAGTGGGTTCCCCAACTGGGGTCAGGGACCCCCACTAAGGGTTGCCAAAGCTTTAAGGGGGGTCGCCAGGCCTTCTTCATTTAAAGGAGTGGTAAGAAAACTATATTATATTAATAGTAGGCCTGTATCTCAGCAGTGCGTTCATTTCTGTGAAGAAGTTATTTTTAAAGTTTAGATTTATTATTTATGATCAAAACTTAGGACCTGAACACAACCTATTTTCACATTCTGCTAAATAGCCTGTCTTAGAAAGTATGCATTAATACAACCAAAGAGGCTAATAGAACAATGGAGAAGAAAACACTGAACTCTGTCAAAAAAGAAGCTAAAGGTAAATAATCAAAATTCATCCAAATTGCTTGTTAGTGTGTCACTATTGGGTCCTTGTACAGTTCACATCGTTGATTCTGTATTGTTATTGTTATGCAGTTGAATGAAACTATCCATAAAATCCACTTTGTCAGTGTTTCTCAGTTTTTCTCAATAATAGAAAAAAGATCCCTGAAGTAAAAGGTTGGAAACCACTGCTCTAGAATCACATTTAGCCTCCTGTGAGGATCAATGGTCTGTCATTTAACTAAGAATGTAAAGTGTTGGTCTCTAATTGAGACCGTTGCTGTTTTAATATTGTCCCAGGGAAGCAGCTATCTTCAGGTCTGAAGCATTCTAATGAAATCTGGATGCATTGCATGTCTCCCTTGTCTTGTGTAGCCCTGCACAGCCCCTAAAATACTCCTTTATTAATATCAATGTTGCAGAATCTCCCACTTGGTGCGATCATGTCTCATCTATATGCCAGGTCTTTCTGCTCTCAGCCACGCGGGACTAAGCTGTTTCTCTGTGCTAAACCTCATTCAACCTCTGACATTTTACCATTTTCACTGGAGATGGAATCTGCAATAAAAGGCCGTCAATTCTAACTATTATCAGCATTTCTAAAATATTTCACACTTATTTCAACATTTCAAGGCTCATATTCCAATTTTTTATATAGTCTTGCTTGAATTTCAACCCTCCAGCAAGAGTTACAATTATTGAACTCAGTGTTTAGGGACATTATATAGCAAGCTGGTTATAGTGCAGGTGAGATCACATCTGAGGGCTCTGGTGTGACACCAGAAGTTAAAGCAGATAAGACCCAGCAGTTCTGTAGCTGTAAAGGATAAGGAACAAAACTATTTTAGAGCAATAGTGTATGTTGGACCTGATGTTGTTTAACGTCATCTCTTGGTGCAGTTTCATTAATTTCAATTGCATCCAGCTTCAGATAAGTCATTCATGTTTACACACAGAGACACACTTGACAGGATGTGATGTGGCAACACATAAAAACAATGTATCTGCTCCTGTGGTCAGATCAGTTTCAGTGTTCTTTGTTTTTGGTTGTTTGTGGTGGCCATGTCATTAGCATTTAATAATATTCATCATTAGGAAAACAGGTTTATAAACTCACATGGCATATGGGACGGTGGATGTGGAGGTGGCCACTGTTGTGTTGGGGACCTCCTCTGGTGTAGTTAAAGTGTCTCTGTGGTTAGCCATTAACTTCTGTTTGTCTCCTCATTACATATTCAACAGATTGAACCAGAATGATTTATAAGTATGTAAGGCCATCTTCATATAATCTGTCCGTCTATATTGGAAAGCTCATTTAGAAGCTAATTTGTGTCACATATTGATCACAGATTGAGTCACTGTGACTCAGCATCTTACAAAATGACCAGTTCATCATAATTTAAAATAATTCAGCAGTGAGACGAATGTATATAATGCAGGTATCTGTTTTTCACTGTTGACAGAGACTCCAGTCTGCAGAGCAGTTCATAAATTGAGTGAACAAATATATAGTTTATATAACATGACCACATGGAAATCTTGGTTGTGGTTGGTTGTCCAACAATGAGTGATTCACTGAACGTGTGGGCGACTTCTGAAATGCTGCAGAGTTCATGGTTGAATGTCTGAACGGTTCTGTATGTCCTGGTCTGAAGAAGCAAATGAAGCATACAGTGAATACTAAGTTTATTGTTAGTTTCAGTGTTTACTGGCTCAAAGAATTTCCATTCAACAGTTACAAAACTACTCTTTTGCACATGTTTGATATATATATATAGTTACAGAACCACACTGCTTTAACCTGTGTTTGTAACTTGTGTGTTTTTTGAGAACTGAAAAAGTGCAGGGGAAGCAGAGGGGCACGAGTTTGTCTTGAATGTGGCACTATTTTGTTTATTTTTTAAAAGTTTTTGGCTCAAGTTGAAACTTAAAAGCAAATTGTAAACCCAAACCAGTTGGCAGAAGAGATATGTTTGAGTGGGGAGCATATATTGCTGCCTCTCTACTCACATACACTTCTCAGACAGCACAAGACTCCACAACCAGCTTCTTTAGGTGATCACTCACAATCTTGGTGGAAGTTATATATAAATATAAATAAATGCTAATGTGAGGCAGACAGGTGAACAGATTGACCCAGTGGACCTCAAGGCAGCTCAAATGCTGGTTCATACCAAACTTTGACACCCAAACAGATAATTAATTCATTGTATGGGATGTCAGATACTGAGCTGTCCTCGTCAGCATTCTGTGACTTGACAGAGCCATTATACTGTCTGTATGGAGGTCTGAGTGGAGATCATTGACTGCTTCTGAAGACTGATCTCGTTGTTACTGACTCTAATAAATGAAAGTAGAGGAGTGCTGCTCGGTCAGCATCTTCTGTTTGCTCCATTTATTCAACAAAGCCCTGAAGAATCTCATACAGACAGT
>NW_023340257.1:6962094-6966202 GCF_004916995.1 Morone saxatilis | reverse complement strand
GGATCATATGGGATTGTGAGACTGTGGGAATGTGAATGCTTTGTCAGTGAACAGGAAAAACAGCGAAACAGTGCCATATCTGACGCATTGATTAATTATTGGACTAGGAGAACGATCAAGTATGGTGACAGATCAGGGTTATCTGTCCAGCATTTACAAGTGAGGAAGTTAAGTATTTCTTCTGTATGGCGACGAACGGACGTTTCATCTGGAAACAATCAGAATGCAGGAAATGACCATGGACAGGTGGTGCTTTAAGGTGGTAAAGGAGGAAGCCAGCAGAGCCGGCGTGTGAGCGTTGTTGTGTGTTACTGTTGCTTAGTCAGGCTGGTGTAGGCTTGCAGGGGTTCAACCTTTGTGTCACACTAAACTCTTAGAGATGGGAAACACTAGAGCGGATGAGAGCTCAGCTGGCCATTTCACACACAAGAAGTTGCCCTGGCTTCATGTGTTGTGGGTTTGTGTGTGGTAGTAACAGGTGGCTGTGTGCGGGATGACAGTGGGAAGCATCCATGGCTGCGTAAATCACAGATGAGCCACTGGTTTCTGCTCCACCTCAGACGATCCTGTTCATCTTCACTTTTAAACACTCGCTGTGTTCTTCTTTTCTTTCTCCAGAGTCTGAGCTTTCTCCCCACTTCCACTTTTTCCTTCTTCTCATTGAACATAAACCACAATTCTCATATTTCCCTTAAATATTTCATCATATTTGCTACTATATATGTTTACTAAATATGTTTCAAAATGTTTTACATGGTTAATATAATAAATAAGAACTTTCAGTAGTAATGTTAAGTTCACAAAACAAAATAAATAATAACATGATATTTTAGTTTGAAATGACTGGAAAATGCCAAAGTAAGCATAAATTTTATAGACTCTGTGGTTTTTGATTAAAGTCAGTAATTTTGTCTCCAGTGTCTCAATGAAAGTCTACATGTCTCCACGTCCAGCTCACAGTTCTCACTTCCTTTGTGTCCTCTATAATCTCTATTCTTTCATTTACACTAGATCCACTCAGTAAAGGCTCATTACTGTTTAGTACGAATCATTAAATGTTCACATTAAAAACTTCATCATTAAGAACTGCAGAGGAACTAATCTGTGTGTCTGAATCTGAAGGTGAAAATTGTTAAAGTCAAATGAAGTATATGATGTAGGATAACACAGTAATGTTGCTCCAGTCCTCCATTTCACATGTGATATTTAGACTCTGGGAGCTCCAGACCAAGTTACCATCCAATCAGTGTTCTCTATGGGCTGCGTTGTAGAATTGGAATCAATTAAACATTAAAGTGGAGGCTGGGAGCTGTTAAAGCTCCAATTGGAGCTGCTTATCCTTCACAGCTGATGGAGATCTGACTCTGCCCTCCTGGACTCTGGTATTCCCTCCATCTCTGTCACAATTGTGTTAAAAAGTATATGAACAAGCAGGAATATCACAGATGTAGAAATAACTGAGACAAACAGAAACAGACAGGTGAGGAACATAAAGACAGACAAGTTAATGCAGACATGTCCTAGAGATAAACATTAAATGAGTTCAGGCAGCAGTGTTCAGTTATTGTCTGAATCAACTGAACTCAGATCAGTGCTGCTGGAAAATCTTTTGAATAGCAGACAGAGTGACAGCACTGGTATTACTCTGAGAGTCAGTCATACACTGTTTATCCTCTCATCTCACTCCCTCATGGTTCAGTCCTCTACTGAGAGAGAACCTGTTCTGGTTTATACTGACAGGAGATCAGATCAAAACTCTGAACTGAGGAAATTATACAAATATCATCTGCAAACTTGATCTGTGTCTCCTCAGACAGACAGCAAGCAGAGTTAAGAAGGTTAGTCAGGATCATGTTAGGTTGAGAAATCCATCTTTAAATTAAATAATTTGAATAAGGTTCAGTGGTAGTTGAATTGTATTGCTCACATGTATTAAGCTTAATTCCACTATGAACAGAGTTGGAAATATCTCCACAGACCCTGTACTATAGATGGAAGCCAGTCTCAGATCCTGAGATGTAAGTTGTGTTATAGCAGGAATACAGCTGATATTTCAAATCACATTACTGGTCAACCAAATATTTTATTTTTAAACAATAGACCCTTATATAAGTCCTCACTCTATCATATCATATAGACACAATGTCAAACTGGATTTCAGGATTATTATACAGCTGCAAGAGTGTCTGAAATGGCAGTTTATTAGATAAGAAAGACAAGAAAAAGATGCACGACAGAAGTGGAGAGCAGTTTTATGTCCACCCTGATCTTTTCTAAATACTGAGCATTATTGTGATGTTTGATTACGACGTTACTGTGGCTCAGTGGTCTATGAGAAACTATAATGTAGTGAGAAAACAGAGAGCAAATTGTTTTTTCTCCACAATATTCTTTAATGCTCTTTCACTCTCCTTCCAAATATCACTATTTGTAGACACTCTTAAGTCTGTACCAAGCATGAATGTGATGTACCTTTAAAAACTAAGTGACTGTTGTGATTGTCATGAACAAAAGTGTTTCATTTAGATGAATTGTGGCAGAATATACTCTCTCTGGCATTGTTGGCATGCATACGTATCTTTGTGTATCATGTAAACTAAACAGAATATTTAAATGAAGATTTAAAGTAAATATTTCCCCCTGAGTGTACTTGGCCGTGAGATCTGAAATAAGAAAAAATATTTCTAAGGAAACTTTCACACAATGAGCCGAACAAAACAGAAAGATCTGCTCTGTGGCTTTAAAGTCTGTTCTGATTTTCTTTCTTTCTTTCTTTATCTTTATCTTTATTTAAAGTGTATTATATGGACTTCCTTGGCTATAGCTCTTCAGATTTACTGAACCAAGCCCAAAGGTCATATTATCAGCCAGAAGGTTCAGGTGAATCCCTCGACTAGATGAGATATTAAGAAGTTCTGCACTCAGAAAGCCAGTTTCTCAGCATTTCTGACATTTCAAGGCAATAAAAACTTTTAGTAATCAAAAATACAAAATTCTCGCACTGGGGATGAAAAACATGTTTCCGTATCAGCGTTGGCATTTTCTGAGATATTCCACCAGCTTCACTTTCCTCCTTAAAATAGTGAAACACATCACACAGTGACCTGATGTGAGGAATGAACTTTGCTGAATTTCCATTCATGATGTTGTTTTGTCTTTGTTGGTGCAGCTGTTTGAGAACATCATTCACAGACTGTCTATATCAAATTCAACATGTTCTGCTTTGTGGATCCAGCAGGTCTGGATCAGTTCATCTGACTAGATTGGAGACTTATTATTAGTTATTGTCTTTTAAACGTTTATTTTGTTTCTAAAATAACAAGCAGAGTTACAGATTTAACTTTAATTGTATGGTTTCTAATTATTTGTCTTTTTCTCTGTTTTTTATGAATGCTGTTTCCTGTTCGTCTCCATCCTGAACCTTCATCTGTGGATCTTGAAATGCAGGTAAAACACAATAGTTGTTATGTAAATGACGTATGAGGCTGTGTGTTTGATGGTCTAACTGTGAGTTTGTATGTGTGTGCAAGCTGTGTGGAACTGACCACCGCTGCTACTTGCTAAAGGCAGAGTTCGCCTTACTGCTCTTTTCTGTCTTTTTGGTGCTGTTTGGAAGGGTGGACGATGGAATAAAAAGGGTTGTTTTCTGAATCACTCCAGTCCTCCCAGCTTCCTCCTGCATTGGGAGAGCTGTGGCTCAGGAGGTAGAGCAGGTCGCCACTTATAAAAAGGTTGGCGGTTCAATTCCATTGATGCTGTGCATTGGTGTATGAATGTGAATGATTAGTTTATTTTTGTGATGAGCGTTTGCGAATGGGTGAATGTGACATGGAGTGTAAAAAGCTTTGAGTGGTTGGAAGACTAGAAAGGCGCTGTACAGGCCATTTACATTGGCCTGTGTTGAGTTTGACCAGTTGCTGCTTGTTTATGTTCTTTCACCGTATGCAGCCATAAGGTTAGTTTGTGTTTGTGTGATAAATTGCTTTCGTCAGGTTCAGCTGCTTTGGTGGCTGAACTGCTGACAGCCTAAACCCAATGATCATCATAATGGATGTTCACCAGACCTCATTTTCAGAATGTTAATAAGGTCTGTGTGCAGGGTCCTCTG
>NW_023340257.1:6956815-6961994 GCF_004916995.1 Morone saxatilis | reverse complement strand
GTAATTGAATTTGCACCAACTGTACAGGAATGCCTTTTGTAGAGGATGAAGGATCAGCTATTTAAACCACAACAATAAACAGGAACCAAGATTGTTGTAGACATATTTAGATATAATGTGACTCAGACTCCTTTTAAAAGTCATTAATTTAGCTTTTCACTTGGAAAGTTGGAGAGGAAAGAAACAAGTTACTGCTTTTCTCTTATCGTCTCCATGAGTAATGTCGATTAAAGTTTTCCTTTTCTCTTTCTGTGAGAATAAATGCTTTAGACTGTCAAAAGTTATTCATCATCTAATTTACATTTTTCAGTGTTTGTCCAGTTAGGTTAGCAAGTCTTCTTCTATTCAGCTTTCACCATTTGTTCTCAGCCAGAGCCGCATTGGTTTACTTAAGAGTTTGCACTTGTAATCAAGTCTAGCAATTCTCAAAATCAATTAAAAACACACACACACACACACACATTCAGATACTTGCAGTTTCTCACCATCTTTCAGTCACTTCTCTCGTTTCCAAAGAACCGCCCACATAAAGGTTATAGGTTAAAAATGAAAGCAGCGAACATGCTTCACTCACTGAGCTCACACACAACATAACTGAAATGGCTTGTATGTGGTCAATCTAAGGGATATGAGCTGCATCTTAAACAAATATATTTAACATATGACATATGATTATTTTACCATTACTTTATTACTTTATTGATTATGTGTTACTGATATGTTTCTTAGATAGATGAAATAGATCATTTCATTAATGAATGAGACAAACTATCAACTGCATGTCTGTTGTGTTCTCTCTTTGGGAAATCAATCCTGTTCCTGGTGCTCAGATGAATTAATCAGGTCATTAAAGGAGACTTTTTTTCATCTGATCAGGATAGTGATGTCATGTGATGGATGAAAATCATATACTTTTTGTGAGTGGTTGAAATCCTGCCAGATTAAACTCATTGTGTAGATAAAAGCTCTCTGCAACGCTGCACAAAAGTGCACTCTTACATTTTGCAAGGACCCTCAACCTTACTCTTGACTCAACCATTTTAGTTGACAACCTCTTCATTTCTACATGTTTAAAGCTGTTTTGTTAATGATGTCTAATTATACTGAAGAGTGAGGTGAAAGCTGATTCCTCCATGTCACCATTGTTGAGAGGCTTTAAATCAGATGAGTTGTCCACAGCTGACTGCCTGATATCCCACTGAAACCCTCTGGACAGACTCCGATCTGTCTGGGAACCTGCAGTGACAGAGTTCAGGAATGTCTTTCACTGAGTGAGATTCACTGACTGAACTCTCACCACTGATCAGATCGACAGAATGAGAGAAACATGTGAATCTGACTGTTGAAATGCAGTTTCTGGTCTGAATGTTATCTACTCATGTAGTACCTCAGTCGACGCTGGCACTGACCCAGCTCTCTGAGCAGAATGGATGTCCATCCAAGTAGAGACAGAGCCTGTTAGTGTAACCATGTCACTTTTGGTCAGATCGACAGTAACTTAGTTCCCACATGTTGTTTTAGGTTTACAATAGTACAGAAACATAGACTGTTTTCCTTTGTATTCACTGTGAGATTTTTACAATTTCATTTTGAACCCTCCCAGTGAAGACCACTCTGATTACTTCATAAAGATCCAAAACAGACTCAGCTAGAATAGAATGGGTTTCTGATGTATAGTCATTCCTGTAGCTCAACAAGGCACAACCTGAATAAACAAACGTGGTATCATCACCTGACAGGTGAAAGTGTTCATTTTGGATGCCACTGGACAAAGAGCAGGGATCGATCTGATATAGGCTGTTTGACCTTGACCATGGCATGAGAAAGTGAAACATGAGGAGTCTTCTCTCTGGTGGGTAACAAATTAGAAAAAGTGGTGGGTACAACTCTAAGCAAAGGCAGGACGTATTATGTTGCTGTGCATTAAAGCTTTGTCAGTAAAAATTAAATTAAATCTGATCAGCATCTATATGACAGCTGACATAAAGCAAATGATCAGGTTGGGCTCAATATCACATGATATGCCTTGATCATTCAGATTTTTGAGATTGGATCGGGACATCCCTAGTTGTTACTGAAATGTTAGATGCAAAACTGCTACACAGACGGAATACTGAGACCAGATAATAGAGGACCTCACAAACTGTCATGGGATTTCCACGTCAAAGCACAGGAGGACTCTGAAGCGGGTAATTAAAACCACCTACCATTGGTACTCTGCTACGCAGCATTAGTGATATTGGTAAGGTGAGGTGCCTGCACAGAGCCCAAACGATATGAAAAGACAGTTCCCTGCCACAGCCACAGCATGTTTACCCTGATGCCATCTGGGAAATGGTACAGAGGTTTCCACTTCTTCCCTCAGGCTGTAAGACTGTTAAATTCTTCATCAAAAATTCATCATACAAATTTTAAGTTACATTTAATATGACTTATTTATCATTTTTTATAATGTTAGCATAAAGGTAACCATATCAAAATATTATTCTACAACCTTTCGTAGTAAATGACGATAAAGTAACCTTGAATCCAGAATGATATATTTATCTATATCTGCTCCTGGATCTATCGACCTAGAATATGGAAGAAATTGTGTATTATATTCATAGTTGTGTTTTTATTAGTGTATTACCTGATAATAGGAATTGTTGTGTATATCTTGGAATGAGACAAATATATTTACATGTTGCAATGCTGTGTTTGTACAATAGCTCAGAACCCACAAACTAAACACTGGCTTGAGGGGGCCTTTCTCGTTTTTTGTGGCGACTGTAGATTATCCTACATGCCTGGAAGTGGAGGGCGAGATGAGAGGTATTCAGTCAATTGCATTCTGCAACCTCACTGCTCAATGCATACTGTTCCTTTGATGAAAACAACAGTAAAAAAAACATTGAAAATACATTACAGCTGTTGCTTTTTTTTCTTTGAAGGCTTTTCAAGCATCTATGAAATCTATTAAATGTCACTGTGTGTATCTAGATAAGTGTCTAAGTCCGGAAAGAAGAATGCTTGTGGTTAACCGTCCTGTTCAGCTCTAGGAGTCGTGCTCAGACTGCTCCTCTATCAACACAGTCGGTCGACTGGTTACCCTGTCCAGGCAGGAAACCCCCAAAGCAATCAAGCTGTGCCATACCTGTAGAAAAACGAGATTCAATACATTTATGCATGAAATATGTTTTTGGGTTTTTCACTGAAACATTGAGAGTGTGTGAGACGGAAAACCTGCAAACTTGTGCAACACTTTTTCTCTACTCTCAAGTCTACTTCCAGTGATCAGCACCTCACTTCAACCCTTGGTGTGCATTACTTTTTTTTGTATTAGAGACAGAAAACCTGGTATGCACCAAAATATATAAAAAATACCAAGGCAAATTCATTGTTTGTGAAAATCCACTTCTTAATAAACCTGATTCTTAATACGATTAGGTTTACTTTGCAAACAAGTAATATTTAATGCATCTAATTACAGAAAACTGATCAATAGATCACACCTTTTCTTATATCTGTATCTTTTTATAATTTTCTTAATTATGAAGGGCCTTGACTGTGGTAATAACTGTGTGCAAAGCTGCATTGCCCCTTAGACCTTATATCACTTCTTTTTTTTCAATTTAAATATATTGAAAGAGTGGTAAAACTGGTTTGATTTTCTTGAACTGCTTTTGTTTGTGCTCACACTTGTCTGCACCTTGTGCATGTGTTCTCACAATTAGAAGTTCAGGTATGAAGATTAGACAGATACTCCTCTTAAGTTAGTTTGAAAACTGTGATATAAAAAGTTAAATTCCTACAAATGATCTATTCATTTGATGCATGTGCTTATTGGTATAGGGTAAAAAGCTAACTACATATGCAGCATTCCAGTAGGTAGATTACTAAGTGTAGCAAGATCTTAAGGAGTAATACATCCACAGACAGACTGTGTCAATAAAATTACATTAAAAAGGTTAAAAAATGTTAAAATCCAAAAAGTGTCTGAGAGGTGAATGTAATGTTGCAGTGCTATAACTCACCAGGTAGACTACAAAGCACAGATAGGCTAAAGAGCCAAGACCAGCGAATACATAGACCACCACACTGTTCAGCGACATGATGTAAACCACAAAAAAGTAGATGTTGATTGCACAAACTGCCAGGGTGACGATGACTCCGAAAATCTTACACACCCTAAAGACACATACAGTTTACTGATTATTTGTTTCATTATTTATTGGCCTGTGTAAAAACAAAGGAGCTGTCTTGCAATTTTTTTAATATAAAACATCAACTAAACAGCTGTCAATATATGTTGGAAAATGTAGGAAAGTTCAGGATACTAATCTGGTCATCAGGTTGTCAAATACAAACATTTTGTCATGCCCCTTGCCGTTTCATACAAACGTTGACTTATGCCATGATCTTTTCCCAGGTAGTTTTGGTGCCTAATCCTAACCAAAGTAATACAAGGGATACAGCTAACAAATATAGACTGTGTAGAGGCATGATAAAGTCAATAATTAGAAATTACTAAAGAGAGAAGAAATTAATGATAAAAAAAAAAATCACTCACAGTCCGTTTGCAAATTCATTCATAATGGATGTCAGACTGGTGAAGGTCAAGATTGGAATCAAAGCAAATGGTAGCTGGTGAGTAAAAGAAAGTCAAACAAAATGTTGGACTAGGATTGTGCTACAAAACAGCAACGACATGGCAGAATGTGTAAGAGTAGGGAAATAGCATATGTTTTAATTTTAATTTTAAAAAAATGTACCCTGACCTGCACGCTTTGAAGCACATTCAGGATGTCGTTCATCCACGTCAGATGCTGAACATCCTTTGAAAAGGCTACAGACAGAGTAGGCACGATGGCTATGGAGCGGGTCAGCAGTATTCGTTTAAAACGAGAACACTGTAGGTTACAGAAACCCTTGAAAGTAAAAGCATAAAAAGAATTAGCTTTTTCCCCCAAAAATCCAGGTATATAACCAACAGACATTCTTACCTCCATAACAAACTGCCCAGAGTAAGTGCCTGTCATTGTGGAACTTTGTCCAGCTGCCAATATTCCTATTGCCCAGATGTAGAGGGCTGCAGGACCAAAGAAACATTCCAGGACCACTCCCTGAATAAACAGACATACACAGATAAATAAATAATCTACCATAGATGTATCTGTCCATCCCTTAAAAAAAGACA
>NW_023340257.1:6949431-6956790 GCF_004916995.1 Morone saxatilis | reverse complement strand
AAGACACAGATAGTTATTTCATAATGTCGAGGGCATATAGATAGATAGATAGATAGATAGATAGATAGATAGATAGATAGATAGATTAGATAGATAGATAGATAGATAGATTCCGATTCCGTCAGGATGTTTACATCAGCTGTCAACAACTGTTTTCACTCACAAAAGTTTCAAACTGGGTGCAGCCATCAGCCCTGTCCGCTGCAGAGTTTCACTACTTCGTTGTGTAAAACAACAACAACAACAAAACCTATTAAGGAGCAGCATCGATGCAGGTATATTGTTTCTTAAAAGCTATTTAATTGTCGAGCATAAACATATGCAATGTGCACTGTACGATATAATAAAAAAACTGTTGTAAGTATTTGATCAGGACTTGGTATCAGCAGATAGTAATTAAAAAAATTTTATTAAATCATTTGGATCGGATCAGGGGCTAAAAACCCTTGAATGTGACATCCCTAGCTCAGGGTAAAAAAAAAAATATTTATGTTTAAATATAAGTCGGTATTTCGTCTCAGGTGTTTTAAATTTACCTGCTGGATTAAAGCTTTTCTCAGGACTGGGGATGTGTACAAACTGTGCATCAAAAATTCCCTCTCTTGTTATGTGAATACATGCTCTGACAGAGGTCAGTCAAACTGAGGCTTTGATATATCACTGCCAATTAAAATTAGCAATGAGAAAGAAAAAAGATTTTCCCAAAGATTTAACAGTTATGTGTTTGTTTGTTTACCAAGATCTTACTGGAGCTGTCTCATCACTGTCCACAATTTATTGCCATTTTCTGTTGTAATGATGACCAGACATACCCCTTTGTAGATGTCCACCTCTAGTGTGTTGTTGTTGAGGGGGAAGAGATTTGTGTGAGGACTTCCGGTTGCGTTGCACATTGCATTCTGCAGTCAGGGACACAAACACATGATGAGCCACAACTTGAGGCTTTGTACACTCAACAGTATCCAGTAAAGAGGAATGGATTCATACTATAATAATGTATACTCACCACTTCCATATTGGTTTTATTATAGAAGGCCTGAGCAAAGACAGCTACAACAAAGACGTTGATGATGAATGAGATGAAGAGAGCAATAGCTGACTCGATGAAGAAGTACTTGTTGGCTTCCTTCACTTCCTCCCTTTTATTGCGATCGATTTCACGAGACTGGTACATGAGGAAATGAATAGAATTACACTCTACTTTCATCAAACACCCTTGGGTACAGTCATACTTGCACAAATGTGCATCTTTACTTAATGTAAAGTTCAACTTTGCTGAACTTTGACCGGCAAAATTCCAGCCTCAGCCAATTGCAAAGAAGTGTTTGTGGTTGACTTCAGCAAGCGATGGTCACTCCCCCTGCATCAGTGCAAGTGTGACCGTAGCCTTAGGCTTTACTTTTTAGTCTTGCTTATCCACATATGACAACAAATATACTTCTAACCTTGACCAGCGCTGAGTGCAAGTAGATGTTGTGTGGCATTATGACAGCGCCTATGATCCCCACTGCCTGCTCCAGTTGCGCACGCCCACAGCCGGCACAGTAAGGAAAGAACATGCCCTTCAGCAATTCCCCTTGATCTGGCTTTACCAGCACATACTACAGACAGACAGAGTCAAACATGTCATGGTGCCATGAACGTATTAGCTAAAACACAACAAACGCTTTAATTATACTGGAAATTGTTAAAAACGTTTACCTCAAAACCAAAGCTAAGAGCCATTACAGTGATGAGAAAGCCAAAAAAAGCTTCAAGTTTCCTCAGGCCTAAAAAGAGATACAAACTATATCAACACTGGGATACACAGATTTTTAGACACTTATAAGTAAGTGACGGTATATGCATACCAAATTTGTCACAAAATAAAAATGTAAATGTGTCTACGATGGTGATGAGGACGCCTGCCCACAGTGGAATCCTGCAAGAGAAATAGAAGAAAATGTGCATATACAGAAACAACAGAAACAAAAATGTTTGCAGTCACTTTCCATGGACAAGCAGTCCAGAAGGTACCTGCCCGCAGAAAGAAGGTTGAGAGCTATGGCACTGCCAATGACCTCCTGCATGTCTGAGCCAATAATTGCCACTTCCACCATCAACCAAAGCATGAACCGAGGAACCTGAAAAAAAATAAAAAATAGAACACTCTCACTGATACAGAGATTTTACAATCACAGCCCCATGCATAAAAAGTTAAAGTGCAGTAAGAAAAGGGAAGTTGAAACGTGACGAGAAAGGGGAATGCTCACTCTGGAATATTGCCGGTTGCACACTTCAGCCAGGTGCATGCCAGTGACGACACCGAGGCGTGCAGCTAACCTCTGCATCAACAGCCCAATGACGGTGGCTACAAGGAGCACCCATATGAGCTGAGAGAGAAAGTGAAAGTAAGCAAAAGTTACTACTTCCTGTACAGGAGTTTTACTTCGGCAGACTGCCAAATTTAAATAATGAATGCCTATGCTAATGTTCATTTTAGACAAAGCAAACATTCAAAGCTGTTATTTATTTTTAATAATATAATGAAAATAATTATGATTAAAATAACCATAAGTCATTGCACAAATGATGCCTTTGCTTAGAGAAATATATTGATGCAGCTCATTATGTGTCACTGCCACAAACAGACAAGAAACAGACAAGAAGTAAAGTAATTTTGCCTTCAAAATAAAATAATGGCACGTTTAGGAAAGGTAGAAGATATCAGGTAGCAGTATCTATCTGGGTGAAGAGAGCAACAAAAAGCTGCAGAATTACTTTCTCAAATATGGAGTGAACAAAAAGAAAAGCTCAAATACATACCTGTCGAAATTATGCTGAATTATGGTTCATTTTTTGCCATAAACCCACACCCATTAACTAGTAAACTATCAGGCCGTGGGAAAACAAACTAAGGAGATTATTGTGTTTTTACATATCACCTTAAAGCCAGCTATCGCTCCACACTGCAGGTCAGACTCGATGTTCCCTGGATCCAAGTAGGCAATGCTCATCAAAAACCCAGGTCCAGTGAATGCCCAGAGTTTGCGGAAACTGAATACCTGAATACAAGAGTGAAATAATTTGATCATTATTACTGTTGTCGTTTCATTGATGCGAAATTCTTTAAATTCTAAGTACAATATATTTGACTTCCCAAAATCCTAGAAATTGTAATAAACTTTTAACAAGGGTAAAGCATTGTATTTGAAAAAAAGCTTAATTTTTGTTGAATATTTTACATGAAACAGTGGCTGTGAGACAGTACCTGATTAATATTTTCAGGAATGGCCACTGTGTCTTCAAAGTACGTGGATAAGGGTTCATCCTGGGCCACAGGGTTCGGGTCAGGATTAGAGATGGAGCCGTACTGATTTGCCTGGATCCACCCCTATCAGAGGAGTCCCCTAACGAAACCACAGCGAAGAATTAGTGATGACAGAGGAACTAACATATAGTATGTCAGCAACCCAGGTGCCAATATGGAAAACAAGGAGATCTTTTTGGTAGTTCTGAACATTATTTTAATTATTAAATTAAATTACAGTTATGGTAACCTTTCAATCACCAGTTTAATTTCTGAGATTTAGGGATCACAACAACAACATAGGAATTACAACAACATTGTTAGCCATGCAGCATGATTAAAGTGATCCAATTATATTATGGCTCATGTAATGTATTGACAGCTCGATTAGAGAACCCCATTGTTTTCCCCCGTTTTTGAATTATAAACAATAATTTCCAGATTAAAGTGATGAAATAATAATAATAATAATAATAATAATAATAATAATAATAATCTGAGCTAAATCTAATTGGTGTTAAACTGATAAGAGCCAGGGTTCAAAACTGACAAAATTTAGTAGTAGTTTGGGCTTATATCACAGCTGCTTAAAAATTACTTCACAATCAAGGTGAATGGCTAAACTTTTTTATGAATAAACTTACATACATCAGCTATAATATATGTCTATAATAAACCAAACCTAAGATAATTATACAGAGCACAAAACACAGCTTTATTCATTATTTACTCAGAAAAAAATGTTTAAGTAAAGAGTACATTGTCTGGGGTACAGGAGCTTAATTAAAGAAACTGCATACACTTAAAGATTTGTGGCAGTTCAAAGGCCAGAAGCAAAAAGAAAAACACCACTGCTTATAAGCCAAAAGCAACTCAAGTACAATGTGAGTGATTTAGTTTAGGAAGTTAAATTGCATGTATTTACACAGCCAGTGATATCGATTAGAAATAAACCCTTAACGTATTTTATGAAAACACAGTGAAATAAAATATTGAATATAAAAGACTATCTAACATAAACTGTTTGTATTATTATTAACTTATTATTTAACATTTCTGACAAATAGTTCAAAGTAGCAGTAAACTACTTACTGAGTTGTTGCTTCTTTCGTCTCTCCATCTCCAACTCACTGCTGGTCTTAAAGTCCACGGTTCCCTACCACTCCTTTTTATTCTGCTTTTACCATCCTTTTTTTTCCTTATGTCGTGTCAAAAAGTGACATGTGAAGAAAAGGTATATGAAACTGCTTATGTTGCCATCTTGACCAACACCCAAGTATCTCAATGGCACCTTCCTGGCTAAATAAAGGAAAATACAAAAGTAAATAAATAAAGAACACACACTCCAGCACACACTTGCCAAACGTATGCTACGGCTTGTACTCCAAGCTCAAATAATATGCCTTTACCCTTCAACAAATCACACAACATCACAAATACTAAAGTTCACAAAGGAAGCATTGTGATTTTATAGCATTCACATTCTTAAAAGGGACCTATTATGCTCATTTCCAGAGTTCTCATTTACCAGCTGAAACACATGATGGTTTTATTTCAACTTATGGAATTCTGTGTTGTGGTGTGGTTGTGTGGTGTTGTGTGTGTGTGTGGTATGACATCAGAGAGAAAGCAAGGCCTGGTTTGGGATCTGGGATTTTAAATGGGAGGAAATCAGTATATTTGAAGATGAGTTATTTGCTATAAAACACAAGACCTAGCGACTTAACTACTAAGAACTTAACTTGTTAAGCAGCATGAATGGATTCAAAAAAGAAGATGAAAAAATCTCATATAGTGAGTAGTATGCAAAAAGTAAGGGACATTCATAGCAAGATCTCAGGGCAGTACAACAAATATGTACCAATGCACGGAGATTTGTATAATATATACATGTAGAAACAGAGGCCAAAGTCAAGCAAGTAAACATTATTTTCCAGGGGATCAAACTGTAGAATGTACTGTAAGCTTAGGTTGCCTTATTATCTTCACCTCTGTCTCCATTTAAGCCTGGAAAGATAATGGCAGGAGGAGGTAACTGCTGCTGTTGTTGACAATCCCATTACCTTAGTGACCGTGGTGATGATGATAATAGTGACAATTATGCTTTATAATAATGATGTGCAATATATTATATTTGTAATGTTGATATTGTGAGAGCTGTGTTTTGTTGACAGTGATTAAAGGCCTATTACACTGAAATGGTTGCTGGGTGATGTTGGCAATATTCATTGTTGGAACTAAAACTAAGCCCTTTGGGGTTATGATAGACACTTCCAGCCTGCTCAAAAGGAGCTTAAAGGACTCAGGGTGCATTGGTGAAAGTCACCCTGTGCACATGTTCAAATGACCTACTTGGGACAAACAATGAAACTGAATTTACCAGACCTGCCAACGTTAGGAAAATATTTTGATAAACCACAACATTGTAATGCTTAGTTCAGCTGCTTTCGCACCCCTTCGTTTTGCACGTGGTAATTTTCCCACTCCCTACCACCGTTATTTAGCATATAAATCAGCTCTGAAGAAAACATGTATTTCCATTTTATGCTATGAAAGGATTTAAAATAAATATTTAATTTATTTTTTATTCCATTACATTTTTTTCACAGCTATAGTTACCCATTACTTTTCAGATCTATATTTTATATTTAAAACATTTGTTCATCTTTATGAAATAAAACTATAAAATAAACTACCCCAAAGTAGAGATAAATTAGCTAGATTAATTTCTTGTTGACAACTTTAAAATGCTGCCAAAAATCAGTATTTATGAAATATACAACTCTCTAAATAGGCACAGTGTGCATAATGAGTATGTTTACTTTTATGCTTTTAAAGTACATTTTTCTGCCAATACTTGAGATTTTTAAATGCAAGACTTTTACTTTAAGTATGTAGCTAAGGAGTAATGGAATATTTTTACATTGTTGTATCTTGGTACTTTTTCCACCATTGGTTATAGACTACATAAGTTGCCAACACCACACACACACACACAAACACACTGTTTTTTACTGTAGTGTAATACACACTCACCGCTATTGGCTATTGTAAATGCCAAAAAATACACGACAAAGGTCGCTCCCTAGCTGCCTATTTTTTCAGGAATCAAGTAAATATGCTGAAGCAAATAGCACCCTGTGCTAAGTTTCATGGGAGCTTGGACAAGGTGCACGCATTTGCAGTGCATGTGCATCACAGAGTATATTGCTTTATATTTCGGCACCCATGTTTACAGGTGAGAGCAGCCACACTGTCCACGTGAGCCGCTGGTCTCAGGCACAGCTGCAGCAACGCTTCACTAGAGAGTAGAGGTCCATTCCATTTCAGATTGCTCCCTTGCCTTTCTGTGGACGGAATCCATTTGTTAACATATGTATTTATTGTATCAAAGGTAGGGCTGGGCAGCAGAAATGGTCTCTGTGTGGACACTACAGTTCTGCATGCCCCAGCAGATAGGCAAGGCAGCCATCATGCACTGCTCATGTTGCTGTGTGTCCAGGCCATTGCAAATGCTAAGGGAGCTTGAGAGACATGACTGTTAGGGGGTAAGGGTAAAACAGTTATTGTCATGCCAAGTATTGAGCTAAGAAGACTGTGTTGCATTGCCAAATACACTAACTTAAGGCTTTTTCATAATAAGCACAAGGAACCTCATCAGACATGATGATTTCATACCTATAGTCCAAACGGAACCTTTAACAGCAGACTTCAAGTTGACCACTGGAACCAGAGTTTCACTTCCACTATATGCCTCCTTCCTTTAAATACACAACATGGCTTCCTACAGACATACTTCCTAACTTATACCACACAAAAGATGAAATACAAAACCTCAGTCCTGCCAACTTCTGTATTTTATAACACCATGTTCCTCAAGCGCATGACCATGGGATCATATTAAGCAAAAGACGAGCTGAGGCAGCAGACAGAGCAGCTTTCCCAACAGTAAAGGTTTCCATCAGACAGCCACATCCTCCAGATGAATATGTTTCTGGAGTAATTATTGTATTACAACCACATATTTTTTTTGTCTGGGCTGCAGGGACTTAAAGGTACATTGTGTAGGA
>NW_023340257.1:6939375-6949331 GCF_004916995.1 Morone saxatilis | reverse complement strand
AGCCTCCATGGACTTGCCTGTCGCTTACGAGGATAAGTCAGATCATTGGCAGAGGTAATTTTACACTAATGAGGACACATTTATGAATGAAGACATTGATTTTAGCAAATAAAATACTTAAAATACTACACATTGTCCCTTTAAAAACTCTCCAAACAAATGTCTTTTTTTTTCAACAATACACTACAGTCAACTATATAACTAAAACTGAACACCTCGCCTTTCTGTCTCCTTCTCCATGGCTAGCTGATAAATCCCTCTTGCATAAAAAAAAAGGCAGACACACTACAGACTAGATGATAAAAGTTGCAGTAATTTATACAATAAAATGACCAGTTATGTCTTGAAATTATCTGTGCCCCTTATTTCAGGTTTAGACAGAACATTTTGGTTTGAGGAAAGTGTGATTTTTTTCATAGCTAAATGCTTATGTTAACAAATACAACAGCTTGTTAAATATTCTGACTGTTTTTTTCTGAAATTGTCCTGGGGGCCAGATCTAGCCACCAGCCTGGCAGTTACTCATTACTTGGCCACAGGATCCTTCAGTTAGTAGGCTTCCATGCCGGCGACAGCCGTAGCCGGAGGCGTTTTGTCTTTGGGTTATCTCTCTGTTAGTCCACCCGTCTGTCCATACGTCCCATTCCCGTCAACGTGATATCTCAGGAATGCAATGAGGGAATTTATTCAAACTGCACAAACGTGAATGAATTCATTAGATTTTGGAGGTCATCAGAATCCGTCAGTGCAGCGTTATTATGGATCCCACTGCTTTTCATGGCAAGACACGCCCTACATTCAAGTGCTATATTTCCCAGGTGCCCATGTTAGTGTGAGTGTGAGAAATGTTCTGCCGGAAAGGGTTTTTAACATGTCTTACATTGGGATAATTAATTCCAAACCATAATATTTTCCTAAACCTAACCAAGATGTTTTGTTGTCTAAACCTACAGTGAAGTAGGACATGCACAATATTTGCATATTCATAGATCCTGGAATTTTTTTATGAGGTAGGACTAGAAGCCTTGTAAGGTTTTTTTTGTTGAAATTATACTTTTATGCAGAAAAAAAACATTTCAGACACACATTATGGTCCCAAGCATACTATTTGTATATGTCTTAGTACATGTCTCGAGGGGATCTTTAAACATTAAAGTGAATGGAGGCTGGGTGCTGTTAAAAGCTCCCATAGGGGCTGCTTATCCTTCACAGCTGATATAGCTCTGACTCTGCTCTCCTGACTCTGGTCTGCCATCTTCTGTCTCCTCACTTCTTCCTTTACTCTTACATCTCTTAATTGTAATAATATCAGAAGAAAATATTGAATGAGAATAAGAAGGAAGATAAACAAGCAGGAATATATAAAGTATAAGTACAAAATATAACAAACAGAGACACACACAGGTAGGAACAATAATGACAATAATGAAAGAAATAAATACAAATAGGTCCAGGAGACACACATGAATTGCTGTTGGATGATTTGAATGTTGAAGGAAGAGCACTGAAAGAACAGACAGAGTGACAGCACTGGTATTACTCTGAGAGTCAGTCATACACTGTTTATCCTCTCATCTCACTCCCTCATGGTTCAGTCCTCTACTGAGAGAGAACCTGTTCTGGTTGATACTGACAGGAGATCAGATCAAAACTCTGAACTGAGGAAATTATACTAATATAATCTGCAAACTTGATCTGTGTCTCCTCAGACAGACAGCAAGCAGAGTTAAGAAGGTTAGTCAGGATCATGTTAGGTTGAGAAATCATCTTTAAATTAAATAATTTGAAGATATAATCTACTGTACATGTAGTTTGAAGGTGTTCCAAATGTTTTACTTATGCTCAAGTTACATGTTCATCTTTACAACAAGATGCATAATTAGCTTTTAAATAAGGTTCAGTGGAAATTGAATTGTATTGCTTACATATATTGAGCTTCATTCCACTATGAACAACAGTATGATTCCTGGAAACCCAATCCAGGAGATATCACTGTAGTGAAGTGGACCATTATAATGGAAATTCTAGGTAATAACTGTTTTTCCCTTTCAAATGAGTGGGTTAGATAACTGGGTCAAATTGCACCTGGTTAAAATCAGTCCGAACCTTGGTTTACAAACAGTGAAGCTGGTTGAAATGCTGTTGATAAAATAAGTACATTTTATTATCTAAAAATTCAATATGCTGTATTTTCACTGAACATTTTTAAAGCTTGTACATTCACTCTGTGGTATCAACTTACTTATATTTGTGTCATCACATGCTTGGAAATATTTTAGTCACACTCACAAGTGTACTAATGATGTTTTGCAATATTGGAAAATTATTTAAATAGAATGAGATCTTCGTGGAGTAATGACATGGAAAAGTCTTACATTGACCATATATCTACACATGAAGTTAACAGATTTAATTAACTTAATAGATATTGCCTGCTAAAATAGATCTAGCTGGATATAAAATGTGTGCTTTCCACCCTGATGAGGTCTCTTATTGCGTAGTGATCACTTTAGTATCCATTCTGTCACACAGCTACTGCCGTACATAAATATTAATGCAGACATTATCTTCAAAGACATCATGAGTTTGATTATTCCTTCAAATAAATGGAAAATCAGATGAATATTTTTCCCCTCCAGGCAGATTTTCAGAGGGCCAAAAGATGTATTAAGATAACAGACCCTGTACTATAGATGGGAGCCAGTCTCAGATCCAGAGATTACTGTTATGTTCTAATCACATAACTGGTCAGTTCAATATTTGGTTTAAATCAAACATCTAAGCCATATTTCTGTATAGGCCCTCACTGTATGATGTCAGATTAGCTCAAATGGATTGTAGGATTGGTACACAGCTACAGAAAGTGTCTAAAATATCAGTTTATTAGATAAGAAAGGGAAATAAAGCTACATTAGTGAAGATAGAAAAAGGAGAGGCTGTTATGACCTTTTATAGCTACTGTCTATGATTGTGATGTTCAATAATGATGTTACTGGGGCTCAATGGCCCATGAGAAGCTATAATGTAGTGAGAAAATTGAAAGGGAAATGCATTTTCTCCACCATAGTCATCATGAGCTCGTTCACCATCCCTCCAAATATCACTATTTATAGATACTCTAAGTATGAACCAAGGATGAATATTGCTATTTATAGTACCTTTAGAAACAAAGTGGCTGACAGTTGTGATTGTATGCTTTCATGAACAGAAGTGTTTTACTCAGACAAATTGTGCCAGAATCTCCTCACACATGGTATTGTTTGAAAATGTGAGTCTATCATGCAAACTGAAATGGATGTTTAAGTGAAGATTTGGAATGATAACAGAAAAAGCTTTTTAGCTTCATGAAACTTTAACACAATGGACTGAACAAAACAGAGAATCACTCTTGGAATTTGGCCCTGATTTTTTATTGTTGTTATTATTAACATAGACTGTGTCCAAATTTAGACATTTAAAGTATTTTGTATGGTCTTCCTTGACTGTACTGATTTTATTCTAATTCACTGTGTGCATGATGTGGATTTACTGAACCAAGCACCCCAAAGGTTAGATTATCAGGATGATGACCAGAAGATTTGTTTGAATCCCTCGACCAGATTTGTTTATTATGCCAATCTGCATGTGTTTTTCAGCCTATCTGACATTTCAAGGCAATAAAAACTTTCAGCACTCACAAAGGCTTACACAACTTTAGTACTGGGATGAAAAACTTGTTTCATTTTCAGCTTTGGCATTTTCTCAGAGCTTAATTTGTCATCATTGAGTTCAAGCTGTTTACCATATTTCTATTTTAATATTCCACTAGCTTAATTTTCAAATAGTGAAACACAGAACACAACACACCGATGTGAGGAGTAAGGCTTGATGAATTACCTCTCATAATATTTTTGTCTGTGTTGGCGCAGCTGTTTGAGAACATCATTTCCATTCTGTCTTTACCAAAGCCAACATGTTTCCATTCTCCAGAATGGATCCCTTTATCAGCTTCTCAGTGCCCTACTTAAAAAAATAATACGTAACATTTGCAAATTAAAATGTCTAAAAACGCTAGACCTATGTAAAGACCTATTTCTCTTTCTGTCCCTTTCACTGTCAGACTCTCACTTAATCTTTGCAACTCACAGTTTCACTCACATTTGTTTTCTGTGTGATGTATTCAGCTTCTCACTGTTAGACATTTACAACAGTCTTCAATATCTTACCACTTACAGTTGTTTTTCATCTTGCTGTAAGAATGTATGAGGGATGTTCAGAATGTAGTAACATACATTGTTCAAAATACCATGTGCAATATAGTGTATAATGTATTTACCTAATATTTGCTACATTATAAGTTTATATATCAACGTTAGAATTAATTTCACAGTAAATTGTTTTCATAGCAGAGGACATCTGCAAAGACATCATTGTCGTCATTCCCAGGATGCCAAATACCGAAGATTTTTCACATCCTTTTGGCGCCTCACAGATTCACTAGTTACCCTTAGCGTCTTCAGGAGACTCACCAGGCTTTCATCTAATTAAAATGTAACCCATCTGTGTCATGTGAAGCAGTATAAAGATCTTTCTTTTCCTAAACCTAACTTAGTATTTTGTTGCCTAAACCATCCAACACTTCCCAACATTAACCATGTTTAAAAAGGTGTTTCAAGGGTACCTTGTGCTTCTGTATATGATGGCCTGAATTGAGAATGTGTTGGTGCCTCACTGTTCCAGTATTTGTTCACATAAAATGGCCACACCCATCTGTGACATCATGACTTGGAGTCTGGCAGTTGTTTGTATTTTCATATTATCCAATTGTGGTTACTCAGGATTGCTAATATGCGAACCAATCACCAGTGGAGTGGGAGAGTTATGCAACAGCACAACAACAATGAGCTACTAGCATGGATGACTGGGTCAAGAAATGTGACATGTGAATGATGTGTGAAAAATGTTCCTACCTTAATTGGTATTTATTTCCATCTGCTGGCTTTAATGTGATTCTATTCATGTACGGTGTTTGGTTTCTAATTAATTGTCTCTTTCCCTCTTTTTCTGGATGCTGCTGCCTGTTCGTCTCCATCCTGAACCTTCATCTGTGGATCTTGAAATGCAGGTAAAACACAGCTAGGTCTTATGTAAATGATAAAAGAACACTCTTTTATCATTTGAGGGTCTATTTTTTGTTTGTCTATGCACAAGCTGTGTAGCTGACAAGGCTACTTGCTGAAGGAAGAGTTGGCCTCACTGCTCTTTTCTGTGTTTTTCTTGCTGTTTAGACAGGTGGACAGTGAATTAAAAAGGGTTGTTTTCTGAATCACTCCAGTCCTACTACCTGCCTCCTACACTGGCCTGTGTTGAGTTTGACCAGTTGCTGCTTGTTTATGTTCTCTAACCGCATGCAGTGACAGCCATATGGTTAGTTTGTGTTTGTGTGATGAATTGCTATCGTCAGGTTCAGCTGCTTTCGTGGCAGAACTGCTCATAGCCTAAACCCAAAGATCATCATAACGGATGCTCACCAGACCTCATTTTCAGAATGCTAAAAAGGTCTGTGTGCAGGGTCCTGTTGTTGCAGGGTCCTCTGTTTCCTGCTGTAGGTTCTAAAGTCAGAGGAGATGCAGGTTGTCATATTCATTAGAGCCAGGTCCGATTTGACTTCACTGTGACTTTTTAAATGTCGGTCAAGAAGTCGACAGTATATCTCATGCATAACAAACTGCTGTATGAATGCAGAGCAGTCTGTAGTGGGAGAGTTATCTTATCGAAAAAAGAGTGATATGTGTTTCTTCCATGCCCATGATTTTTAACCCAGTCAGCCTCACTCCGAAATACTATTGTATGTTACATTTACATGTTTGTCCACAAGATCCTATCCGCATTGTGTGTTGAGCTGACAATCAATTCTGAAGAGTAAAACAAACATTGCAATTTAGATTTACTGGGAATGATCAAAAGGGCTGCTTGCAATACCTAAAGAAATGTTCATAACTCAATTTATGGAAACTGCTGATGTTTCAGTACGTCGACTGACGGTGAACAGTAGGAGAACAGGTAGGTTAGTAAGTAGTCTAGTAACACCTTCCTCACACAACATGTTCATATTGTGGCACAGTTCATGCACTCCTTCTCATATATTTGCATCAGGGACTGAGCCTTTAGAGTTTCACCTACAATTTACAATGGTTACACACATGCTATGGACCATGGATGTGATAGCTTCATGTTTCTATGGTTGCAGTTGTCCTGAATTATTGCTTTAACTTCAAATAACATAATTTTAAGTAAGAATGGTGTGGTGATCATATACAGCAGCGACTGTACACTGTCTATAACTTGATGGTCTGATCCTGCATTCACACATACAATGTGATGCTGGTTCCTTTAAGAGGATGCTGTGGACAGATACAGTTAAGGAATATTCACCATGTTGGAATAAAAAGGAAAAAAGTTCCCGTCGTGGTATGATGGTTGAGATGTTTGACAGTTTGCCAGATAGAAGTTACACATCAGAAACACAGTTAGACATGGCTGACACGGCCAACATGGTTGGTGGTCTTAATCTGGGGGGAGGACTTGGTCTGACAGGAAATGTGGAAGTAAACGAGCTAACAAGTCTGCAGAAACTCAACAGGAGAATCCTCGGGAGAACAGCGGAGGTCTCTCCTTTCTGTTCAGTCAGTTCAGGAAATTCTGGCTGAATCCCGCAGGTGGTGGTCGGTGGGAAACATTAGAAAAGGTTGAACTATGACTTGGTGTTTGGGAACATGTTAAAGAAACAGCTAAAGAACAGAATGAGCGATCATCAGTTTGTCAGTTTGTTCACCAATACATTTTGCACGTTGTTTATTAAAACAATTTCACAATAATAGACTTGAATATTATATTATATAATAAATTATAACAATTATTTTTGTTATTTGCTTTACAATCTGTCCTGTGTTTTAACGCTAACAGACTCAATAAACTGATCAGCAATTAGCCAATAAATGGACTCCATTCCTGCTGAGTTATTAACTTACGCTGATGATAACGTCAGATTTGGGAGCCTCAGAATTTATTTTAAATAATTGAAGACGATGGTATTTAATACTATGTTTTTTAATACCAACAATGAAATTTAACAGGGCACATGAAAAAGATCACATGACACAGAAAGGGAGACAAGGTGAACCAAGAGAGGGAGAGATTTAGTCTCCTACCCGCCGTGTTCTAACCCTCGATGTCTGTGAGCTGCATGAAGAATGTCGCTGTGACAGTTTAATAAAGTTAAAAGGTTTCTGCTGTGGAGTCTCAGATCTACACTTTAAGCTTTCATGGTCAGACATCTATCAGAGCTGAAGGAGACCGAGAGGAGGAGGAGGAGGATGAGGAAAAGAAGACTGTAAGAGAGTCAAACCAGGGGAGGAGAATATATCTGCCCTTGAAATGTGATCAGTGTTGCACTTCTACAGAAGAGATAAATATTTACACTCACACAGCAGACTACATACAATGAGCTCACATAGCAGTCCTTTACTTTTCAACACTGGAAATGGAAATAAACCAATTATAATGGGAAACAACGTGCTTTAAATTAGTGAATTACAATATTGGAACCAAAACTTTAATCTAAATACTGAAATAAAACTCAAGAACCTTTTTTTTTTCCTTGTGGACCATCCTAAGGACAGAAATACGTTGGCAGTTTTGGTTGAATGTCTGTGTTAATTAAAAATATTTGTTTCTTAAACCAGCATACATGTCCAGTATACAAAGAGCATACAAAGATATAATTTTATTGTATCTAAGATACAACAAAAACCATAAATTTGAGTGCTCACACATTCACTGATTTCTCTACACTCACAGAGCAGAATATTTGCTTCGAGTCCCTCAGCCTCTGTGCATTCTTTTCCAGACTATTAAACTGGTTTCATGTGCTTTCTAGCTGTAGAGTGACACAGCCTTCATCTGTCTGAATAATTAATGACTCTGTACAGTTCTTCAACGGTTACAAACTGACTGATGCTAATGTTTAGCACTGAGATCTTCGAGCAGTGCTGTGACATTGTCTTATGCTCCCACAATTATTAAATGTAATTGAAAATAAAATTTCACCACTGTGTTCTGTGTCATTTCTAAACCCCAGTGTGTTCTCCTGAAGGGTCCGAACGAGCCTCAAGAATATCAGAGCACAGACAAATAAGCATCCACACACAGATGCTTGATAACATTTGGTATATATGGTACTATATCTGACACTGACTTGCATCAATATGACAGTTTGGTTCCATGTTGTCGGGCTGATGAACACTTACCCAAACAGGAAGTCTTTTGATCCAGGTCAAGTATGTACCAGGACTATTGTTCACCCACAATGTCTGTCAACCTGGGGCTTATAAAGTATTTCCTGTATAGATGCTCTGACAATGTCAGAGGTGCTGTTAATAATTTCCAGGTCATCAACCAGAAGCAAAGAAAGCTGTTCTGGTGCCCGACAACTCCCCAAACTCTCTCAGCAAGCAGTAAACAGTGCTTAACAACAGGGACCCACTAATTATTTATGGGTTACACATCATTTGCTAGTCATTGATGAATATTTGATTATGTAAGCTATTTCAAAATGTTTTGGGAGGCTAAATATTACCAAGATGTTAAAAATGAACCTAGACAAATGCTTTGATTTCCTAACTGTTCTGAAACAAGAATATATAATAAATATCATATTATTGTGTGCTATAAATGCACAGCAAACACAGCTTGACATTATCTTCAGAGCATAGCTCTCTTCAAAGATAATTAATTGCATGTGAACCGACCCTCAACCACATGCGGTCAAAGGAACTGTGTGGATCCTCAGTGTCAGTGTCCTCTTCAGGCTTCAAGGCAATAATCTGCAGTCTCATTCATTTCATTTTAGATATCAGGACTATTTTCACAGGGATTAGAAATAAGTGTAGTAATGTGGTTCAATCGAGCGATGTTGGGATTGTTACAAGATTGTTGGAGGCAGTGTTGAGTGTGAGTTTTGGCTGTAGTACATCTCAAAATGAAATGTCTAAATGATGACATTTTCCACCTGTTTAGAGAAGAGCTTTGATGAGAACATAACTGTGAGTGCCAGGAATCCAAATATGTATCTGTTGCCTTTTATGTGAGTACTTTAATGTGAGGATAGACTGTTGTAGCAGCATCCAGCAACACATTAGCCAGGTATTAAACTGTTCCACGCTGCAATACTTGCTGGCAGGTTTATTTAGTCTAGACTGAATCTCTTCTCCTTTCATTTACATGGTCTGGCCTCATAATAGAGCTGATTTGGCCCATCTCAGGGAACTGAGAGTTGAATCAAGTTTGAGGGGAAAAAGGATGGAAAGAGAGAATGAGAGACAGATTATGTCTGTCACTCAGAGCTTCATTACATATTAGATTTATTAGCTGCTTCTGCTTCCAGCTGTGTTTCAGTCTTCTCCACTTTCCACAGCTCACACTGTGTGTGTGTGTGTATCTGTGCATGTCTGTTACAATGTGAGCTCTATGGGAAAGAGGATCTTCACCCTTTTTCTAGGAATATCCCAGTCAGATAGGGAGCTTTGATTCTGGTTGTTACATATTTCATAGTCTAGTTCCTTACTGACTCTATGCACACAACACACACACAAACCAACCACACACAGAGAAAGTAAGGTAGAATCAGTGTGTGTCAGAGATCAGATTCAACATGTATTGTAACCACTAAGGTCCTCTGAGGTGAGGAGCAAAGTGATACTTAATGACAGGTTTTAGTTTTTACATCCCAGTGTGGAGGATCAAAGAGTCCCTGTGTTCCTTTCTCTGGCTGCAGCTTTAAACAGGTGAAGTGCTGTATAGGTTGTGCTTCAGTGAGTCAGGGATTCACCCTCTGAGGGTCATAAAGATGTCAGTGAGGGAGGCTTATTTTCTTCTCTCAGACTGACACTGAGAAGTTGAATCTGGATGTTTCTTTA
>NW_023340257.1:6937808-6939241 GCF_004916995.1 Morone saxatilis | reverse complement strand
TCTTCAAAGAGCTGCTTTAACACTATTATTTTTATATGTGCCCGTTTATCTGGGTACCAGAGACTCCCTCTCATGATGCTTTCATTTAATTAATTAGGACAAATTGCATAATGTAACTTATTAGTAGCTGCTTTGCACATTACAGTTACAGTGTGTGTGAGATATACTGAAAAAGGTAAAGACTAGGGGATGATATTCTTAAACAAATCAGTTGATCTAAAAGCACTAATGGGATGATTTGACTTCTGTGCCGTAGAAAAAACAAGATACACAGAGTTTCAGGTAAGACATCTCTCAGCCACTGCTTTATGTTCCCACAGGCAGGTATTCCTGCTGTCAGTAGAAATCTGTGTTTTGTTGTGAACTGGCACATAACTAGCTGCTGAAAGGGCTGATTGATCTTTTTTTGCTGTTGTTCAAATCGTTTTGTTGGCAGTTTTAACACATCCTTTAGCCTTTAATGTAGAAGGTTTTTGGTCATTTTAGCAACAAGGTAAAGAAAAACTCATCTTATTCCACATCTTTATTTTTGTTAATGACCCATATCTGTGAGCTCTTAAAAGCTTCTGTTGAAAGAATCTGTAACACACAAGTTAAAGGAGTATAGGACATGGTATACTGTATGTTATGATTTGAAAAGTTGGACCCAAATTCAGACACAGAGAGGGCTACCCCAGACTAAAGACTTTCCTAATCGACTAGTTAGTTCAAGCCATTAGTCATCACGCTTGATTCTGAATGTGTCAGAACAACCAGGAAAGAGACTGAACAGCATTCCCTGCTGGATAACCTGCTCCGGGCCTGAAAACATCCTCCAACATCGTCCAAAGCACATATGCTAGTGTTTTAAACAAACCTCCCCAGATACTTTGAGCTCCCAGTCCACTTAGAGTCAAGCAACCTAATAGGACCTCTAACCCGCTAATGGCAGATTCTCATCAACTAACGGCTTAGTTGAATATTAGGGGGCCGTCCTAACGATGAATAAAGATAATTTATTGCAATGGTAGCAGGGTATGGTGGTGGTATGTAGTCCTGAAGCACAAGAGAGAGACAGTTAGGCAGGAGTATAGCAGGCTAAACTATATCACGAAGAAAACATGAATCATTAGGACACGAGGGAAGCCTAAAGTTCTACTACCACTAAAGCTGACTGAAGAATCTGATGTCAAGTGGGAAGAGAGCCACATAGGGTTGAAGAGAGGTGACAGTCTGATGGACTGCAGGTGTGTGTAGGCTGAAAGCTGATGCGCTGAGTGATGGAAGGTGCACAGGTGGACAGGGATCCAGCAGAGGGGACACAGAAGGAGAAAGAAACACAAAGAAAGACAAGGGTGACAGTGGCACAGCCGTGACCAGGACACAATGATCTCAACTGCCTGCATACAAAACACAGACGAGTATCACCTCTATTTAAAATATATATATATATA
>NW_023340257.1:6930542-6937783 GCF_004916995.1 Morone saxatilis | reverse complement strand
CTTCGGCGGTCAGCACGAACAGTGTCTGTTTGTGGCCACAGTTCATGCACTCCTGCATATATTTGCATTCAAGGCGACTGAGCCTGTTAGGAGTTTCCGCCCTACAAGGTTTACGGCAATTGGTTACGAGCAATGCTATGGACCGGATGGATGTGATAGCTCATGGGTTTCTATGGTTGCGCAGGTTGTCCTGAATTTGTTCGCTTTAGACTTCAAATACAAATTTTAAGCTAAGAATGCGTGGTGATCAGTATACAGCAAGCGACTGGTACACTGGTCTATAACTTGATGGTCTGATCCTTCGCCATTCAGAAACATACAATGTGGAGCCTGTCCTTTAAGAGGATGCTGGTGGACAGATACAGTTTAAAGAATAGTTCACCATGTTGAATAAAAAAGGAAAAAAAAGAGGTTCGGCCTCGTTGGTTTTGGAGAGGTTAGAGATGGATGGTTGAGATGCTTGGTTGACGAGCTTTGCCAAGATTAGGAAGGTTGACACCATCAGGAAGACACAGTTAGCATGGGCTGACACGGGGCGCAACATGCTCGTTGGGTGCGCTCTTAATTCTGGGGGGAGGACTTTGTCTGACCAGGAAAGTGTGGGGAAGTAGACAAGGCGGTAACAAGTCCTGCAGAAACTCTAATATGTTAAGATGGAATCCGTCGCCGCCAGTGAGAACAGCGGATGTTCCTTTGTCGTCCCGGTGTGTCTTTCCAGGTCCTAGTCAGGAAATTCAGGGGGGGTGTGGTTTTATATATATATCTCTATATATTATATATCTTCATGTGATAAGAATTCATTTCTCTCTCTTTTCTGTATATATAATCTTATATATTCTTTTTGACAGGGGCGGGTGTGTACATGAACTACTGTATTACTGGAACGATACAGATTAATCAAAGGAAGTTCACGCGCGCCGCGCCTGTCCCATCATTGGCCCCAAACTGTCCACACATCCCAGTATGTATTTGGGTCTAAAGATAAGCACTTGCTTGGTGGTGATGTAAATGGCGCCGGAGCGCGTCTCGGGGGTGCGGGGCCGCGCAGCCTTCATGGGGCCCGGGCCCACTCAAGGGCCTTCCAGTATTGGCCCAACAGGTCAAGTCATGTGATGTTATGCCTGCAGAACGGGAAGGAAGGAAGGCAAGTGTGTTTCCCAACTGGTGATACCCGGGTAGAGCGTGGGTGAGCGCAACATGGATGTGATGGGCGTTGATGATGTGATGCATGTATGAAGTGGGCATTAAGCAAATAAACACAGGGTACACAGGATCAAAACAAATTCAATCCCTGTGCTAGTTAGAGGTGGAGGGAAGACCATTGTAGAAAGCTGGAGAGTTGGACCTTGGAACTGTGACGCCGTGCGTGTTGTTGGTGACATGTTAAAGGAGACAGCTAAAGGATGTGGAGTGAAGTGAGCGAGTGCAGTGCGAGGAAGTCGACAGAGTTATGCAGCTCAGCCTCTGCGGCGCAGCAGGTGGGTGGTGCTGTTGCGTGTGTGAGTGTGCGACGCAGCGTCGCAGCGTACAGATCCAGCCGAGCGAGGTGGCGATACGGAGACCCAGACGCCCCCCTGGTGCAGGGCGATGCTGACAGGCGATAGCGATGCGGAGAGGTAGAGGCGTAAGCAAAAGCGAAACGAGTGTGCGAGTGAATGTAGAGATTCGGCGCAAAAGAGTTGCGAGTGTGAATGTAAATCCGAAGGCAGAAGAGTTGGAGTTGTTGAGCCCTCGAGAGTACGGTGGTGTTGTGTTTTTGCCTCAGAAGAGACGAGGGAGTGTTCGAGGTGGGGGTGGCGAGATGTGGACGTGTGTACATGTAAAAACGCCATATCGAGAGGACGCGGTTGGGTGCGCGAGGTGTTGCAGCAAAGAAGCACGACTCAGAGACTAGTACACAACCCTGCTGCCACACAGCTGCCGGTGTTTCCGCGTGGCGTGTGTGCTGAAGGAGGATGCTCCTCATACCTGGATCATGACTCCAGAACGGTCCTGGTGGGATGACCATGCGAAGCAAGAAGGCGGCCTAAGCAAGAATTTAGTTTGGAGGGCGCCTGCGCTGACGTGGTGCCAGAGCAAAGAGGGAGTAGTGTGGAAGTATAGTCGAGTAAAAACGTTGAGAAACAGGAGTATTTGCGGGTGCGGGAGCATGATTACCCGGTTCGGAGGTGATACGCTCGAGTGTGGCAGAGAAGCGATTCGGTGCTGGTCTATAAAGGGTGGGCATGAATGTTTGCTATGAAGTGAAGTATACCAAAAACACATTGTAATTTAAACACGGTCTTCATTTCATTAGACAGACCTTAGGTCAGAGTCCAGGCAACATCTCAAGGCCATACTACTACTACTACTACTAATAATAATAATAATAATAATAATAATAATAATAATAATAATAAAATATATGCTTGCAAACAATACAATATAATATAAAAGCAGCACACATAGTTATTAAACATATGTGGACATTGTTGACACGAGAGAGACAGAGGGATAAAGAGAAAAATACTATATAATGTATTATTGGTGGTAATAACTACAATATCTAAACACTACAATAATTACAACTCTAACTCAAGTATTAAAAGTTAGAAGAAACTTTATAAACTCTGTGAAACACTATCTACATCGATTTATTTATCATTCATCCCCTCTTGTGAATTTGGCACATTAATACATTAAGTCATTACAGTTGTGTTTTGTCTCAGTTCGTTCCGGCCTGTAACGGCATCTAACGCTAGGCTCCTCTGTGTCTAAGTGTTTGTTGTGTTTTTTTATTTGTGAACACAGTGTTTGTTTGGCTATTTTAACTATTTTCTGAAGGAGGTCAAATTTGTAATGACAGTCAAATATGTGCGGTCATGCACAGACCAAAGAGCTACATCAGCTTCCTTTTGTGTATCCTAGATTTTGACAAAGAGGAAAAGCCAGAGAGACTCCCAAACCATGAAAGAATGCATGCTGGCCATTCTGGATGAGGTGACAACAAAATTTAAACTAGTATGACATCTGCTACCAAGAATAAAAAGCTGCTGAAAATGTCTTGCCCAATTCCGGGGTTTAAAATCTGGCTTAATTGAATTTGTACTGAATATTAACCTATATGTTTTTTTACACACTGCCATTATGACATTACGACGCAGAAATGGAGACAAGGTGAACCAGGAGAGGGAGAGATATAGTCCTCTAGCCACCATGTTAAAACCCTCAATGCCTGTGAGCTACATGAAGAATGGTTGTGTGACAGTTTAATAAAGTTAAAAGGTTTCTGCTGTGGAGCCTTAGATCTACACTATAGGCTGTCATGGTCAGACATCTATCAGAGCTATAAGAGACAGATATGAGGGGGAGGAGGCAAGAGTGTACTGTAAGAGAGTCACACAGACAGAAAAAAGGACAGTTTTTACCCTTGAAACATGATCAGCGTGTCGCACTTCTCCAAAAGTGGTGGACAAATATTTACAACCATGAGAGAGTGCACTCAGAGAGCTCCATTTCACAGGGGTCTTCATTACTTGGACTCCATGTGCAAACGACAATACAAATCTGCCTCAATCCAATAGCCTTTATATTTGGCTAAAAATATAATACAGATGTTTCCATACCAAGTGTAATAACTGCATGGAAGAGAATCTGATGCAGACAGCATCACTACCTGACAAACAAAGCACCAAACAGCACCAACAGGGACTGCCAAGGGTGGTACGGTCAGCTGAACGCACCACCAGATGTCTTCTCACTGACTTACAGGACATTTACACCAGGCTAAGGAAGACTGAGAGGATTATCAGAGACCTCAGTCACCCTAACAACAAAATATTATCTCGGTTGCAGCTGTCAGGGAAGCGTTACTGCTGCCCGAAGACCAAAAGAGAGAGGATGAGGGGGAGTTATAATCCATCGACCTGCCATACATTATATAAAGCCGGTGAATGTGTGGTTTACACCGTTTATAATGTTTATATTTTTTATACTAGGGATGGACTTTTTGTTCATGTTAAATAGTAATCCTAACCATCCACGCACGGTTTAATTTTATAGCTAAATCACCAGCCAACCAAAACTTGTCTCACCCTTCTGTCTCTCAGCTTCAGCTGCAAAACCTTGACTGAGAGTTGAACTGGTACTGAGGATCTCGAGGAGGAGGATGTGGGCTGGTGCATAATCAATGTAGCCCAACAAGGCATCTCTATCCCTCTTGTTTTTGTGTAATGGGCTGCTTAAGGTGGCCCACAGAGCGAGCGGCCCACCGGATTTTACCCGGTGTTCCCAATGGCTGCCTATGGTTAATTTTGTACCATTGTTTTCTTTTATTTAAATGTTCCTGTTTCTGGAGCTAAGCACTAAAGAATTTCACCACACACTATACTGTGATTGTGGTTTTTATTTGATTAAACATGAACAGAGACATAAATACATCTGGAAAATAGGCGTAAGTATTGTGGTAGCAATTTGTTTAATAAAGCATACAAAGTATGATCTTGTCTTTCTGTAAGGTTTTATTCAAGTCATCCATGAATGGTCTCAACGCAACCGTCACACTCTCGTATGTGAAAGTCCGAAAGAGCCCAGAAGAGAAGAAGCAGTTTAGTTCTATCCCTGTTGGAGCATCACTCTAACACAGTTCCACATTCCTGAGTTCTGCGGACAGGTAAACAGGTGATGGTAGTTTATTAATGATGTCATGTCCTCGGCTGCACAGTGAAGTCTAAACATTACACAGAGCACATGAAGAAACAGGACAAAGGGTTACATGCATTATAATAGATATACTCTTGAACAGAGTCATATATGAATAAACAATAACCAAGTCAAAGGGTAACATAATCAAAATCAAAAGTGCCAAAATAACCTGCAACCTCTGAGCATACAAGGAACAGGATTAATATATTTGTATGGATGCACAAAGTTTGGTGTCCATGTACTTGAACATTAACTGATTTGTGCTGGTATGAAGAAATAAGCTCATTTAACCCCATTTGCCAAAAGTAATACACAGCAATCTCAAATGTATCTTTCAATTGTTTTGTTTTTTTTCTCTGTGTTGACAAGAATTCCTGCAACTCTCACTGGTGGGATGGAGCAGAGTGTCCAAGTACAACAAGAACAAAACAGCCATAAATCAAATGTTCTCAGCAGTGTCACATATAATCAGTTGGGGGTCTGGTGCGATGTAGCCTCTGGGGTGGATTCACTAGAAATAGACATAGAAGCTCCAAGAGTCATTAGCCTCAGAGTGCAACTACTGCAGAGGATCTGCAAATTTACTATAAATGATCCAGTTGGGAGTCACAGTGTCAAGATGGAGGACTGTTTTAGATGTGGTTTATGCATGCCATTACAGCAAATCTGTTCCATTCTTTATCCCATCACACTTGATGCAAAGTTAAGTGGCTACACCTTCAGCTATAAAGAAAAAAAGAAAATGTAATTTCCCTTCAAGACACCATACTTAAACTCCAACGTGCAACATGTAATCCACACTAAAACCAAAGCTCAACACTAAAGTCACAGCTCAGTAATAATCTACAGATATGCATCTGTTATAATGAAGATTAGGTCATGAACCCATTATCTGACTACTCTTTCAGAATGGAGAATAGGAAGCTGTGTATGAGCGCATAGGTGGTGAAAGAAGGAGAGAGAGCGGTGCATGAAAGGTATGCGTGTGATGTTGTCAGAGTCACTCTCACTGAGTAGCAAACAATTAACAGTCAACATGTGCTATCTTGCATTCACGTGAGCGTGTAGAGTACGATCCGTCATTGCCCGAGGGTTGAGTGCAAATGAAAGAAAAAAAGCCGCCATAAGGAGTGTCTTCATATACAATCAATTTCATCCTAATCTTAGACTAATTGGTTCCACTCCCAACATTAGCACATCTAATGTATCACAAATCATATGGTGTTTATTTTGGACAACATAATATAAATTCACTGGAAAGACATATCTCTAAGTCAAGCTGTGGCAAGAATAGCCCAACAATCTGCCGAAGGATGCTGAAGCATGATTTCAACACCAAAAAAGATGTAATTTTCTCTGATTTAAGATTTCCTTTATATCCTTTAGAATTACACAGCCAGGCCTATGAAGTCTATCACTGACTGAGTGTTGTAGTTACACCATTGGTCAATCGACTGTTGAAGTATTCTAATGAAATGGAGGTTGAATATTCTGTAAACATTTTGATTCTGCTGGCAAAATATTACTTACACTCAAATGTAAATTTATTTATTTACTTATTCTGTTTTATTACTTTACTTCCTAATTAAAGTTATTTGCTCTTAAAAAATATGTATGGCAGTCATGTTCACAGTAATGAACTGTCATGTTCTATAGCCTAGATGCCTGTTTGAATGACAACTTGAGAAAAAACAAACAAAAAGAAAACAACCCATCGATCTGATCCATCTTGAAATGAAAAACCTTGCTTGCCCATTGGGAGCCTAGTCTGAAAAATTGGGTGGTGCGGTGCATCAAACATAAAGAAAGCTTTACAGTCCTCAATTACGTCTGGAGGAGCACATTGACCATAAGTGGTCCAGCTATATGCATTTTGACCTAGTCTTGTCCTTTTATATGGCACATGACAAGGAGATAAATGATTAATTGATGACAAAGTGATTGTTTCATGAATGATTAATTAACTGAAGAATTTCATAAAAACTAGTTTTGCAGTGGCAGATTACATGTATCATTAAAATAAATGAGAAAAATCAGGGGCCCTTGGTGCATACCTTTTCTCAGATTGATTAAATGACTAAATTGCCATTGTTGTACTTCTCTTCAGCTGAATCAGACACTGAATAATGTAAGCAAAGAAATTTTGATTAGTGTCAGCACATACGTACCTGACGTAAGTTAAGTACGTTATGTAAGTTAACTTATAGGTACATAACTTAAAGTTGCAGTTTGGAACATTTATATCTCGCAGTGACAGTAATTACACAAAATTCATATTTCTTTTATATTCTAAAGTCCCTCACTTTAAAATAAGTCAGTGTTAACTTTTAGTTTCACACAGGAAATGAACACCAGTCTCCTCAGTAAAACTTCTGTGTTCTTTTCATCTATCCATCCACCCCAACTTCCTCCATACGCAGACTTTGTGGCTGTGCTCCTGTCATTATTGCCCCCTGTCAGTACTGCACTGTGACGGTCCCCTGAGTGGCATTAATGTTTCCTCTTCCTTTTAAGGCAGCAGGTACTTGGGGGTTGGACCAATCGGCATAGCCGGAAGC
>NW_023340257.1:6878179-6930442 GCF_004916995.1 Morone saxatilis | reverse complement strand
TCGTTTTTGTCACGGCTCCAGAGCTGGGTCGTGACAGCACCTTCATCCACCCAGTTTACCAATACATGATAACAGCCCACTGAGCTAATTAGAAGGTAGAGTAGGGCCATACTGTCTCAAATCTATATGCTTCCAATGACAACTGATAATGGCCATTTAGTGGGCTGATAACATTTGCAGCGGGTCATCAATAATTCGTTGACACCTCAGCATGGTATAAAATCTAACATTTGTCACACTGTCACCCTGACTCAACATCTGTTTCCAACTTCCAGACCAAGAATGTCTAATGAATCACACAGTAGTTTTTTTTTTTTTTTAAACAAAATACAAACACAAATTGGCATGGAAAATACATGTTGACATCCTGAAAATCACCAACATTGTAGAATATTGCATATTTATATGTCCATTACTATATTAATAAGAGGCTGTTGGTCCTTCTTATTTGCTATTAGACTGAAAATTCTAAAAAGACAGAGGGTGTGTGAGGCACATATTTGCGGAGGAGCAACCGCATTACACAAACACACACTCTTCATCACACAGCTGCCAAAATACAGTTAATTAGCACTGTGGTGTCTGTTGATTCCTGACAGTAAAGCACTGTGTGTGTGCAGTATATTGTTAGTATAACATGCATGTATTAAACTTTTTCAGTACAGTGATGTCACAGTAGTTGACCAACAGAGCACTGGTGTCACATAACCACTGCCTCTCTCCCGCACAAACAGACACACACAGGATTGGTTACAGTTGCTCAGTGTGTTCAGGGGTAGTAATTGGATGCTATTAAGGAAGAGTAAGGAAGTGAAAGTGAACAAACACACACACACACTGAAATTTCAATATGAACTTTCTCCGCCAACTGAAGCCAGTCTGTTTCATCTGAACTTGGCTCTTCTTCAAGCAAAATCCAAGCTTTACTCTGGCACAGGGCCTCACAGTACACTGTATCTATATTTGAATATATATGGAGGGTTGACAGAACTGTTGATTTAAGGAACACAATCTAATATTTTAGATGTCAAGCTGATATGCAAGAGCTCTGTCTATAAAGTTGTCAAGGATTTCTGACATGAAAATGTCACAAATTGATCAAATCTATGAGTCTCTAGAGCAGATTGTCCTGTTGTAGGACATATATACAGACCGAAATATCTCAACAGCAGTAGAATGGAATTCTATTTGAATACATTTTGTGCCTGACATTTATGCCCCCATAGGATGAATTCTAATGACTTTGGTGATCCCCTAACCTTTTTAGAGCACTAGCAGACAAAAGTTTTCACTTGTCCAGTTGAATACAGTATCTCTACATCTACTTGGTGGTTTAACACAGAATTCTGTAGAGCATGTTTGTTTCCCAATGATGATACACTACTGACTTTGGTGACCAATGAGGTCGAAGGCTTTGAATAAAATGTATCTCAAATGGATTCCCATGAACTTTGGTACCGACATCCTTTAACCTTTAAACCACTGCCATCCCACTTCTATGATTAAATGCAGGCTAAATGTGCCCCCATGAGCTGCAGCTGTACTTTGTGTTCACTGCTAAAAAGCAAATGCTAGCATGCTAAGATATCAAATTTAGATAGTGAACACAGTGAACATATACCTGCTAAAAAGCAGCGTGTCAGCATAATCATTGTCCATATGCTGATGTTAGCCTTTAGCTGAAAGCACCATTTGTGGACTGTCAGTGTTCCGGGGAGACAAACTTAAAATGTAACAACTTTTGATGGTTGAGCTTCTGCCAGAGAGGAACATTTAAAAGACCATTCAGACTGAAATATATTCTCCCTCTTGAGTCTTTTTATTACCACATTAGACTGTATTGATGAATCTAACTAGTGCTGGTGACAGGACATTCTTCTTACTCTCTTGTCTTGTTTTTTTTTCTCTCTTTTCTTGTACAAAATCATCAAGCATGTCCTTGTTTGTTGCTCTTGCTTTTGAGGAGTTTTTTAACCAGTTTTTGTTTTGCACTTTTCAATAACAAACTGCAGTTCTCAACACCAGAAAGGTCACACAGTAGTTTACAGAAGAGCGAGAATTATAAAAAACAGTACTTAACAATCTCATAAATCTGATTTTCCTTTTCTGTTGTTGTTGACGAGAAGAGCGTGGCTGAACTAACACTTTTTTTCTTGTTGTCTCCTATGAGTGTATGCAAGTTTTCTCAGGAAAATAAGGTTAGGGTTTTATACAGTTCTATATATATATATATATATAGCCTATACTCAAAGAATTTAATACACAGTGCAGTGCAACCATATTTGTGAATTTTCATTTATTTTTAACATTTACAGTAGATTACTTACAGTAGACTTAGAATTAATTTGTTTCTTAAGGTCTTAGAACATCTCTAACTAGGGACTTTAAAATGTAGACATGTAGGGGCCTTTATTAATTTGTTAGACATCTCTCTCTGGTTAGCTTGTTACTTTAAAAGTGTATTTGTAGACGGCCTTTTCCGCACCTCACTGATCAGAACGGATTAGAAAGCGGGTACAGAAGGTATTGTAGTGTGGGAGAACTTAAAAAAAATTTAATTAACTCATGAAGCAAAGCTGAATAAACTAAAATGCACTGTCATAAAGGATGGTAACTGATAATTGGTGTAGTGAGTAAAGCCATCTTCTCTGAGATGAGCCTTAACAGCAGTTAACCAGGCTCTGTGCTGTACTAGTGCACTGTCTCTCTTCATGGTACTATATAAATTGTTAAGCATAACTGGAGTCATGGAGGCCATGGTCAGTTGCTCTGTCAATATAATTGCTACTCTGACCAATGCTGTCAGGAGTGTTATTTCTCAAAGAGATTTGTGGTAGGTCTGTGTAGTTGGCAGACGCTTTTGTTTCTAAGGAGGGCTTCATAAAAAAGTTGTTTTGAGGGATGGTAAAACTCACAGAAAAAGGGTGTGAGAGAGAGAGTAATTAACAGGATTAAATGCCTTTTAGACACCGGGAATGCAAAATACTAAAACAAAAATGTCACACAAGAGGAAAAAAAATAATCATACCAGTAGTAGACCAGAAACTCCTGTGTTCTGCAAGGTAAAATGACTGTTTCTGTGGGCTTTGAAGAGAACATAGATGAATATAACCTCAGCTTCATTTCCCCGTCAGTAAATCCCACATAGCATTGTGTGCAAAGGGAGCAATCTCCATCCCAAGTCACTTTTGTCACATTGTCTTAATATGTTTTGTGTCCTTATATTATATCCATATTATACAGGGTGATAATAATCAACATGTCTGCCATGAAACTTGACGTGACGTCTGTTCTCCACAATGTGATTGATTGATGCCTTTATTTCTGGGTGCGAAAGCTCCAAAAGTTGATCTCAATCCGAATCTGTCACTTTTTCGCTGTGTAATATTCGCTTTCTGTGTGAAAAATACTCTTATGTCTCATTACAAAAAACAACAGTTGACCTTATGGTGCTCATGAGGAAAGGGAAAAGATCATCAACCATCATCCTGTGGGGAACTGACTGTACCAGATTTCAAGGCAATCCATCCAATATTTGTTGAGACATTTCACTCAAAGACACAAATAGTGCCGTCTAGGATTCATTCTCTGGGTAATCTAAATGTCCTTACTTTTCTTTTTTTCTGCCAATCCATCTAATAGTTGATGAGATATTTCTGACTTGACCAAAGTGACTGACATTCTGTCTTCTCCATCCCCAAAGCAACGTTGCTAGTGTGAATATTAACAAAGTTGAAGGGAGATAGGTACAATGTAATACTTTTTTAACAAAACAGTGAGAATGGGACATATAGATATGGATTTGATTTTGAGATCAAGCTTTGCTAATCAATGTCAAGTCTCTGGACACAGATATCTGACCACTGCAGTTTTTTTTACCTGGGTAAATTGGTAATAATCAGGTTGAGCGGGAGCCCTGTAATGTGTGTAGGGCCACTAACAGCTTGTTGTAAGTGCAGACATTCCAGAAGACTCAAACTAAGCAGCAAATTGTTCTGTATAAGAGAGAGGCAACATGGAAGAGTTTGGGTCAGGCTCAGGCAGCCGATATTTTCTGTATACTTCATGCACCTTCATGCAGTAGAAGGGTTTACATCTCAGAGCAAGTTGGAAGAACAGAAGTGAGCTGATAGGCATTTGAAGCAGCAACAAACATGGAATCACCGCCAGCACACAGGCTGCCACTTGGCTATTCTGACTGTACTTGGCCATTTTTCCTTAGTTTTCCAGCCAAACTTGAAATCTGGCTGAGAATCAAATCTGGGCCTTCTGCAAGTCAGGCAAAAAAAAATAATTACCACGGAAACATCACTGCTATGTTGTGATTAAATGGACAGGTGGCTTTATTCTCCTGTGATATGGTGGAAATTGAAAGCCTAGAATCAAGAATTAAGCCTATAGGTTCATATATTGCAGGCAGCTGAAGCCAACAGTCTGTGCTGAGGTTGAAGAGGTATGCTGTGTTAATAAGTCACCAGGAGGCTTGTGGCCAATAGTGTGCTAGCAGCTACAGTCTTATGCTGCTGGAATCTTTGTCATCAGGTCCCCGGGGCTCCGAAACAAACAGCCTGAGGAAACAAGGCAAACTAAGTCAGGGCTGTATCTTAAATGATATCTCATAGCGTACCTTTATTGAAAATAGAGTGGAGTGATTGCAGCCATAGTGGGTGGTAGTGAGATAAAATGCCTGGAGCAGTCTTTTCTTGATATTTTTCATCAAGCCATTTTAAGAAAATTGAAGAGAGACAGACACAGGGTCACGCAGGTGTAGATATGGAGTATTATGAATTCTCATGTCTTTGCTTTATACAATTATTTATTTATTTCTGCCTTATATGTTTCCCTGCCTTCTCTAGACTGTATGAAGGAATGTATTTCCTTTTTTTGTATATGAGCAGGTTGTGATGGTGTTGTTAATGACGTAGCTTATCAAAATGATCAAACCCAATGTGATACTGAATGCTTTATCTGGTCTGTGCTTCTTGCTCTGTCTTATAATTATAAAATGGATCACCGGCCGTACCTGTGCAGCGCCCCCAAGCGAAGTTGACGTAAGAAACACTGAGTGGTCAGGTTTTGACCTGGCTTAAAAATAAAAAAAAGAAGCCTTCAAATACTGATTTGGACATTGATTACCATGGCAGCTGTTGAAGCATTTGGGTCAGCCCTTTTTTAAAAGGCACACGTGTCAATGTAGTGTCATGCATTATGTATGACAGCATCCACTCTGCATGCCAAGATAGAAAGCATTTACATTTAACCCACATGACTGATGGCCATTGCAGGTTTGACTCCATCATGAAGCAAGACTTGATTTGACTTTAGTAATCAGCGCTCTCATCTTCTCTGACTTTGACAGCAAAACATATATTTCATCACACTGTTTTGATGGGATTCCGTCTAACCTTTGCTTTGTTTCTGCCTTTGTATTGCTGTTGGCACATTATAATGAACACTTTGTTCTTTTGCTTTGTGCCCAAAATACAAACGAGCAGTGTGATGGAAACAGACAGGGGATGTGAATTAACTTTGCAAACGCAGTCTACCTGCATCAAAAGAGAGAAACTAAAAGGAAAACAAAATTGAGAAGAACATAAATCAACCAAAAGACAAATTGAATTAAAAGGACATATCCTCCTTAAAGTGCTTGTTACGGACAGGAAAATACCTGTTTCTCTTTGTCCATGTTACAGGTTGAGTTGTGTTATAATTGGTTGTTTCTATGTATTTTTCTATATAGAATTATATGCTTAAAGAATAATTTGAGACAGGCTTGAACTCAGTCAGTTTATTATATTGTAGTTTTTTATTTGATCATGGCCACACACTCACATAATTAATCCTGGCTGTGTGAAATGTGCCACTGTATTTGCTATAAACAAATACTAACCTGTTACAAAAATGATTTTTTCATGACTGCAGCCCACTACCACTTGACTTTTGAAAACCAAATCTGTCAGATAGGATGAAAAAGAAAGAATGAGAAAGAAAAGCTTTCTTGGTCTTTTTTTAAGTTTTTTTTTCTTTGCTGTAACTTTTTAGAACTTTTTTTTCTTTCTTGGCAATAAGGGAAACTCACAGCCAGTGACCTCTTTTCACATTTTATTCATGACATTGTTGTCAGTTTGGCAAATATTGCTATTCGTTTTTTCCACTGAGAATAGATTTCCATCTTCCAAATGTTTACCCTTACTCCATGTGCTATTTTAGAGAGAGTGGGCAGAGATTGGTGTTCCAGGGTCAGGAATCTCTAGAGACTTCTACAGTCTTTATAGCCAGGGTCTCCACAGATGTGAAGGGGCCGAGGCCTGCAGCTTGTCATGTCAAGATATTTACAAGTACAGTACATAATATATTGTTGCATTTGGTGTTGTAGCATCATGAAGTTTGAGGGTTGTGTTGCCTTAGTATATCTGGGTCTGGGCAAAATTTTAAGTGTAAACGTGTATTAGTTTACCTGTTGTGGTAATTGTGTTTTGTGTATACAAAATTTTACGAAACTTGGATGGATGTTGCATTGTGACAGTAGAAGAAACACTGTAAGAAATTAAATTGAAAGAATAGAAATATTTACATCAATATAAAAAGCAATTGATGTAACAGTCACTAAAAATGATCCATCAACCGAACTGCAGCAAGGAACTCCGCAGACAGCCAGGAATTGTATTCACAGGCTAACAAGCACTACTGTCTGACTCTGGTACATGAATGTTTCGAGTATGCAAGACAAGGTGAAAGCTTTTGTCAGTGTGTGAAGCTCTGGCTATTTCCTGAAGGCAGACTGTGTCTATGCAGACCTGATACATACTGAACTCAAAAACTCCTCCATGCTAAAAATGTGTTCTTTCATTATTTGCCCACACTATTGTATTGCACTTGCTCATTCTTAGTTTTTCTGGGTCACACTTGTTTGCTGTTGAGGGATGGAGAGGAGGAAAGCAGTTTGCCTGCAACAGTTAATGTGTTTATACTACTGCCAGGATTCACCAAAGAAATACATCTCTAAATTGATTTTGAAATCCTACCCTTTAGAGACTAAAAACCAAATATATCCCTGCTGTTCCACAATTTCTTCATTTGTACCTTTTATCGCAATATGCCGTATCTATCTGAAGTTTTTCAGAATTACAGTTATAATGTTTCATTAATGTTACATTCTTTACACCGTCAGTAGTGGTTAAGTTGTATTGAAAAATGTATCTGGTTGTTGCCTGCCCTGTATGCAACAGTCAAAACATAAGTGTCAAGACACAACCCATCTCCAAACTAATCAATTCTCCAAAGAATGTGAAGATCCGGTGTACGAATATGAATCAATAAGGGCTCAGTGTAGTTGAAGAGCACTTATTACAGCGAGAGACATTGCTCAGTTCATCGATTTTCCTCTTAGACTTTATCTTTGTCAATCAGCATCTACACACAATATGCACTATGGATAAAAGATACACACACGCACACACACACATACAATGAACTCTACTGGACTGTTATGAACACACACATTGTCCTCACCAATGGCCAGACCAAAGTAAATAATAAAAAAGTAGAGCAACAGCTTCTCTAGCTCTCCCGGCAGTGTAATAAATCTGCTGTCAGGATTTCTTGGGGAAAACACCACATTTGTATGCGCACAGATAACTGGCTTTCTCCAGTGAGACCAACCAACCTCCTTTCTCACTTTGAACTGTAACAGTTACACCACATACCAGGCAAAGGAGCTCCTATAAATCCCCCAACAGAACAGTATATCACTTTAACATTCATACATCCATTCATCATATTTTAATAACATGTCATGTGGCATAAAATGAGTAAAGTGAGGTGTCAATTGTGTTATTCAGGACATGTGATTACAGAACAGAATACACCTAAGCTCAGTTGTAAAGTACAAAGAGTGAATTCAATTGTATATATTATTCACTGATCAAGTGACAGTTTTGCTATTGTGGCAGCTTTTGCTGATTATTTCTCACTCTACAGTGTATGAAACACATTTATCCTATAAACAAAAGCATGCTATCAGCAATGCCTACAGACAGAACATTCCCTGGAGTGAAGTTGCAAGCAAAAAGACAAGATAGCAAGCATTTCCTACCAAACAAATAGGGATAAAAGAAAATAGCAGTCAGAAAGCATGTATACTACTACAAAGTGTAGTCCTTTAAGCTGGAAGATTGGTTCCCTTTTGCTGTGTTTAAGTATTGATGTGTGTATCTTTAACATGCCCAGGTGGGGCTGAGCCTAACTACTTTATAACTACTTCATAACTTCACATCATATTCAAAGAATAATTTATTTTACATGCAAAATAACTATTTTTAACTTAAGTGTAGTGGAGCAAAAGTAAAAAGTCTCACACAATGACAACATTCAAAAAGTACGATTATAAAAACCTCAGTAAAAGCAAATGTTCCACCCTTGCAGTATACATGAACGTGATCGCCCTTATGCTAATACATTAAATGCTCTGCATGCATTTTGTTAATATTGTGAAGTAATTACCAAAGTAGAATCTCAGTTGGGCCAAAAATATACTAAGTGGATTGGGCATTTTTAAACACAACAGGGAATTAAAATCTGGAGAGTGAGAACATGAGCTCATGTGCAATGAGCCATAGTTTTGGACCAAGAGACACTGGAGCGGAACAGAAGTGTTTGCCTCCATCCTCTGCCTCCCTCCCTCACCAGTGACCTTGTTAACCCAGCTACACTTCACTACCCTCAACACAGGCCAGGAAAATTACAGTTAGCTGCTGATCTGACCCTCATATCAATAGGGATGATTCCCTTACTAAGCTTAATTCAACTTGGCTGCAAACAGTATGGAGAAAGAGTGTTTGAAATTATTTCTACTTGATTGTTTTACATTTCATCCTGAAGCACACCTTCATTTTGGACTTATGGACTGCATGCAAAACCTATTGAGTACTTAGCCTCTGTGTTCATTTGAGTTTTTAATTCTGTACTGATTCCTAGTTCAGACTGAGGCACAGTCAGATTTGAGAATGATTTTCTGCTGCATATTTAGACTTGATTGTCATTCTGTCAGCTCACTAACAAAGATTCACCAAACTGCAGGTGACTGCAGGGACATTTCACAGCCACAGCCAATGAATTTTGATTTTTGGATTTTTTTATGGTGATAGTAATCCAGAGATTCATACAACAATGTTGGGAGCACCATGGCAAGCTGACAATTTCCTTCCTGTTCTGAGCCTCTCTGAGCTGCTGCCTCTTCCCTGAAATGACCAGGGTTGTTATTGTCTTCCATCCTCTGCAGTCTAGCAGCTGGGGTACGCAGACGAAATATGATAAACAGAGATCTGTCTTAGATGTTACATATTTGTATAAGGACACCGCAAACAGCAGCGATATCAGAAGTGGACAAAGTGGAGTGTCAGTGAACTGAAGACTTTCATAAACTTAAATCTTGCTTTGATACATCAGGACATATATTCAGGACCAGGTGTGCTGAAAATAATGGAAGATACAAACTGGCTTTTCTCTGCAAAGGAGACTCTCATCCCAATGATGGTATTGTTTGTTTTTTGCCAGTGGCAAAATAAATACACACACTTAAGTGACAAAGCCTAGCAGCCATAGTAATCATGACAGACGTAAAGGAGACCGTCAGGTATTATAGAGCATCAACACTGTTTATTTTAAAGCTCCCTAACCTTAACCAAGTGTTTATTGTTAACATGTTAAAAAAGGTCCCCTAATCTTAGCGAAGAAATCATTTTAACTCAAAAGTTTCTTATGTACCAAATGTTAACCATAATGTTGTCACATCATAAAGATTATCTTCAGTAATTTGTGACGGTTTTGGAGAGACAGGCAAATGTCATGCTGATAGGGTTGTCAGATCAGTAAAAGCTTGTGACAAAAGGATGTGTCGTTCTAGAAGGCATGGACAAATTACTAACTTTTGTTGCTTCATTTGGAAGACTTGTTATTTTCCTATACCACGATGCCTCAGAGTGTATTGTTGCAATTGAATCATAGACGCATGGTACAATAACAACCTCCAGTGCTGCTTAGCATCTTCATTTCTAATTAGTAGAACACCAATGGCCTTGACCACAGTCTGTGCTTGAAATGTGTCTGGGCCTCTAGAGAATTCAGGGGGGGGGCACCCATATGGTTGAGTAGACTCATCCTAACTTAAAGTGTAGTGTGTATGTATGTTCACAGTTTGCCAAAGCAAGGTATGAGTGGTCAGAGCAGCTGCAACTTGTAAGAAGGCTTGATTCTGGTTATTAAAATAGAGTTAAACTATTCATGCACGGTCCATGTCACACACTGGAGGCAGACGGTGTACAACTAATTAATTTTCAGTCATCAGTTTTTTTTTGTTTGTTCTCAACAACCTGCCCTACAGCTACTGCTTTAAAGCCCAGCTCTCTGCAAAGTGATCTGTTGGTCACTGATATTAAGACATATGACTTCTTTTACTAGGATCATTTAAGGCAATGCACAAACTCACTTCATCCCTTAAGGACATGATTGTATTATTGAAATAGACCTATAAATAGATTTAAAGACTATAAATTCAGTTTGAGCTAAAAAGGGAACTCTATCAGCTGAAACTACAAATAATGTGAAAAGACGTAAAACTGGTGCAACTGAAAGTACTAGCCTGCTATTATATCTGTTTGCCTTTTTATTAAAGTGGATAATATGCATTTTGTTTCTCTCGCTCAGTAAGTGTTTATTTTCCGCCGAGCATCATTGTAATCACACAGGTAGCAGTTCCACCTACTCTGTCTTCCTCTAACAAGGCCGGCTGCTAATTCATCATCACGGCTGTGCTTGGAAGAGCTTTTTAAGAGCAAACTAATTAGGGGAAATAAATGAGAAGCCCCCCTTTATGAAAACACAAGTCTATTCGTCTCCATAAACAATACAGTGGGTTTGTGAACAGTCTCTCTACGAGGAAAGTAAGATTAATGAACAAATGATGCATTAGAGTTCATTTATATTTTTTTTCACTGCCACCCCCTATTTCACACAGACAGCAAATGGGACAGCAAACGGCTCGGAATGCAGCTGTTTATTAAAAAGCAAAGCACCTGCTGGGCATTGTTGGTGTAGTCGAGTGCCAAACGTTGAGAGAGGTTCAAATCCTCATCCAGTCAGTCATAGACACAGGGTGAGTTTCATGTTTTCTACAAAAACCAGCAAACAGAGAGAGTGCTCATGGAGAAACTGGTCAATTAAACAAGTGAATGTTTAAAAAATAATAAGAATCTGCATGCAGAAGCAGTGAGATCAGCATACAAAGCTAAATGAAAAAAGCAATTTTAAAATGTAGCCATATCAAATATGCATCTCAACACTGTTTACATAATTGATCATTTATACAATATGTGATGTGTGAGTCACAAGATTTTATATTTTCTGCAACTAGGAATCTTCCTGTAAAGTTTTCTTGGAATAACCCAGTTGGATTGAGACCTTTGACCTCATGTTACATTTGTGGCAGATGCATTTTTCATGGTTCATATTTTAGCTGTCAGATTGTCTAGAGGGGATCGCGCACACACACACACACACACACACACACACGATATCCCAAACCACACTGAGGGACAGTAAGGCAGCATCAATGTGTCAGCTTGTACTTTCACCATTTAGCTCCTCTCTAAGGAGATAAGTGATATTCGCAGTCACACCTCATAGTTATACCCCATAAAGATGGGAGAAAAAGTTGACTTCTCTTACTTCCTTTGGCTACACGGTATATAAGTTTTTTTTGTATGGTTTGCTGCCAAGGATTCAGCCTCACATTATGCTCTTTCATCATAAACACTATTGCAATGCACTTTTTCTTGAAGTCCTTAAATCTGGAAATTAATAAAAATCTCATTTAACAACAATACAAAGGATTTCTGTATTTTGTAGGCATAGTTGTACTTGGCACTTGCCTATAGAGTACCACCAAGGGTGAAGAGGGTGCCAATTAAAGTTGGAGTAGGGAAGGTATTGATCACTCTGAGGCCCTATCTAACTCTAATTGCCCCTTAAAGTGGCAGCAGATTCTAACATATTATAAATAAACCAATGGTACACACCTTGTAGAGTTCTGACCTGCATATGGCATCTGTCCAGTCTGGCAGGCTTCCTGTGATAGCAGTCTGATATTGACAGCAGGTGAGAGAGAGATAGTACGGGAATTGATCTTGGGTATGTCGGTGAAGTAAAGGTCTGAATACTTGTAGTCACTGACTGGAATAATTTAGTGATATTAAGAAATATAAAAATACACTAATAATTTTATTTTGATAACTTTTTTCTTCCTTTATAATCTCTTGTTGGACATTATTAGCAGAAAAAGATTTTCAGTTATCATTGTTGTAAGTGATTTTTACATTCTTTAATTGTGAAAAATGTGTCACCATTACACAACAGTTTCAACATTTAATCAGTTAAAATGTGCCTCATATGTCATGTCATGTTTGTTATTATAACGTTTGTTGATTTTTTGTTGTTTGCTTGGCCAAAAAGGGCTCTTTTGATAGTATATGTTGTTGACCCCTGGTCTATACTGACCAGTAACCACTCGTGATTCTCACATGCAACCCAAAGCGTCTTTCAAACCAGATAAAAATGAAATCATGGATTGTGATTCTGTGATCTGCTAGCTCAGAGTTAATTGTGTGAGGTAAATGTGCTGTTGCCTCCTACTTTGTGGGCAGAGTGTTGCAGGGTCATAGTTGTTGTTTTTTTTTTTACAGAGTTCTGGGGGGTATGAAGGACATAATTGGATTGTCTTTGGCAAAACAAAAAATAACCTTTGTCGACACGTCAAAATGAGACCCGGAACAATAGTGACTGTTCATGTAAATGAGTAACTCAGCAAAGGATTTAGTGTTAGGTTACTTTTTAAGGTGATAAAAGAGTAGCAAATTGTGATTTAGCTATGAGCACTTTCATCTCAAATATTAATTGAATGTCATCTCGGCCAGTTTGAGATCCCAGATGTTTCACTGCGGGATAATGATGTGATGATAATGACTTCAAATATGTCCTGGGTCTGTCCTCTCTAACGCTTGATTCAAGGATTTGACTTGCAAGCTGGTGCTAGGGCGATGTGGGTAATTTCCATGATTATCAGGTTTCTATGGTGTATATCCCGTCAAGGTTTAATCAATTCAATTATAAGCAATTCCCTGTTATATAACAATGACACTGGCAGCGGTTACATTCAGATGGGATTATTTTACAGTCTGTATGTGGTGTTTACATGAACACTATATAACATTATTGGAAAAGGTGTCCTACTCACATGCTCAGTAGTAATCATATAAAGGTAGTAGGGAGTCTCCATAGAACAGTAGGAAATGGAAAAATGGACCAGTGAGAAAAAAAACTATTTGTATTTAAACAATAGAGAAGAAATTCATGTTCCACAGGAGAACATATTCAACTAAGAGGACAAGCATGTGCAGAGTTTACACATTCAGAAAGTAAAAAGTGATTGAAAAAAACATTTACATGATACATGCCCATTATTTGAAAAGCTTGCTAAAGGTTTAAACAAAACCAAGGTTAAAAAAATAAATAAATAAATAATAATAATCCCTTTTAGAATGAGCCTGTTTACTCTGATTGTGGTCTTTGCATGTTTTCATTGACCTTTCATTCACACTATTGAATGAAAAACAGACTCATGGGCACATGAATACAGAGAAACATTCATCAGTAGGGTGATTTCAGTAAGCTTGTAATTTTCCGTAAAAACCCTATCGTGTTAGATGTTTTATAATCACAGTCCCAAAGCACTAATGGTTTGACTGCTGTGTTTTAGCAAAGTAGGACACATCCTTTCTGAGATTTGTACAGCCCACAGCCACGCTAAAGAATGAAACAATCACAATCTGCATTCGCCTTTTGATGAATGTAATTATGTGTCTGCTCCAAATGCCTTCAGGTCTGCATGGAGCTGCTAGCGTGATGCATTTTGTTTATCGTTGTTTACTTTGAAACTGTGAATGTTTTTAGCTGATTGGATGAATGAGATACACAAAGCTGTACAAGGCAGTTTGTGTATACAGATTAAAGTAGTACTAATGTAAGCTGCCATATCGTAAGGCATACACGCACACACAATTCGTTATTTAGAGTACTGTAACACACTAAAGCTATTCGAGCACGGCGTTTTCATGACATGATGTAAATATGGCGAATGACATCCTGACATTTACTAAACCAGTATCCGAGTCTGGTGAGAAGTCTTAGGTGATAAGAAATGAGTATACATAATAGACAGTACATTATGCAGATATACAGAGTTCAGACCTCCATGTACATAAATAGAAGCACAGAGGGACAGACACGTAGAGAGAACAGAAGCCAAAGTCAGATTTTGCTGCGGCTCGTTAGGCTTGAAGGCTTGTTAGGATGAAGGATTCAGGAAGAGTTCTCACTGCAACAGCTGTAGCATGGTACATTATCATATCTACAGTTACATCGTCACAGCTTTATCCTTCACTTGATCTGCATTTCTAGTCTTATACTGATATGCACAATCTGTAATTCAAATGTAGACAAAGGGCTGCCGCAGTAACAAAATTCGACACACAGGGTTTAAACCAGCCCAGTATGGGAATTACATCCATATTGGTCAATTCTGCTCCTCACAATTCTTTTATCTGTGTGTCAGTGCCAATGCTAGATGTGGTTTTATTTCTTTCCTGTCACAAACCTGCAATGAATCTTAACATTTTTATTAATTGTAATAATAGTCTTCTTAACCTTAACCAAGGGTTTCAATTGCCATAACCCTGATCCTTTATTTATATTATTTATATATCAATAAAATCTGACATCCTTGGCTATCAACAGGGTTGATTTGAAAACATGCCATCAGTTATTTTGTAGGGATGCACCGATCCTTTTTTTCTTTCCTTTCCCAGTCTAAGACATAAAGTCAGATGCCGATCCAATAACAGTGCTCTCTTTTACTTAAAGTTAAAATCTTCTGCACTGCATGGAACTCACTGGGCTTTATTAAAGAACATATTTCTTATTTAGTGGCATGTATGACCAGCTTTCATATTTGTCAAGGACTGCTTTGTTTTAGAAATACATTTATGAACATCTAACTTAAGCCTTAACCATTCCCTCTTTATATCTGTCACAGTAATACGCTGATGTGATGACATGTTGTTGACAGCTGCGCTATTAATATTTTCTGATTGTTCCGGGTCCTTTATTAACACTACAGATATTGCTGACTTTGACATGTTTTTTTCTGCAGATTTTTCACAGCAGGTCGTTAAGCTCTGCAGTGAAGAATTATTAATTTTTGTGACTGAAACTTCACACGGAGCAGAACACATTTCCTTATATGCACTCTTAACCCGAATTAGTTGACGTTTACCGCAAGATCGCGCGCGGTGGAAAGGCCCCGTTTGCCCTAGTAGCCACTTTAGTTTTCTTACACAAGGCTGAACTAAACATGTTGAGTTGTATTAACTGTGCGAACAGTTAATGATTTTTACACAAAGCTGATAACTGTTAAATATGTCAAGAAAATGGTTGTATTTAACATAGGAATTCTTTAAGTTTTTGCGCGGTATGTTATATGTATTGAGCTAGTGTGTACTCAAAATCATTAGATAAAACTAACTTTTATTATGACCTTGTTATTGCTACTCCAGTCGAATTTATTGGACAATTACTGTATTGGTTCCTCCTAACTGAATTGGCTTTTGATGTTTTTTTAAATAATTGGTATAAACATTGTTTCAATCTATATGCTATTATATTTTGAGAGAGATGGCAATAACACAGGGCCAATCGTTGTTTATGCAGAAGCTTAACATCGTTCAACATCAACACTCCAACCTACAATGATTCATTCCGAAAAATTCATTTCAAATCATTGAAACAATATGGGTGTGTGGGGTGTTGTATGGTGTGGGTGGGTTGTTGTTGGGGTGGGGGTGGTTGAATGTGGACTCACCAAATGTACAACGAACAAAAACGATGGAGTTCCCTGAGGGATTTAAAGGTGGTAAATCCATGAAACGCAAAACAAATCACAAAAACCCCCACTCAGAATGTCACACAGAAAGCTGCCAAACAACACAGATCTGTTTTTCATTTGCCGCTAAATGAAGGGAGGACAGGAGCTGATTGAACAGACAGATCAGTATGCCAGCCACACAACTCAGTCTCGAATTCCCATTCTGACGCCATAAACCCAATAACAGCGACAAAAATAAAACTTGTTTGTTTTTTTATATATACTGAAACAGATAATGTCTTATGTCTTGCTGCTACAACTCCTTGCTCAATTTTAAATCTTTCACACAAGTCAGATCCTTCAGCACCGCTTCCTACTCAGCATTTAAGCTGGTGTGTAGCGGTGTGGTATGTTGTGCAGTGGTTTTTGTGTGTGTTGCTACGTGTCTGTGTTTGTGGTGTGTGTGCTCTGCTGTTTTATGGTGTGTCGTGTTCGGGTCCGCTTGTTTTACAGAAAAAAGTTTACCCAACAGTAAGAAGTGTTGTTACTCGCGTGTTTTTGGCCAAAAAAAACACAATGAGTCAAGCAGCTCACTTTACAGCTAAGACTGTGACATCCTCCTTTTGACATCTTGGCAAGCTCGCATTTTTCAAAGTCTGTCAGCTTCGGCTTTAGGTCAGTGTGGCCTAACCGCAAGAGCCACGTTACCCTGGCTTGGGATGACAGCGGAAACTCGTGAGCTTTCCACTAGTCTTTGGGCTGTATAGAGAGTGCGCTGTGCATACCGTGGAGTCCAAACAGAATGCACATTTGTTTTCGGCAGATCTTGAAATGTGCTGCCATTACGACTTCTCCCTCAGATGATGATTTTCAACCAAAACCGGCTGGACTGAAATGCCTGCGGGAAGATCTGTGAGCACAGCACCTTCGCGCCTCAATTGAGAAGTATGGTGTGTCCCAATGTCAAGGCACGTGAAAGAATCATCATCATCATCAGACCTCGCGTCCTAAATAAAGAGATAACAGAGAGCACAAATCATTGACATTAGAATTTCTCATTTGAAACAACACTTTAATTAATATTGGAGCTGTCATGGGGTTGAAAATTAAAGAAAGCAAGAGCCTTATCTTACAAAGCGCTGCTTTTGAAGAAGTTTGTGGGTTGTCCCCAAGGGATATACGGGAAGCCCTCTGAGCATGCTGTGTCCAGATCGTTAGTCTGAATCTGTGAGCTCCTTTTGGCGGAATTGAAACACAGTTACCACAAGGTTAGATATGCTAAAAGTGAAAACAGAATAATGGTCTATAAGAAGCTTAAACAAACGCAAGCAAATTGTTTGGGATTTGAATTTTATAATATATATATTACTAATAAGTAAGCATAGAGTATGATGTTTTTTACAAAACTGTGAAAAACAATGCAAGTACGATAATGTGGTCATGACCTACATTGGTCTTGTTGTCCCTGGGTCAACAACTGGCTCCAACATTTCCCTCTCTTGGGATCGACAATAATTCGAGGAGACGAGGACTTGCTGCCGATGCGGATGCTCGTGCATAGATATTCGCGTTTCGCCTTGAGGTTCTTGCCCACAATCCTGGCTGGAACTCCGATGAACTCACCTGAAAAATACAGGAGAACCAAAAAAAAACTGAAACTTTAGATCAACGTGAACCTTATATACAGGGGCAGCTCAAGCCATCTCGGGCAAAGCTCAGTTTGCTGAAGAAACATCCATGAAGTGTCCTTTTTATTGATTGTGAAAGTGTTGGTTTGCATGGTTTAGGAAATACAAAACAGTCATGCCCCAAAATTAAAACAGTACCAGGATGTGTGTCCTTAAAGAGGGACAAAGAGAATTCGATACACTAATATACAATATAGCAACATGAAAGCTCAAATACTACACTTCCACGAGCAGTCTTCACACCACAAAGGATCTGTTAAAATAGAAAACAAGGAAAACGTTTAGCTCAACGACTCAGTCACAATGTCATGGTTAGAATACAATAAGAAGTGTCAAGTGAACCGAAACTGATTGCCTGGTGTTTACAGAGAAAACCGGCAAGTGTAAGGTCACCCAAGGAGTTTGATGAGTGTCCACAAGCACCCTGGCCATCAAGCGCGCTTCTCATGCCAGCCTGACAGCGGGGTCTTGAATTGCTGTTTCTATTGCGGTTAAAATGGCGGTGTATATAGAGATGATGTACAGTGCGAGCAACCGGCCTGTAGGTCGGTGAGGCTGTCCTCAGACGCGTTAACACTAGACGTTAAGCGTTGCTAAACATTCAGCGTGGAGCACTTTTTTGGTGAGTGGGACAGGTTAGCTAATGTTAGCGAGATAACGCTTTGTAGTGTACATCACCATCACAGGTTCAAACATGGTAACGATCTTAGACCAGAAGAAAAAGCTTGCGTAGCAAAAATTACTCGTGGGCGAAGGCTCTTTGTTGTATTAAAAATCTCCAGCGCGAAAATAAGGATAACGGTTGCTTCACCGTGGTCAGCGCGGGGCTTGCGCGGCGGTGACCGTCCTGCTGCCGATGTCTGCGGCTCTTCGCCCGCAGGTGTAGAGCCCCTTGGACGCACGTTACGCAAGACTCTTGGTCTTGTCACTGTGACCAGGCTGTGGTTTTTGAAGTTAGCCCCCCTCCGCCCTTTCTTATGAAACTAAAATACCCAAGTTATCTCTGCTAAACATGATTTAGTGCATATGAATGAATTGCAGCTAAATAGGTACAAAGCAGCTAATGTGTGTTTAGTAATGATGGTTTTTACAAAACATAAAAGAATAAGTAATGATCACTCGTAAGTTTAATTAGAAACAAAATCTGGGTTTACAGTGTGGCAGCAGTCTGTTACGCTAATGATAAAATAAGTAATTAATCACAGCATGGTGAATCTGACTTGGAAAGGTCGTACAAGTAAACCGCACAGAAAAACGAGATATTTAGGATAAGTATAGCATTCTCATGTATCATCACCATATCTTTCTCCAAACATAGGAATAAACTATTCAGCATCCAGCCATGAGATCATATAAAAAAACACCCTGTGGAAACTTTGAAATGATTTTTGTGTGAGGGAAGAAGAACAGACTGTAACACGTGAGTGTAAATGGTAACTTGTAGTGCATTACTTCTTAAATACAAGTGGAGATATTCATTCACCATCATTCCTTTTTTTATTTCTATTTTTCTGGGCATTTTGTAAGATTTTTACTTTGTTATCGTTAATTAACCTAAATTGTACTATCCTGTACTATCTCCTCATGCCACAGCTTAGGCTAAACATCAGTATCATTGTATTTCATAGGAAGTGTAATCTTTTGGAAGTGTCACAATATTAACTGAAGTTTGTAACAGAGAAAGACTTCTGGTGAGCCTCCATCCGTATAATGATACGAGATCTATCTGAAATACATTATGACATAATTACAATCATATTTAAACCATCCTGATTGGCTTGAGGTAAACAGAAAGAAAGATCACTGGTCACATTTGGTGACGTTGTAATTGTGAATGTAGGGACAACATGGGGAAGCAGAGGTGACGGAAAAAAAGTAGAAGAATCAAGGCAGAACATAAAGGCGAAAGGTCTTCCTTATAGAACCTTTCTCTAGATTACATGCATATCTTCACCTGACCAAGTTGACTGTGGTTTTCTCACAAACCTAAGAAACCAAATCTTCCCACTCCAGTTGCAAATAGTTTGTTGAAATTCAATGCAACTCCAGTCTCTAAATTATTGTTAAGCACATGCAGGAAGGAGCATATTCAAAGTAGCCTACTGCAGCGTAAGATTAGAACAGAACAAGACGTATTAAAGTATTTCATGTAGATTGTGGTGTCTATTCTGTTATGCTGGTCAGGGTTGTTTACATCAATAGTGTACAAAAGAGAATTATTTTCAATAATTGTTAGTCTGCATGCATTCAAAATGCATTTATTTCTTCTAAGGGAATGAATTTATATGGTTTAAAATTAATGATTAAGCCTTTGATGTATTTATGGTGTCCATTAGTTCTTTACCAATAACTTCTTAGAACAATCTTTTAGATCTAAGGCTGCACTAATTAATGAGAAAAATTCAGCTTGAGCTCTGAGGGAGATATAGAGAAAGTGATTGATTTACTAATTCCACCAAAGAAGAAAAACTCCTCTTGTGAGTCTAAATTAGATGATCCCAGACCATAATCTACTCAGTCTGCTGTCAGTCTGTTCTTCTTCCCTCACACAAAAATCATTTCAAAGTTTCCACAGGGTGTTTTTTATATGATCTCATGGCTGGATACTGAATAGTTTATTCCTATGTTTGGAGAGAGAAATGGTGATGATTTTGTCACTGACACCAGCACTGTCAGACTACTGGATCTAAAATGAGAATTACAGAAACTGAGTGAATTAATGTGACTCCTCTGTGCCCTTTGATCAACAGCTTGTTCTTTCTAAATTAACTAACTGGCAGCAAAACTTTGTATTTGAATTATATGATTTGTTTGGGGGGGATTTCTTTTTGGTATATGTCTGTCTATTGCGACAAAGTTTTGCATGAATTATTTCCATCCTTTTTAATAAGAAAGATTTTGCTGCTTATTATAAGGTTACATAATATTTCTAACCATATCTGTACTATATGCAGTTATATTTTAATGCTTTTGTTACTCCTCCAGTCAATATTTTTTGCAATAAATCCATCCTCTTCTATATATTTTAAGGAACAGAGATTTAGACAGCCTGTTTGTAAGAAAACAGATCAGTTCTTAACTATGGGCTTCAAATTCAAATAGGATTATTTCTTCTTTTGAGTCTCTCATTCATTTGCTCTTTTTCTCTCTCTCTCTCTCTCTCTCTCTCTCTATGACACACAACACACACATACCACAGTAGGGTGCCCCTGGGGACGTTACACCATTGAGACATGCATGTTCCACGGTGCCAAATGAGCTCTCAGAAGCAGAATGTGTGTCAGTCGTTGCTTGGCTCTGGAGGCTGTGGGCCCTGTAGAGCTCATTTCCATCAAAGCAGAGCTCAGATCAGAAACCCCTTTCATTTAGAGCAGGCACATTCACACAAACATAGAGAGCTACAAATTTAGTGTGGTAAGATAGCCTGTTCTGTGTTTGATGTGATCTTGTATTGAATTAGCTTTGTTCCAAAAATATAATCACATCGCAAGAAAATAGACTTTCTTTAAAAAAGTTGTGGAAGGCATCTTTGTAACTGGATGTTCAGTTTTGCAACAAGCAAAAATCTGTGAGTAACATTCAGTAATGTGTAGTTACGGCAGCAATAAAACAAAAACAGAGATATTGAGTAATGCAATTGTGGCGTGTTTCGACTGGAGAAAGCAGGGACTGAATTTAGTGCAATAGATCCTGCTGTAAGAAAAAACTGACCTTTGCTGATTAAAGATGTCATGGCAACAGCCATACCATTGGTATTAGGATGAGGGGTGGGCATTGTTTATTAATGTGAAAAACCAAAGATAATTCTAATTGCCCTAGTTTACGGTTCTTCAGATGTGCAAAAAAGGACTTTTAGTTCAAGTTGCTAAGCTTTGTTCCCCTGGTTCCTTTTAGTTCCTGTTAGCACTGTTGAATAAGAGACTTGCAGCCCACTTTGATTTCCACCACCACACAGTCACATGGTTCATGTAGGTCTAAACACATTAGTGCTGTCAACCAGTATGATTGGTTTCCAGTGGGACAAACAGCAGAAGCAGTTAAATTTATTCATATTCTATATTTGCAGCAATTTTGGGGATAATGTTGGAGGGGAGAGGGACTATTTCTACAATGTAAAATACATTTATATAATATGTATGCATGATTTTTGTAGACAGTAAATATTAAAGCTGCAATTGGTAACTTTTATTAAAAAAAATAACTGTCATATAAATAGTTTACTTTGTCTTGACTCTAAAGATGCTTTGGGTTGGAGGCTTGAAGATAGTTGATTGTTGAGTCTCATTCCAAGGGTCCAAAAGCATCAATATTTGACACCACAATCAACAATCAACTATCTTCCTTGGCTCTGATTGGTTGTTTTTGTTCAGGCCTGGTGGACTCTTGTACATGCCATTTGGAGTGCTACAACAAGCTAGAGGAACCTGATTTTTTCACAAAGATTCCTTCCAAACGTTGTGTGAGTCTCTACTAATTACTGCAACAGGAATTGTTCATTGTACATGTATGTCTTTAAAATCCAAAGAAATACAATGCAAAAGAAACATAATATTTGATCAAATTGATGAATTGTATGACGATAGCATAGTTAGGGTTTTTAATGTCTTAAAAGACCTTAAATAGGTTACATCCTAACAACTGAAAAAGATAAAGCGAGAGAGAGATATAACAGGTAGAGAGAGTAAATACCAAGCAATGCCAAGATGGAAAGCAGCAGATGAAAATAAGGAGTAAACTGACAAAGTGACAGATGGAAACACTCACAGCTCACAGCATGTCTCTACCCTCTAGAGATGGAGGGAGATGTGTTCTCATTGACCTTGTCATGAGAGCCATAGCTCATTGTTATTGTTCTGTAGTTTGCATAAGTGCAATCAGTCTCTTTGGTTTCAACAGTGTCATTGAGCATGCAGGACAGTTTTTACCTATCTGTGTGTACTGTTTTTTGTGGTAACAGCAATATATAATAAATAGTAATTTATAATATTTACAATAATAATTGGATTGATATCATTTATTTAAACCCTACCATATCTGTTATATCCAGAGGGTTATAAAGACCTTGTTGGACATGTTAATGATGCACAGTGAGCCCCTTTTAAGATCCATCTTTAATGCTATATTTATTCTTAAAATAAATAACATGCAGGTGTTAGCAGTTACAATATTTTACTACTAGAAAATCATAAAATAAGTCAGCACTGACCATAATGCAATGCAAAACTAATCTCTTTTCACTTCTCTTATGCACTAATGCACAGCTTTCTATTCTCCATTCTCAATTAGGACTCAGGTAATGGGTTCATGACCTAATCTTCATGGTAACAGATGCATATATGTAGGTTATTAATGAGCTGTGACTTTAGTATTGAGCTTTGGATTTAGGGTGGATTACATGTTGCACATTGTGAATATTAATCTAGTGTCTCTCAGATAAATTACAATTTATTTATTTCTTTGTGGCTAAAAGTGTAGTCACTTAACTCTCCATCTAGTATGAAATTAGATTACAGACTGGAACCAAATGGCTTGAATCAAATTTACACAGCAGCCTTTCCTCTTGCTGCTGTGACCAGCAGAACTGTATTATTTGCAGTAAATTCATAGATACTGTGCGACAGTTGCACTCTGACGCTAATGACTTGTGGACCTCGAGTTCCCCTTGATGTTAGTCTCTGTCCTCAATAAAGTGCTTTTTATGTCTTTTTCTAATGCCTACATCCCAGTGGTTTCCATCACACTCGAACCACAGCTGATTATTTGTGGCTCTGCAGAGGGCATTTGATTTATGCTTGTTTTGTTGTTTTGTACTTGGACACTTTGCCCTACCTCTCCCATTAGCTAAGCTACAGTAGCAAGCAGTATCTACAATCAACTCCAATGACTTTTATTATAATAGTGTCTTCAAATGGAACTTGTAGTTATGACATGGGAATATGATCTCGTGCACTTGTCCACTAACGAGGTTGTGAAAACCACAAGAGGGTGCCGACTCTTCTCAAAAACACCATTTGAAGGAAGCATGACTGCAAGAATTGTCTCCTCAATGAGTATTCTGGGCTACATTAGAGACAGCTGTGTACTACTTTTACATACATATGTGGTTGTGATAGTGCAAGCACTGCAAGTGCAACAAAAGCCCCAAAAACAAAAAGCCAGTAAGCAGTTAATTAATGTAATCCGCGCAAAAGATGTACAAATGACCAAAATAAACATTCAGCAGAATGCAAACAGTTCATTGAGGTAAATCAGCAAAGGCCGCACTTAAACACCAGACAATGGAAGGTGAAACTCCTTTACTAACTTTAAAGTACTTGAAGTGTGCACTGTGCACTGTATTATCTAAAAAAAATATCGATCGGGACTCAATATTAATTTACTCAGATCAGGGACTAAAATAGCTTGATCGGGACATCCCAAACCATGAGCCCTCAGTTCTTATGGTGGTTTTTAACTTTGTCAGTTTTGTCTCAGATATTTTCTTTAGGACATAACTTATTATGTTATAATTAATATAATTATTATTATTATTAACTTAAATACATACATGTACGTGGATTAATAGAAAGAGCTTCACAGAGGCAAATTAGCAAGTCTAGCAGTCTACAGCTAAGCCCACTAGCATATGTGAGGCTCTACTTAGTCACAGTAGTGCTTTGAATACAGGCTAATGTTGACGTGCTAACACGCACACAAGTCTCATATGCTGAAGTATCAGCATGTTCACTATCCTATCTTAGCATTTGGGCATGCTAACATTTACTGATTAGCACTAAACACAAAGTACAGCTGAGGATGATGGGAATGTCATTCATTTTGCAGGTATTTGGTCGTAAACCAAAGTATTGGACAAAGTAAAATGTTGAACTGATGGTGGCGCTAGATGATAAATAAGGACTTTACCAAATGTTAACCTGGACCAAAGTGGTGGACCAACCCATGCCACTATGGCTAAAAATATATAAAGCATGCAATATTATGGACTGCCCTGCTGTTAGTGTCATTATTGGATAACTGATATTGATTCTGAGGGAGATTTAGTTCTATGTTGTGATGAAGAAAAAGTAACTTTGTGCCAGCTGGTTTTGGAGGTCTATGCATCCTAAATTAACTCTGCTGATTATCTTACAATCATGTTGCATCTATGCTTCAACACATGGAGAAGGTAAACAGGTTATTGGACTCTTCACCGGTCACTGCTGCTCTGGTAGTTATCATTCTAGATGATGAATCTTATAGTGCTTTACCTTAAAAACAGTGTTGCTCTACTGCTTGTGGTAATGGTTTTCAATGCCATCCCATAATCAGTGATAGAGGATAAAGGAAGGTTTTTGGAGAGGCATAGAACTGCACTAGACAATGGCCCCTAAACACAAAAAAAGACCTCCAGGTAGGGTCTATGGTTGCTGGCCTTCATCTCTCTTTTGGGTGTAAGAGACAGAGGTTTGCTCAGAACTCAGTGGCCCAGAGTCAGTCGAGCAGGCTTGTGTGTTCCTGGTTTGAACGCCTCCCCTGGGACACACGTCCAGCAATTAGTTCAGTCTCTCTGAAAGACAGAGAAGTGAAAAGGGAGAGAGCACAAGCTGTCAGGCTGGCTGTCATTGAAATGAGGCAAAGATTTCACTTTTTGCATTTGCACATACATGTACTCCCTGTGTGTCTCTTTTGGTTCCCTTGAGCTGAGTTTTAGAGACATTAGAAACAGTATATTGCCACTGCGTTGTGTGTGTCTGGGAGCAGATGTCTTTTTTTAGCACATTTCCGTCCTGTCATGGTGTCCTATCATCCCAGATGGATGCTGTCAAGCAGCTTAATGATGCCTGTTTTCCCTCATGGGCTCTGGCTATAGCAGCAGTTTGCATGCAGAGCAACAGACAGACAAGCTGTAACACTCAGCCACACGCCCACACTCACACCCTTGTTTATGTTTGAGTGCTTTGTAATTATACAAACATAGCATTCTCCACAGCACAAATTAGGGTTTCTATAACTTTTAATGAGAGGGGTTGATATGAAGATAATTTATATTGTCAAAATTATAACATCATTGTCCTTGGTAATAATAGGGTATTTTGTTTTGTAATATATTCAAAATTACAAAGTAAAAAAAAAAAAAAGGGAAATGCATGTTATCCTTGAGTTTTATCATTATCAGTAGTAGTAGTAGTAGTAGTGTTGTTGTGTAGTATAGCTTAAGGTAACTTAAAACTTAGTTATGTACAGTTTAAAGGGACATTTCACCACCAAATCAATAATACAAATACTATTTTCTTTCTTCCTTTCTTTCTTTCTTTCTTTCTTCTTTCTTTCTTTCTTTTCTTTCTTTCTTTCTTCTTCTTTCTTTCTTTCTTTTTTCTTTCTTTCTTTCTTTCTTTCTTTTCCTTATACGGACAAGACCCACCAACCCTAGCTTGAACATTACGGCTATCCTCAGTTGTGTTAGCTACTGTTACAGCTCAGTCGAGGGGAGGATGCTAACTCAACCGTTTAGATCCTACGCTGTCATAAGGCACGAGCCTCATATATCCATGGTTATGCACGCTTCGTTTCTGCGCACAGAAAGGAATTATTTCCTACATAAAACTGCTCACAACAAGGTATGTGAATTATCTTGAGTAACCAGGTTATGATTTCTGCATGGAAAGAGACATTGCTATTGAGTTTTTTCAAATGTATTTTTCTGGCCCTTGAACATAGCATTTATTTGATTTCACGCTATGAGAATGTTTTCCACAACATAATAATGGAGGTGTTGAGATTTATTGTTTTGTTGTTTAACTTTCCCTTGTCACTTAGGCCATTCTTACCTAATGATACAGATACTTGGATGATATCTTTATTTCCCATGGGGTTTCTCAACAGTAAAGTGAGATAAAAACTCCCTTTAAAATATATATAAATGTGTACTGTATGCCTGCTATATGTGAATTATAATGTGCCGTTGGAGACTCATCACTGCATTACACCAAAAGAAAACAAACTCCAATGCACTTCTTCACTACCCCTCTTTTATATGTATTAGTTTTAATGCTATTAAAACTATTATACTTTTAAAACATATCTTAATATCGTGTTAAAATAACATAACCACAGAACTGCAGTACACCACTAAATTGCACTACAGAGTTGAATCAACACCTCCTCGACACAATGTCAGCAAAAACTGAACATTATACAGTAAGCTTCACAGTCATTGGATTTATTGCAGTGCTGTTTTATTGAATTGCATCTAATAAACTGGTGACTCAGTGAATCCACTGCCTATGATTTTTGCTCATGATTTATTAACACTCGTATCTGACTTTCTATGTCTTTATATACTGCGTGTGTCAGTGTATGTATTTTGTTTTGCTCAGCAGAGCACTGGACTTCATGATTGATGATAGTGTCAGCTTAATTTCTTTCTCATGGCCCTGCTCCCTGTCATATACTGTTTTTCTGAATATTGGCCATGGTTGTATGTGTTTGTATATCCACATTTGCTTTTGTTCAGGCTTTTTTGGATCTTAATAGAGCAGAGTTTTTTACTTTCTCAACAGACCTTTTGACCTATAGTAACAAAAGCACATGTGTAATCCATAACATTAATGGTGCCTCTGTTCCATTGAAAGGTCCCGATGAACCAGTGTGCTCAATACCATGCCCCTGGAACTGGCACACCTAAATAGAATGCAGACATTATTGATGTTATTAGGTACACCTGTGTTTCACAAGTCAAAGTGTCCTCTGAGCAAATGGTCTATTTCCAAGTCCACAGTGCATACAGGTGTGCTGCATACAGCTGATTAAGGAGACCAAACTGAAGCTATACTTATCCTGGCTTTCCATTATTTGTGTTACATCCTCTACTTACTTACTAGGCCAAAACCTCTGTGAAATACAATAACATAAGAACAAAGGGTGTAGACACCTTTTAGAGTGTCACACTATATGGTATCTTTAAAGTAACTTAACTTGTCTATGTGTCTTACATCTCTTTCATTATTTTTAGGAGATGTTTTACAGGGGTTTGGCTTTTCTTGGCTTGTAAAGTGCTGCTAGATGTCCTCCTCTGCCTAATAATCAGCTTCCATCCATATCTGTGTGGTTGTTTACTGATTCATGGAAAAGAATCATTGCAAAGCTCAGGTATTTAACTTTGTGGTGAGGACTGCAAGGTAGTTGTGAGACCTCAGAGGTCAGTAAAAGCCCAAAAGCTACAACACCATCAGCAGAAACCAATGAATCTGAGATGGTTATTGTGTCAAGTGTGAAACACAAGCTGAAAAACATTTGTTGCAGCCTGGATTTAGAGGTGGGCAGGCTAAACCATGGAGGGAGAACGAGTGAATGTTGGACATTTTAAACACAAGCTATTACAAACACAGAGCTGTGTAGTGTGAAATTGCCAAGCGATGTAGTATTACCTAAACAGTGACTTTGAGACCGGTATCCATGGTGACTCAATCATCTATGCAAGCAGTAGCACCTGGGAGACGACATTTGTTGCCTAGTCTGAATGCTCTTACTCAGTTATTAGATTTTGCCTGTAGTTAATTGCTCCCGTGGTTAAACCAGGAGATTGTCAGTGCTCAGATAGTTGTTCTAATCAGCAAGCTTAAAAGGTGGGCTGCCCTTCTGCATGACGGGTTACTGTATTACAGTCAGTGACTTAATAAATGTTTTGAATAACAAGCAGGCAGTGAAGAGGGCAAGGATGAATCTAAGCGAGAGATAGAGACAATTCTTGTGGCAAAGCTGAGGCTTTGGCAGTGACTAAATATTATTGAATTAATATTGAATTTTAGAGGTCAGACATTTCTTAGCAGTGGTCTTCTTTCGTTGTATTTAAGTAATAATGTAGAATATTACATACACACTGCACATGTGGGATTAATTATTAATTAACATTAATGGTACCTCCACTCCATTTAGTTGCACCAGTAAGCATGCCAATAAGCCAGTATCCACAACCAGATCCCTTAAACACAAATACTTAAATGGAATGCGGCCCTGATTAATTGTATTAGTTACGCCTGTGCAACTGCATATCCGTTATAACAACACTGCAGTCACAGCTTTTAAGGTCAGTAAAGAGGATGCCAGGGAACATAATGTTCACATCACATTTGTTCAGACCGTAATTGTGAGCAGCCAAGTGGGAAAAACCGTTAACATAAGCCTCTGAGATGTGATTCCGAGTAGGAGATATCAGGAATGTCTGACAGCTACAGCATTTCACAGTTGATGAGGGGTAAAGTGAGCTACAAAAGTGTCAAAGAACCACTGAAAACTATGTTGCAAAGCCACCATCGCTGGCAGTTACATCTAAATAGAATCCAATACTAACACTAATAGAATCAATTCCGGTAATTTAAAAGGAGCTATACAGTGTTTGCTTATCTGCTTTCACTTAATCACCAATTGCTAGATCATGTAGCCCAACAAAGTAGCTAATTTTGGCTATTTATCTGGGGTGACTACAAGGCTAGCAGTTGGGGTAGCATCTTGGAGTAGTGTAAATGCTCTCAAGTCCTAGGTAATATAAACATAACAATTCTCATTTTTCATTTGATTATACATGGATGAAAACATCTTTATGTATATTATATTCCAGTTCTGCCAATAGATCCTCCTAAATGTTTCACGATGGACCTTTAACTTGTCTTGCAGTGTAATAAAAGAAAACAGGAAATTATGTTTATGTTAAATATGTTTTTATATAAATGTTTCAAAGCCAAGTGGTGTAGCATTGAGAGAGTGATGAATGAAGAGGTACTTCTCCTGATTGAATTTTTGCTCTCAATATTGTTAAAAGTCCCACCCAGGGACTGCTGTTAGTGGAGCATGATTAGAAATGTTTGTTTTTTTTTTTTATTTAAACCAAAAAGGCTATGTGATATTGACAACACCAAATTACATTAATTCCCAACACTAATAACCTATTACTTATAAATACATGAAAACAAATTTTCCCTAAAGCAAAGAATAACAGAAAGGTTCTCAATGTTAAATTATCAGTTCATTGTTGTGCACTTACCCATTCAGCTCCCCTACTTCAGCTAAAGATAAAAAAAGAAGAAAAATAAGGTAGACAACACAAACAACTTAGCATTCAGCATTTCATTATGTGAGCCATTTATCTGATGGAAGGTTCTCATTTGTTTTTGCAAGGCAATGCTCCATTTGAGTCATTTACCTTGAATAAATTTAGTTAGAGCAAAGTTTGTTTTATACATGGAAGTCTTTGTTTTAACTTATTTAGTTGGTTAAACCCCGTGCATAGTTCATTGATATCCAGCTCCATGTCCAAAAAACAAGTCCTAGTTCTCTAGTTGGAATCTGCTTTCTAGGTTTCTACGTCCAATAATCCATCCTGACCTCCACCTTTCTTCCTTACTTCTTTTAAATTGTATTCATGTCTTTATGCATTTTTTAAGGTGTGAAACATAACACTTAAAGATATGTCTTTTCCAAGTTGGGATGTGTTAAGAATCAACTAAGATGACCGTGAGGCATTTCATCTTTTTGCTCACTAGCAGCATGTAAATCAGCTTTGGTCACAGCCCCAAATTTTATTAACGTGGTGGATGCAGGCGAGGAATACTGTAAACACCTCGTTCACACTGACTCCATGTGTTAATGTTTATCACTGGTTTAATGAGCAGTGCAAGAAGTTTCCAGATTATGTGATAAGTGCTCTGCTGATGGATATAAACATAACATTGATGTTGGGACTTGGTGGCAGCTGCCAGATAGATGTAGTCAAAGATTTAAACATTGTACAGATCTATATTTTTTTATATATAAAATGGAGCATTTTGGCTTAATTCATCAGAGCAGAAAATACAGATTGATTGAGTAGTGAGTGTGGATCATGTTCTCCTGCAGCAGATGCGTAATTGTACCAAGTGGTCCTTATTATTTGTATTTGTCATCCACACATCTGGCATGTGCGTGTGATTGCATATAAATTACTTTTGCCTGTGCTTGAAAAATGTGGTTTTAGAGACTGGCGATGTCGCTCTGTCATATCTATGGAAACATAAATATTCAGGCTTTCAGGTTCTGTAGCTGCGAGAGCTAAGGAAACACATTTGGCTCGACCTTCAGTGCCCTAGATGGGTAGAAAGGTGCTGAAGGTCTTCCTTTAGTTCAACACTGGTGCACATTAGAGTGCAAAGTGTGTAGTGATGACTAGGAAGCCACCCTTTGCCTACTCTTTTCTTATGCAATAGTAAGAAATCAACTGATTAGTCTGTCAGGTGCTATTATTTGATTTCAAAGTCATTGTCAGTATCTATCTATCTATCTATCCTCTTGTTCTTTCTTTCCTCTCATCCATTCATCCATGCGTTATGAGTGCTCTGTAACCTTGAGTGTGTTTCCAGCATAGAAGCAGAGGCTACTTTCTTATTCAGAGTGTGTGTGCTGCAGTAATGTCTGTCACAGCCCATTTCCCTCTAGAATAGAAAATACCAGCTGACACACAGCTCTGGATTAACCACGCTGTGTGTCCATGTGTGTTGACTGTGTGTGCAAGTCCTCTCCTCAGCACACCACCCAGTCCTTCCATTAAGATGTTTTTGTCCCCGGCACATTATTATTATTTTTTTTGTCATTTTTGACACCTTTGACTGTAAAATAATTAATATAACTTCCACATAACCCAATATAATAATAATCCATGGGCATTTTTTAGGTACAAGTTTGGCTATAATGTTCAGCCTGTGAAGGCCATCTTTCAAGGCTTATATTAGATATGAAAAAAAAAACATGACACATTATTTGAAATATTCTATGTTCTTTGCTGTTTTGTGACATCTTCAAGCCTTCAATAATTAAACAGCTGAAACCATCTGAGAAGTCAAATCATGACAAGGGGGCCAAACTAGGCACATATTTTCCAAACCAGCTTTTTTTAATCTGTAACAATGCATAGTTTTTTTTTATAAATGTATGTAAAATCTTGTTTTGAAAGGTGACAAGTGACTACAGCTGTCAAAAAAAATGTAGTGGCGTAAAATGTGCAATATTTTCCCTTGAAATGTAGTGGAGTAGAAGTATACAGAAGGATAAAATAGGAATGACCAAGTACAAGCTCCTCAAAACTTTTCTTGAGATCAGTACTTGAGTACTACTTACTTCCCACCACTGTCTGTTCAATGGCATTGCATTATACAGTGAGTGGAATGTTTTGTCCACTCTCTTTATATGAGGGAGGACTGGATAAGACCACACTCAGCTAGATAACATTCTGCAGGTACTCAGCAGCTGTCTGTGTTACACTTGATGCCAGGTCAGTGAATTTACATATAACCTCCCCAACGATCGTTTAAATAAAGCATAAGGTGTACAATAACCCAAACAGGTGTAGACAGTCGACATCAGTTAATCAAGGTATTCTTTACGTAATTCAACCAACATGTGGTGGAAGTTTCTCTATGACATTTGCAGCTGTCCCATCATCTGCCTATAATTGCATTAACATTAACATGCTTATAAACCTAGAATGTGTGTATCCTTAACCATGCCACCATGTTTCATTATGTTGCCTGCACCTTGTGTCTGTTCGTAAATTGGTTTATACTAAGGTGGATATTTTGTGATGGGAAAATGAATGGCTATGTTATATTTATCCAAGCATATTAAGTGTCAATCCTTCTGGACATCCATGTTAAGTTTAGACTTTAATTTAATGCATTGACAAAAATAGATTTAACCTCTTAGGTGTAGATGTAACAGAATTTTTCAGCCCCATTCCTCACTTCATTCTACTGAACATGTACTTTAGATGAGACCTCTAAAATGCCATTTCAGAGGTCCAGTGGACTATATTAGGCTTATAAATCAGGTCCATTAGGAACAGTATGTGAGAGGAGAGGATATGAAATCTCCCTACAGCGCCACATCTGACACCTTGAATGTCATTTTAATCAGTCAGTCACAGTCTGAGCCTCCCCTCTTTAACCTCTCCTCTCCTCCTTTTCTCTTCTCCTTTATCCATGTATCATTCGCTTTAAGTGCAAAACCAATTTAGAGATATATTGCTCCGCCAGACACCATATTAAATTGTCTTCATATTGGCCAGTTTTAGCCTAAAGTAATTTTCTCAGTCTAACTTGCTTTCAGTGTTGCGTAGGCTTGATGAACTGTTCTACTTTAATCTTCATCACAACTTTTGAACATGGTACAGCTACTCTTTGGTTCTGGTAGTTTGTATGAAAATGTGAAGCTACAGCACTACTACCACTACTACAGTAATAATAATAGTTGTTGGGGGTGAGGTAATGGTTTTAAGGTAAGCAGTGAAAATGGGTCGGCCCTCCAACATCACAAACACAGTTTAAAGAATTGTAGTGTCTACAATATGGAGAGGGAACATCTATAAGCGTAAGAATCTAGGTACTTATTAGTAAGACCTGGTGCATTTACTTCTATTCTGTTTAGTTTCCTATAAATATGGTATGCATTTCCAGCAGCGGCGTAGTCCATATTTATTTAGGCATATTTGTTGATACCAAACAAATGGTATGGATAGGTGAATCGATGGATGGATGGGAAAATAGGTGGATAGATATAACTTACTGAAAACAGTGCATGATTATACAAGCAAACACTTTCAATTGTCTATTATCTGTGTGTATGAGTCTTTGGCTCGACTAGTGTAGTGTTTTTTAAGGGAAATTAAGAGTATGTCGATTAGCATTCAATTATGGTTTACACATTGGAATAAAGGTGAAGGTATTACATTGAGGAAAAGCTATTTGTCACTCATGACTTCCATTGACAGTGACAAAAGACTGGAAACAATCCGGTATGAAGTGATAGGCAGCTCTGAGAAATGCTTGGGAAATTACAACCCTTTATAACTTCTTTCAACTCACTGACTTACTCACTTACCACCAGACTAAATCCTGTTTTCTTTCATTTGGTTTAATTTTCTTCCTGTCTGGAATTATGCTTCCATTTTTTTTCTGTAATACTTAATGTTAATACAGAACATTCTTTTAACAATAACAGTTTTTCTGTGAATATGGTAATGGAGTCATGCATTCATCATGTTCCTGAACATGATCAAATACATGACAAACAATCAGAACACTTGTGTGAATGTAAGTGTACTCTGTAGCAGAGGAAGTCTGGTCTACTGAGGTGAACAGTATGCCCAGTCAGCCATGGCATAACAGGCTCGCCGCCAAGCAGAGCCAGGCCCGGCATGGCCAAACAGGTTCGGGGTAATGAAACACCCAGCAAGCCTTGTCATTACCTGCTGTGGTTCAACACCCTGGAGAAGCCATGGATAGTCTGCAGAATGTCCTGAGCCCCCAAGTATGCCCACTAGCACAATAAATCCTGCAAGAACATTGGCAGGTACATTAAGTCAATGTACTTGTCATTTATTTTTGTTTCTTTTGCAGTTAAAGCAGCTGTTACCTTGATATTTATATAGAGAACTCAAAGGTCAGTTGTTTAAAACAAATAACCTGACTTAAAGAAAGGGTTGTAGAAGTTCCTTGGTAAAAGTAGAAGCCAGAAAAAGGCTTAGTGGCTTTAGTAATGAAACACCACTTGTAGAACCCTGCTTTAATCAAATAATGTTCATGTTTTGTCCAAAAAAGGGCCTCAACAATATCTTGGTAAATACATTTGTATCATTGGCCAAACAACAAATCAGAGAAACAACACAAACAACACAAAAACACCTAGTGGCCAGACATTTTGATGAGGCCAGATATTCAGTGACAGACTGGGAATTAATGACATAAATGTGGAATCCAGAGAGGCTAATATTAATTTACCTAGGAAATGAAAATCACCTTTCTGCATTTATAATAGAGATGGATTAGCATTTTAACATTAGAGAATATTCAGTGTTATAACATAAAAGAGAGTTCTTGTTGTTAATAAGTTATTTAACATGTTGTAAATATTTACTTGGCTTTTAAATAATTACTGTACATTTTTAACTATATTCCCTTTTGACTATATTCTGTGTGTGTGATTGTATTTTCTTAAATACTTATTATTTAAAAAAATCAAATAAACATTTTATTGCAACAGTTGGGCTGACCATCACCTGCATGTGTCAAGTTTTGTTATTATGTAATATCTATACCTGCATATGTGTATTCCTATGCTTTAAAAAAACGTTAAAAAAAAACAAGGCAATATGCTGAAATGCATTGGTTGAATGAAGGCCAGACTCCAGTAAGTCAGACAGTGATGCTGTGTAGTCTTTCACATATACCTAGACACCACAGCAGTGTGAGCTTAGCTATGTGGGAGCAAAGTACTGCGCAGTGTCATAGGTAGCATCCATCTGTCACACTCTGCATCCACCTGTAGTACTGTATGTCCAAACATTTAGAGTCTGAGGAGTGTGACCTTCAGCAGATTGTAATGCATAATGTATGAACAACAAAAATCAGCACAGTTTTAGCTGAATGGTCACCGGGCAGAATGGCAGAAAATTCAAAAATGTAACGCATTTTAAGTAAATATAATGTTCAATCATTATATCTACTATGAAATGACCTTTTGGAAACAGGGCTGCACAGAACCTGTGCCTAGCTACTTATTGTGTATTCTGTAGATTTACAGGGTATTACATATGGCATTGAATGAAGAATATGCTGAATACATTAAAACATGTGTGAACTGGAATGTTACTGTCTATCTAATCATACCTGCAGCATGTACATGTGTGCTTTTTTATTTAATAAATATTTAATGCAAGATCATTCAAGATATGATGAAGTGCCCGTCAGTAGCTTAAGTTATGTTTAATCTGAGAAAAAAAATGGATTTAATTTAATAAACTGCCTCTCATGCTTCTCATTATTGCATTGCAATGACACTTAAAAGTGAAGTCAAAAACAAACTTGCAAGCATATAGACTTTCACAAAACCCATCTAGAAAATGAGGTTGAAGAGAAAGTCTTGGCCCATTGGTTCACAGTGTTGGCTTTAGAGATGATAAAGTGTAATGGCCCTGATCCTTGCCAGTTGGAAGTCATAGCCAACATAGAGAGACAACTAATCACTGTTTAGTGAGTCATCCTTGGTGATGTATGGAGATGATTCAGCAGAGTGTACGGTTAGCTGATTTTGGCCTCAGAACCAAACTGCAAAAGAAAAACACCATTTGTTATTGGGATATATAGGGCTTATGTGGAAACACAGTGGGCATAGTGCAAAGTATACTGTAGTATACAGTCTTAGTTCTGATTTAAGCCTTGAAAAGCCTTGGTTTGTTTGTCTGGGTAAGTGGCAAAATCTCTCCAGCTGTACAACTGCATTCCAGTGTGATGATTCATTTGGACTTCATGTTTGCTTATGGGCTGTTTAATATATTACAAGAGAAGTTTATTGTGCTGAAGTAATGTCTAACAAATGATGTCATCATGATGGTTGTTAATTTCATTTGCAATGAGTGTGTCATCTTGACATAAAAGCACTAATATTATTAAACCAGGAGTGATTACACTGAATATTCTGTACCTCTCGGGATCCCTTCTAAGAAATAGTTCCACATTTTGGGAAGTATGATTATTTGCCATCTTGAAAAAATTAGCAGCAGCAGTTTAGCTTAGTGGAGAGACTAAAAACATGGTGAAAGAGATAGCCTTTCTTTGTGCAAAGATAATAAAACCAACCTACCTACACCACTAAAGCTCATGTTAACATGTTGGAGCTTGTTTGTTTTATCTGTATAAAACTTTAGGTAAAAATAACATTTGACAGGTAAGGCGCTGAACTAGTTCTTGGTGCAGTAGCTTCCTGGCACATAATCTAAAACCACACACATTGTCATTTTTAGATTTTGTTTTAAGTACAGATTATGATGATATGAAGTGGAAAATGTTAGTTTTTAAAGTGCTGTTATTGGCAGATTCACTTTTACAGATGGGAAAATAGCGACCATTCTAATCTAACTCTTGGCAAGAGTGAATCACTTCCCGAAATGTCAAACTATTCATTGACTTTGCAAGTTCCATTTCATACAAATAGGGAATTTTCAACATCACTGCTTCCAAAGTCTTTGGAGTGACTTTCTACTCCCCTTGGATCCATTTTTCTTTTTTTAATCAAGTAATAAACTTGCAAATACTCAAAACCTCTTTGGTGATCCATCGCTGTTAGCATTATCACTTATATTTATTTAAGCTATATGTTGTTTGTCAGTGTAACAATATTCCAAGCAGGGGAGTGTTTTGACAATTATGATACTCAAGATGCATGAGAGTTGTCTCAGAGTTTCAACATGAACTTTCTAAAGTTGATATTGTAAATAGACAGTAGACTGATGCATTCAAATGTTGCTCTTTGGTCACCAGTTATCCAGTATTTACTGTAATTCAATGCTGATATTAACGTATTACATTTACAGTATAAACATGTGTATAATTACAATATTGTACAGATGCTATTTTACATTTGTCAGCTATTATTATATATATACCTTTTAAAATGAAGGTGTTTCTATACTTTTTAAAATAAAGGTGCTCTTATATAATAGCTGCTGCAAAGGCCCCCCTGAAAGTATTGGCATGTCTCATCTACTGTTTTTTTAAAAAATATGTTGGCTTATTTTTCAGTTACATTGCTCTTTTAGTTCAAGCCAGAAATTCACAGCACAGTGAGTTACTGGTTAGTGGTTAAATTTTTCATATAGCTCAGCAAGCATTCTTAAAACACCTTAAGACACAGCTCAGCAAAATGCTAAATACTGACACGGAAAGGCTTGGGTTTCTGAAACACATAAACAGTCCGAGAATGGGGCTCTTTCCAGGAAACACATTACCCTAAGTGCGGTATCATCACAGGATGACACTGTTAATGCTCTAAAAACTACTATTTTCTTTTGCTCTTGTAGGAATCCAGGTGATTGTTTGCGTCTAGGCCAGAGGGATTATAGTGACCCTAGTGTTTAGTATATCATGGGTACTCTTATACGTTTTTCCATATGTAATCCTGTAATCTGCCAATTGTTTTACCTGGGTCCATATCTTGAAACCACTCTCTCCACCGAGTTGACTGGTTCTCAGTTTTTCTCAAGTTGAAAATTATGTCTGACATCAGGCAACCACTTCTTCCCAGAAATGGTTCACATTTACCAATTAGTGGATATAGGTTGGCACCTAGTTCAGTTCAGGTTATTTAATATGCCTGTGTCTGTAAAAAGATTAAATAAATATAAATAAATAAATAAATAATAATAAATAAAAAAATATCTGCCATATCTGAAAGTGATTCTGCTCTCCGCTCTTCAACCAAAGGCTTCACATACAGACTTCTATTACTGACACAGCGGCTGCCTTTCCTGAGGCGATCACACACCATGTAGGAACATAGATGGAGCCCAGAGGTTTAAAAATGTCTCCCTCGATTCCTCTTTCTCTCACCATCTTTCTTCAATCACTACTACCTCACAGGAAATTTGCCCTATGATTTCTATATTATATTTCGATATTCTTTTCTGGCTGTGGGTTTCTATCAGGCAACATGAGATCTACCTCCTAATGCAGTCCAATAAGGAAGAATGAGATTAGCGGTCCACTGATTGCTCTCTAATTAGGCAGTGATGGGCGGATGATGTATTTGATGGAGGAAACCTAGATGAGTTGGATTTTATCTGTTTATTCGTGTTTCCTGATGTGCTGTTTTGTTTCAGTCCAACTCCCTGTGTGTTGCTGTTTGACAGTACCCACACTCAACAGTGTAACAGACTGTGGTTTGATGTCTTGAGGCTGCTAACACATCTGAGGACATTTTACTGGGGTGCTACAGTAAGCGGTTAAATGTGTATGAGGGTGAACCTTTAGGGCATATTTAACTTTTACCTTCCATACCCCTCTATCTCCACTAAAAGCTACAGTGTGTCTATCTAAACCAGGCGTACTGATTGACTCATATCGTTTCAGTAATTATACTACAATCATTACTAAGCAGAGAGTTTCAGGTCAAACTGTAATAGCTCTGTACTTTTGGCAGAGTGAATTCATGTGCTTTTTTTTTTCTTTTTGACTGCTCTTCCACTGAATGAAAAGATGAAATAATTATTATTCAGTCCACAGCCATGCATTGCTCCAGCAGCGCTGAATTGATCAAGGCTTCTGTGGTTTAAAGCTGGCAGGATTTCACCCAAATACAAATTAGAATGTGTGATTGCTAGGAGCATCTGCTATAGTTTATAGAAGAAAACTCTATACATCTTTTTATCTATCTATCTACCGAACTACAATATGTCTGTCTTTCTATCTGTCTGTGCCTTGGTTGTATGAACAAATATCTTCATAAAAGAAAGCTTCTCCTGGTTTAGCTTTCACCTGCCGTACACAACAATTGTTGTTGACTTAGTTTTGTAATAATGTATCATTTTAAGTGACATTTTGGGGTACTCAGCCATGTTTTCACTACCAAAAAAGCGGTCAAGATAATGTGTTCAAACACCATGTCACTCTCAGTTATAACTACCCTATTCTTATAGTCATTATTTTGACAAAAAAATATAGTCTGGGCTACGTTTTAGCCATAATTTTATTTAATTCAACGGAGACAGGGTCATAAGCTCTGTTGCTGTGTTCCTGTCTGTCTATAATGTATCCACTGAATAAAATGGTACCATAACTCTTACGAAAAATGGCCAAATCTAAAAGAAGAATCCTGGGTTTACAAAAAATGTATTACCACTCTTGTTCTATGAGAGTCGTCAGGTTATGAACACTAAATGTCAGTACTGTAGCACCAGAGACCATGGCAGGCAGGGTGTCCTTGCAGAGCTGATGAAAGAGAAATATATCAAAAATACACTCCTAAATTGTGTTGTAGCACCCACCAAAACCAAGGTCTCTGTTCCAGCTCAGTGCTTGTGAGTTGAAACACAGCTGTGCATGACAAATGTGACTGTAAGGTAAAGGGTGGGGAAGGGTACGGGTGTAAGAGCTTAAGCTGGCAGAACAGAGGAGGAAAAGGACACCTTACACAGTGTGAATCTATGACCACTTCAACAGACAATTGTGTGATTTCAAAAAACAAAACAAGAAAACAAAAAAAAAAATGTTTTATAGTCAACATTGTCATTGTTATTCCTCTGTTGATCTATATTTGTTTATTTTGTCCCTATGGGGTTGCCATACAACAGTGAGGGTGCACTTGCTCCCCTGCATGTGTGAATGCACTCATAACATTTTACTGTATGAAGTTTCCATTTTATTTTCATCTGCCTTTGCCGCATGAGTTTTTTAAGACAACCGAGGGCCACTAGAAATCATATAGGTGTGAAAGTGTATGACAAACAAACATAAGTCTCATTTAGCTATCTCATTTCATTCATGCCACTCACACATGTAGGTTCAGGGTCATCATTTTAAGAAATTTAAACATCTACATTCCCCCCTTTTTCAGGGTTTTGTTTCAATGTCAATTAACTATAACAACTGAGCTTTACTTTGCAGCTTTTTAAGGATGACCTTAAATCTTCATATAATGTACAATGCAACAAACTGTATCCTCAAGGTCACAGACATCCATCTTTTGTTTCTGTAATAACATTAAACCTGCCCACGTCTGTAACCAGAGGCAAGGTGTTATATCTCAGTTGGGCACTTAGTCTTAGAGTAGAAGTAAAATAGGGTGCCTCTCCAAAAGGCTGCATTTATTACGGTATATGTTCCAGGCTTTGGCTTAGCCATACTTAACTCAATCACTTTACTTAGGAAACGCTACTCAGTAAGCCTGCAGTCTGGCATATTAATCAGGCAGCTTCGCAGTGGAACCATTTCTCCTCTAAATCTAATCTCCAAAGGATCCCAGTCTATATCCTTTGGAATGAAGAGCCTTGGAACAAATCTATGCACCCTTAAAAAGCACATTATTTGAACATAATCAGCATTCAGATCATCTCTGTGACCCTATTCTCTATTCCTAGTCTCAACCTAGTATGTTTGACAATACCTGATTATATTTTAATAACAGGTGAATGGTGAAACGTATTATTGTCTCCTGAGTGAAAACAAGAGTAAAAGTGCCCCACACAGGGCACAGTTGACATAAGCAATAATTTAGCAGTACCAATAGTGAAAACAATTTGTGAGCTAAACTGAGTGTGTTACGCAATGTTTGAATCCTGCCTGCAGTTGGGAAGTTAAGGCAAGTGCTAGATGCTCTCACACCAGTCACTCACAATATGATCAGCTTTCCATTGCAGAATCAGAGTGACTCATGAGCAAGTCAGTGAAAACCAAAGGTTCTGAACTCTGTAGGTTGTGGTTGGATGCTGGCAGTAATATAATTTAGAGCCATCAGCATGCTCATTTCTTAGGAGCTGTTGGGAGGATAGTGTTAGGGGAGTTGGGGAACAATATGAGACAAATGGAAAAAAGTTTGTGTGGCTCCAACAAAATTCATATTTACATAGAGAGGTTTTTAATGAGGTTAGATTATCTGTGCTCACTTGTTATGCTAATTGTGACTGACTATTGAGGGGAATGTAACAAGTTCAAATGGAGGGGTTGTTTGGTTTCATAATCATTTGTAATGGGACCTTTAATGTCTTATTCAGTGACCTGCTGAGACACATATTTTTTGCACAAAAGACTGAAATAGACCCTGAGACAGACTGTGCCACAGTAGGCCGATAAGCTATAGGCATAGACCAGCTGAAACTCTTGGGAGTGTGCTTTGGCTCAGTTCAGCCTGGAAGAGCTGAGAAGTTTGATACGCTCTATTGACTCTACTCTGGCAAAATGGAAGAAATTGATCTCCAAGGTGTCATTCAGAGATTGTGTGTGAACAGCCCGATAGCACTGCCACTGTGGAACCATCTGGCCTTTGAGAACCCAGCAGGTAGCCTCTTTCAGAGCCTGCAGTAGAGCTGCACAGACTTGCACTGTGGTAATCCTTCTGATGAAGCGTGGAAGCTTTAATGTCATGAAATAACCAACGATGACTTCACAGGGATCTCAGATTTTGGATTTTTGCCATCAGCCAAAGTTAACACAATGGCAGATAAATCGTTGAGAGATCAGTGCTCTGTGTAAACATTCCAGTTATTATAGGTATATCAAGAATGGTTTGACATACAGTATTTGCATTTGAATTTCTCATGGCTTTATGTCTCTGTGTCACAAGCATACACACACACTCATACAGTATATTGCAGCGGTACAATTTTTTTTTTCAGGCGTGTGGATGCACTTATAAAGATAAATGAAGGCATATGTTTACTGTGTGAGAATGTATTTTGGCTCTTTTTTGTATTGCATTTGGCTTGCTCTGTAGGTGGCAAACAAACAAAAGTATTGGGAGAGAATCCAAAATGTATCATCGTGTTTCTTTTCACTGCAGACAGGATAGTGTTTACCATGTTCACCATGTTTGTTTAGTGTGGTAGCATGCTAAAATTTGCTGAGGCTTCATTTGACCTGTTGTCTTTTTAGCCATGTTGCTACAGTAGCATGGCAAAAAAGAAAAGCTGAACTTTTCAGTTACTAAGAGACATAATTGTTTTTTATGGCTAGTTCAAAGGTAAGGTAAGTACACTGACATGTTGTGTATTGTTGGCAAGTTCATAACCTCAGTGGCAGTGCAGTTCTGTTTTTTAATCTCTCCCCGGCACACTCTGTGTTTCATTTGAATGTTCTTCTTTTATGAAATGGGCCCTTAGTGGCAAAGCCCCAGTATATACTAACAAAGGAAGATAGCTCAGTCAACTCAAGCAGGATTATGTGGCAAAATTAGCATTTTTAAGTAAGAACGGCAGTTTCAGCTAGTGTTCGTTCAATGGTTGCTGCTCAAAAATCTAATTAGTGCTCATTATTGTCATCTTGAAATGAATGTCCTCATAAGAATGAGCTAATGTGATTAAAGTGCTGGGGGCCCGGTTGGGCCTTGACTCCTTTTTTTTGTTGTTTGTGTTTTGTTTCCCGAATCCCATTATGGCTTTTCTCTGGTTTAGGATCATGTATCATTCTGTCTTTGTTTAAGCTCATATTGCTCAACCACAGTTTTTATTTTTTTGGTTTTTAGCAAAAAAAGTACTGATAACTCTACAATAAATACTGCAATATTAATGAGACAGAATTAATTCTTCAGTGTATGTACTTCAACACAGTCTTGTTTTCCTATAATTACAAAGAAAAGTAAAAAAAAAACAAAAAAACATAACAGTGTCTCCATTGTCAAAATGCAATCTAAATGGTAATTGTTTACCCTATCTCAAACAAAAGCAACATCTTAAACTCAATACAGAAGCATAGTGTTTCATTCAGTCACACATTATCCACAGAGTGCTTGTTTTTCAAGCTCTGGAGAAATACAGTGCTGTCACTGAATAACAAGATGTTTTTGCTCCATTGATCTCAAGCTGTTTACATCCACTGTCAGACATGGCCGTGTTGAGCTTTAGCTGCAGTAATCCCTGTATTTACAAAGTCATTCACATGTTCAGAGCTTTGCTCTGTTGAAGGCCACTGAACTGCTGACTTCAGCCTGCATTGACTCGGCAGTAAAACATGCAGCTTTGTTGCAGCTTTGTTAAAAATCACCTAAAATATGTCAAAACCAAACCATGAGTAATAGTCCTTGCACTGTTAATTACAATTAATACACAATTGTTCCTGAGAATCATATTTGGCCTGTCATTTTGGCATGACAGAGAGGTGCATACCGTAATACCCAAGAACCGTGGCCATTGTTGCTATGGAGATGAAGCCAGTCGGAGGCATTAATCAGAGGTGTAACAAATATAAAAATGCTTTAGCATTGAATTTGTGGACAAAACATTATGTCATACTCTCAAAACTGATGTAAAAGTCAAAAGTGAATTGATTTAAGCTCTGTGATTGGATACTTCTTCCTGAAATGCACCTTGGGTGTTGTAGTTAACTTCTTCCCCAAAGTTTGTATATGCACAGGTTTGCACCTTTGACTGCTGATCAAAGAATCAGACATTTTCTAATTCTAATGCAGTTGGTTGTACTGATGATCTAACTTCCCCAATCAAGAAAGCCTGAAATAGCTTTAGAACCAAAATACCACATCTTTTGATATTTGTGAACCTATTTGAAGTGTTGAACCTATTGTGACATACCCCATCGGTTTATGGAGTACTGTTTTGAAGCCTTGAGTTTGGCATTACCATCTTGATATTTTGGAACCAGAAGTGACCATATTTGGATGAAAGTGTGAGCTTGGGAGGATATGCATTGCTACGCCTCTACGTTACTGCGAGTTGGGTGGTTGGGCTGTTTGGTTTTGGCTTGTCCGCTTCCAAGCAGGAAAAAATGTCAGCCTGGTTACAAAATGTGTTGTATTACATATAAACAACACCAAAATATGTTTCTGAAAACATTTGATGGGAGAAATAGGCAATGCAGTAACAGGAGCAGGACTTTTGTGTCTAAATAGACTCATTGAGAATGACTTGTCAATTACAAAGTAGCCACTTCCTAATGCATACTCTGCTTTATCATCTATTTGATTATTTCTCATGCTACGCTCATGCTGTATGGAAGAAGTCTTGAAACTTGCGATTGAGACTATAAACTCATTAGGAAACAGTTTACTGAGGCAATACATCAAGTGTGAAGTGTAGTCATTTTCTTTTTTTAAACTAATAGAGTTGTCCACTGCTGGCTATTAGAAAGAATGCACGCAGGCACATGGTGTCACTTTTCAAACCTAAAAGCTCTGTCCATTATTTAGTATACAGCCTATAATCTGAATAGTTGATTCACCATTGGTACATTAAATGCTGGATTTTTTCCCCCTCCTATAATACATAACTCATCTGAGCCTAAAATTATCAGCTTTTTGACTGGAGTGTGACAAGAGTCCTGTCGAAACCTCTGTTGATAACATAATTAAATTGTGCTTCACTGACTGGCATTTCCATTCCCCAACTTCGTTCTTAGTATTAACAAACCCTTCTCTATCTGACAATGAAAATATTACATTTACAATATCGGGGGTCTGAAGTGATCGTGTTCTTGTCTTTATAAACAGAAACATGAAGACTAATTACACCGAAGCTGCTGTTTGTAATGACACATTCATCAGGGTTTAATGTGTTATGAAGATCATCAGTGTAATATTAGAGCAATGTCAATGGCGGTCAAAGCAGCTATTTGCTAACATGATGTATCACTGCTAACTCCAGTGATGTTGTTGTTTCACAGTAATGGATTCACTGCGTCACATAATGAACAGAGCAACTTTTCAATGTCAGCTGAATGACAGCCATGTTTCAGCTGTGACTGTGGATCAACTTGGTAAGGTCCATGGGTAGTTGCTGAAGTAGAGCTAAGTGGATTGATGTAGTCTGTCTGGTCTCCTCTAAAGCAAGGTTTCATATGAGCTGTCAGTCCACAACCTGACTTTGATCTGTCCATTTCTGTAGCCTCCATGCTGTCAATCCCCCCTCTCTTTCACACACACGCATACAGTACGCACTCATCCTTGAGGTCATTCAGTGGCCTGATACATACTGAATGTGATTGACAGGCTGGAAATGTCCAATAATAACCCAGGCTCTGCTTTCATCCAAAAGGAACTTTATCTCTGATGAACAGTTTTACTGATACCATCAGGTACATTTTCTGAATAACCCCAGTTTTATAACACATTATGAAGCCTGGACCCTGAATCTATATGGCCTAGAATTCTTTTCAAGTTTTCTCTTTCATGTATTTTTATCTGTCCTTCCACCTGTGTGTATACTAATCACCATAAAACAGTAATGGAAGCAGTAATCTAAAATAAAAAAATGTTGCACTTCCAGACACATTGTTTAATCCTGGCGAAACTTTTTTCCCTGTGAAGAATTTACATCCTCATTAAAACTGCGATGAGAAATATCATTAAGATCATTAGACACTGAGCCAAACACACACACATGCATGCTTGCACACACGGACACACTCATATGCATGCACATGCAGCTCATACACGCACTTGACATCAAACCTCCTCACTTGGGCTTCAGCTATGGGAATACAGCAGCTAAATTAGCATAATGAATTAATATCAAACACAGCTTCATCCAGCCTGTACAGGCTCATAGCTCCAAAGCTCCAACCAACTCTTCATCTTTAATGTGTCCCCTGCTGTCAGCATTAGCATGGCTGACCACTCTTAGCACAACATGATTCTTCTTGGCATTGTTTTCAACCCTGATTAACTGGGTTAAGGTCCTAGTAACTATACACAGGAATGTGTAAAGCTCTGTAAAGAAATTATTAACAAGGACTTTAAGTAACTATCACCATGCCAAACACTTGCAAAGATCGGCCATATTAGCTCACAGTAGGAAGTACTCATTAGTCATATATGTTTTAGTGTTAACTTGTGACCACTCTTCTTGTTTCTCAGTATTTGCCTGTTTAGGAGATTTTTTTATCCAACAAGCAGCAACAAGGAACTTTTAGTTTATGTTAATTCTGGCGACCCCTGTGGACAACAGCGGTAGCATTTCCACCGCCTCGTTTAATTGATTCCAGGAAGAATCTGACTGAATCTAACCCATTGGAAGGCATTAAGAATACTTACACAGAAATAGCCAACCTTCTCTCTGATGGTCTTTTTTGTTTACGTAGGTCATAGAGTCATCAGTATTAAATCAAGACTTTTAACCATTAAAAAACTCCATCTGTAGGTTTAAGTAATTTTACAATTACATTATTTTCTCAACATCTTGTAGATTGCTACCAGATTGCGTTTGCAGTTATAAATAGACATAAATTAATTTATCTGTATCGTGTTTGAACATTGCAGTGGCAAGTGGTAAAACACTGAAAACACCAACACATTTGACATGGTTGAAAATGCTCTCAATAGAGAAATGTTAGTATTACACCTGTTGGTTGATGCTAGAAGTCTCAATAACTTCATCCAACCGTGGCTTCTACAACCTATGTGTATAAATGAATTACATTTAATATACTAAATTGTTTCCCCAATTATGTTGTGCTGCCAAACGTAATCAATGCAACCTGTGTTCGAGTGGATCAAAACGTGTAGGACCTTTACTCCATAGTATGGGATCCGCATCTGTGATTAGGTTGAGGCAATAAAAACACTTTGGTAAGGGTTATGAAGATTTCATTTCATTTCCTTCAAAACACATTCACTTTTGCAAATCCATCACAGAGAACCTTACTTCTCCTGTAAACTTGTATTTTTGTATTGGTATATATTATAATCTAATGTTTAAATGCATTTAGTTGTTTTACCACATTGTTTTGTTCTGTGTCTAATTTTATTTTCTATTTCATAGCTATCTTATGTATTCATTTTTCAGTTCTGACACATGTACCAAAACAAATTCCTTGTACAAATATGGTTGGTAAATAAATTATGATTCTTATTTTGTAGTTTTAACACGTCAAAAGTTACAGATTGTAGCTTTAAATTTTTATGTCCAGAACAGGCTTTCATGTCTCTATTTTGGTTTTCAATTTTATGACTAATGTCACCTGCATTATCATGCTCTATTTCCACTTTTGTTTGAAGTTATAAATCATCTGTCATTGGTATTCCTTTCAAGCAGATGGTAAAAATCACATACTGGGTGCATGGAAGAAACCCCTCAAGGTTCAGCCAAGCTCCTCCACCTACACAGAGCAAACTAAATGGTGGGCTAACAGCTGGTGAAAGTTTGCCAAAGCACAGACCCACAGTGTTGTTTTTTACTCCTTAATCTCATATTGACTGTAGCTGCCTGGTAGACTTGGAGCATCCTCACACCTAGAATGTTTGAATGCCCTCAATTTGCTTAATTTATTCTGGTAGGTGAGAACAATACTATTCCCACTGCACGGAAAACAACTTCACTGAGGCACCATGAAATTATAGGTCTCGGCCCTATTCCAAGTGAACTACAGGTGCAGCTTGCTTATGGTGCAGACCCAGTACAATGGAGTCAGCACTTGGCATTAAGGGGGGTTTCGCCTCCACCTTTTCCATTATTCTTGTATATCATGACAGACAACTTGTTGTGCATAATAGCTCACATAAAAAAAACTCACCTCGGTTAGTCAAGAACATTATTGTAAAAATGGTAATGTGATGTCTCTGGCAGTATATGTTGTGCTATCCAGGGTGTTTGTGATATGAATCTGTGCATGCACAATTATATTCCTTATTCTCTTCTATGGCATAGAAAACACATCCCACCACATGTATGAAATGTATGAGTTTAAAATGCAAGCATATGTTTCACCAACTGCTGATTTCCTCCTTTAACAGTATGCTCTCAGTATGACCCATCTATAACACACATACTGACAGAGAATCAGACAGCAGGAGACATTTAGAAAGATAAAAACAATCATTGTGGCTGGTAGGGATATCAGAAAAAATAAGGGGGAAAACATTAAATACAATACACATAACATACATGTATTGTTTTATCATTCCAGTACTTTTGGAGAATTTTGGCGTTGAGCACCCTTTAATCAGAGGAGAGAAGCAAATTAGTTAAATTGCCTGCTGCTGTGTTTGATGAGAACAAAATTATGTTCTGTACTCTTCTCAATGGCACAAGGTTGGAAAGCACAGGTTGGAATCAAGAGCCTTATTTAACCAACATTTACTGTTCCTTTCTTAATTTTTACCCTTTATTCCTTTCTTTAAGAAATGTCTATGAGAGCTTTCTCTGAAATTAATTTGTATTATCATGAGGCAGTTTCTGTAAATACATTTTCTCTCTGCTGACATTTTTCTCCTAGAGGAGATGGTAAGAAAAATGCATGAAAGTCACAAGGCTTTGACTTCATTTCTGTAAGGCAGTAAATTTTATACTTTTTTCTTTTAACAGCCATATGTTCTCCTATGCTTTCTCCATCTTTAAGAATGTGATTTATAAAAGACAATCTGAATGTGGCAGAGTGATAAATGTGAATTTCAGCAAGGCACAGACATAGGTAGAGAGGACAATAATAGTTAGAAAATCAGTGACAACAAGAAGAGGGATTACAAATTGAGGCCAGTTAACTCTCCTCTATCCAAGTTGTTTAATTTGTCAAGCACATAAATTACCAAACAGAGGGGACTTTGATTTTGGAAACTGGAGAATAGTATGCTAATGTGCACTTTGTCACATTATCTTAGACTAGAATATTAATGTAACTTCTCTTCTCTCCTCTTACCTCCTGTTGATTATCTAATAAAAATCACAGTGAGGCAGCAGGGAGGCTCCATAATTTATTCTGCTCCAAAGTAAACCTTTTGGTAGGTCCTCCTAGGATAGGGATCATCACAAAAACGATAGCTTTTACATTGTGTGTTTGTGTGTGAGGGTTGACTAAGGTAATTCCATAACTGCTGCTGTTGCAGATTGTAAAATGTGCTCTACACCCCTGCTTACAGCACCTTCAGTGGAATAGGTTTATATGCATTTGTATCTGTATGTCTACACACCTCTGTGGGATTTTCCTCATTAGTTTCCGCTACGTGCAGTTTAGATTAAAATAGGCTGTAGATCCAAGAGTTTACACGCACTTGAAGCCAAGTGCAGCTCGCGGGCTCGTGTCCCTGCTGTGTTATGATGAGGACCCTGTGTCAAACAGATTGCTGCGCCTTCAGTGGGTCCATATTAATCACCAGGGACGAGTGAGCGACGGTTAAACCTGCAGTGCCTAGTCTCTCCGAACAAACAATAAGACAGTTATGGCAGATGAAAGTGCAGATTAAAACATCCTAAATTACAATCATTACTGGAGTGATAGATCTAGTCAGTAGACTGATTACAGTAATAACAGTCATCGTATAACAGTATTTCTACCTGTTTGTTAGCACTATAGTGGAGCATAGTGTTAGTTCATGCAGAGCACTGAGGTTGTTCTTGTATTAACTTCAACTTCAGTTTATTTAAAGTTCACATCAGCCAGAGATCCTGTATACACTTTACAAGTCAGTGAAAAACAACAAAAACATATGATATTACATGTAAACGTACACATATACGCAAGTACTCATAATGTGGTTTGGGTAGCTACTTGTCAAGAAGGAAGAGCAGTTAGTGATTTGAGTTCCAGCTGGTGAGATCATAAGGAACATAAAAAAAGATGAGTTTTCAACCTGGATTTGAAAGTATCAACAGAGCTCGCCTCCCGAATGTGCAGTGGTAGATTATTCCAGAGAAGCGGAGCTCGGTGGGCAAAGGCTCAACAACCAAAAGAGTTCTTATTAAATGGAGGAATAGTTACTGACATCGAGGGAATGTAAAAGGCGTGAAGGAGTATATGGAGAAATAAGGCTGGAGATATATGAGGGAGCCAGTCTGTTTAAAGCCTTATAGGAATAAAAGAAGGATTGTGAAATCAGCTCTGACGTGAGCCGGTAGTATATGCAGCTTACATTCTTAGCTCTTGAGAGGTTTCTGACAGTTGAATTCTGGACCAATGGAGACCTTTTGTTGTTGTCTTAGGTAGGCCAAAAAAAGTTTATTACAGTAGTCTGTATAAAATGGGGCTTAATTAATTCAATAACATTTCTGGCTAAGTATTCCTGTAATTTAAGGGATCCTTGTCAAAAATGCATTTATGTGTATGTTTAGAACTTTCAAATATGAATATTGTTATTAGCCTCAAACTTCTTGGTCGGGCTATTCCCAACATATCAATCAAAATGAAGCAATATTTCAGCCAACACAATTATTTATGTCTGTTTAATGGGAATAATTTTGATTCTTTATAAGTTAGATGTACATTAATCCTGCCTATGTCAATTTATTTATTTCAGTAATGGAGTGTGACACTGTTAAAGTTACGATACAGAACATATTGATTGATGGTTTTGTTTCCATACTCCACGCTAACACATTTCCTTAGGGGAGACTGTTGATCATCCTGGTGATACTGTGTGGATACTGTTTTGACAAAAATGCAGTGATATGAGCAAAAATCATGATGAAAGCTCAGAAATTCCTTCCAATTCTAAATAATTGTTCCCATGTCTTTGAAATTGGAAGATGAGCGCTAAAATAGATATAGCCTGAAATTCTGCTATGGAAATAACCAATTAAAATATAAGAAAAGCTCCAGCTATTGTGTGCCAAACCTTCATAAAATTAAAATTATTCACTCCTATAGCTGAGCCTCATGAATGATGTAAACCACCTCAGTTAATCTGCTTCTTTCAGTCAGCCTCTGTGGGAAATCCTCCACAGTTGGTTCATTCATCACAGGCTGTGCTGAGTTCAATAGGCCTTACCTACAGCCTCACTGATATGGACCTGGTGTTTACTGAGAGAAAAGAAGTCCTGCCCACTGATTCTGCTGCTTTGTCACTGAGCCTCCTGCAAGATAGTAGTGGGTGAGATTGACTAGTCTCTATTTGCTAAAAGTATTTATTCTCCTGTTTCTTGTCCTTTTCCCATTATGTTTTGTTGGTGGCAGGCTAATGAAGACTTGAGAGAACTTGCAAGTAAATGATTAAAAAACAGAGTTCTTTAAAGACATTACTAAAATACAGTTCTTTCCCTAAAATAATTCAGCCCCAGAAAGTTGGAAAAGTCCTCCAAACATGCAGTGTATGTACTGTATGATGTGATGCTGTGTTTTCATAAGCACCATTTACTCGGTTGAGTAAGAGAAATACATGTCTGATGGTGTTTACTGAGACATATTCTAAGAAAGCAGAGGGAAGAAGCGAGACTGGTTCTTCCTCCCAGAGATCAATTCCTTGCCCTCAAAGGGTCAGATTCGGAATTGATTTCCCACAGTCCATTTTCCCATAGTGAGAATTCTCTGAAGCAGTAAATAATTTCCTCAAGGACAATGGACAGAACAAATACCATCATGAGGAAGGCTGCTGGAGCACTTTCCTGCTTTGTGAACATCATTTCCACTCTCCAGAACCTCTTCACGCACATGGAAATGTATCTCTACGACTCTCAAATAGTAATTGGGATTATTATGGCAACAGAACTGTACATTTATTTTAGTTATTTGGTTGTTTTTTTTGTGTGAATGTATGGATGTAGGGCCTGCTATTTTTCTGCCTTCCTTATATACACAGATCAGTCATAACATTATGACCACCTGGGCACCCTGACTAGTCTGCAGCTACGCAGCCTCATACACAACAAATTGTGATGCACTGTGTGTTCTGACACCTTTCTATCAGAACCAGCATTAGCCTTTTCAGCAGTTTGAGCTATAGTAGCTCGCTCGTCTGGTTGGATCGGACCCATGGGCCAGCCTGTCTCTCCCCACGTAGCGTCAGTGAGGCCTTGGCCACCCATGGGACCTGTCTCTGGTTCACTGCCTTTCCGTTCCTTTGGCACTTGGTTGATAGGTTACTTGACCTCTGCAGGACCGGGGACATCCCACAAGAGCTTTTCACGTTTTGGAGATGTTCTGGATCCCAGTCTCTAGCCATCAACAGGGTTTCGGCCCTTGTCACACAGTGCTCAATTCCTCAGTCGTGGCCTCACTAATTTAATTCGGTCGCTCTTCAGCATCACCATACAAGCTCAGGAGAGGACAAAATGTTCCCACTGGAACTGCGCGGTAACAGGATATGATCACCCAACTGACAGGTCATCGCACGAATGAATAACAGCATGGCATTCAATGCTGACCCAGTACAATAACCATAAACGTAGAGGGGAGACCC
>NW_023340257.1:6868064-6878079 GCF_004916995.1 Morone saxatilis | reverse complement strand
CTATGGGAAATACCCACACAAAGACTAGTGGCTCACCTGGATCCCTTTACTGGGGAAGTCTGGACTTCTGTTCAGCCTCACAAATAGGAACACATGTATGAATGGTATGGTACAATAAGGGGAAAGGACATCTTCTCAGTGACATTTCCGGATACGACATTTGTTGTTCCATTTCATAATGTCACATTCTTTGGTTTTGTGTCAATAAACTATATTGTACATTTGCACAAAGGTTGTGACAAATAATCTAACAGTTGATCTCCTCTTGTGTTTTTCTAGGTAAGAGGGAAGTGTTTGAACCCGTGCCTACTGTGTGTGAGTCTGCGTGTGTCTGTGTGCATGCATGTGTGTCTGTTAAGTCATGTTCCTGTCTGCCAGAGGGTCATCACAGAGTTAGGAAGAGAAAGTAAGATACAACACACACACAGACACACACACAGCTTGTTAATGCGGCTTCCCACTCATCTTTCTAACAAGACTTCCATCCTGATGGCTCTTTGATTTGATTTCATCTTCAGTTTGTGTCATTCCAAGATGTTTGATTAGGATTTCTAATTTAATCAGCAGGATATAAAGTAAATCAAAGCTGCTGTAATCATGTTGGGTTGAAATAGACCGTTTTAGAATAACTCTCATTCAGAAGTTCCAGGAATGGTGTAGAGCAAGCAGATGGTGGAGGAGCACCTGTGCAGCATACATTTTCATAAAACAGGTGTGCCTTAAATGCTTACTGATTTTTTTCAGGCTTGATTCCGATCTGATGACTTTCATGACCACACATTGTGCTGTTGTTGTGTTGGATTACATTGCATACGGGGTACCAAATAACAGGGAGATAAAAGGAAACTATTAAATTGTATTAAAAATACAATGTGATTGCAATAGAAGAATACCAGACATATGGGCTAAAAAAGGGTCTCTGGGATTTTGAAGATAGAGTTTAGAAATTTGACGGCAATGTTTAATGCATTCAGATGAATATTTATTGAGCATAAGGGTATCTGTAGAGGAGCACAGTATGTGCAGAATAAGGCATTAAGATGGAAATGAAGACAGAGGCACTGACGTTTGAAGAAGTTTTAATTTTGAAACTACGCTTTGTGGTATCTCTGTGTGGTACAGTAGTATCTCTGGGTCCTGACCCAGCTCAGTGAAACTGGACACTCTACCCTCTGGAAAGACCACTTAAGAGTAGCAGAGCATTAATACAGTAAAAAAGACTACTGTAGTACTGAGACATGCATATTTAGCAGAACTCACCATGTTATTTATGAAATGCTTGGCCACAGCTCCTCTAGAAGTTTCTAGAAGGTTTTCTGCTCTACATGTAAAAAAGGTTTTTCAGTTTTAATCTTGAGCTACAGTTGCTTATACTGTATGCTGTATCCAGGGCTTAATCTTGTCGCTTATACTCATCTACAGCTGTGATCTGCTTCACCGAAGGGGGAATCTCTGAGGGTCGAACTCTCTCTGTACTATGATAGAGACATGCTGTGAGGCTGTGAGTGTTTCCATCTGTCACTTTGTCACTTGGCTCCTCATTTTCATCCGTCCCTTTCTATCTGCCATTCCATCTCTGTTTTCGTTTTCATTTATTCCCCTTGCTTTTTCCCCCTCTATGTCTCTCTCTTACTTTCCTCCTGTCTGCTTCGGGGCCAAATCTGCAACAATCTGCCACCACCTAAATTGCCCCACTGTTATGAGTTCCCAGCCATGCTATAGGGACAGACAGTTCTCCACACTTTTGACAATTCATCTCCACTTTTGTGTCACAAAACAGGACATCCATGTCTTTCACGGCCTGCATGATGCTCACATGAGAGCCCAGACCCTCCCTCTCAGCCCACTTTGAAGATATTTCCAGTTCTCCCATTCCTGCTCAGCTCTCTACTATGACTCTACAATCTCATATCTTAGCTTGACGCATTATTCCTCATCCACTAAAGACTTGTTTGATTAGCTATACAAAACCATTTCTACATTAGAATTAGCAGCAGCAGGGGAAATGTGGGGAAATGAAGAACACAAGTACTTAATGCTGCTCTTGTACTCTGAATATAAAATGACAGTGTTGCTGTGATTACAGAATCTGAGAGGAGACTGTACCCGGTTGGACCTCTGAGGATACACTGGGCCTTGGACAATTTTTAATTCTCCTTGAAGGGATGTGTCAAGTAGTGCAGAAATCAAACCAGAGCCCAATAAATTCAGTTACAGGCTTTCTGAAAAATAATCAGTGCAATTAACTGGAAATTGTTGATTAGAGTTTTACTTGAAGGACTGGTTGGAAATACATCTCTTTCGCATTCAGTGTGTCACCTGTAAATGTCTGCTGATGGTTTCAAGTTGAATCGTTCCATCTTAAACACTCAGCTAATCCTTAACCATTAACTTTTTTGCTGAGATTTTACCCATTTTACTATCTGAGATTCCTCTTGTTATTACAAAGATTAGAGCAATATAATTGGACTAACCATAGATCAATGGAGCATGTTTGCAACATTAAATAATTAATATGTATACACAAAATATATTGGTAAGCCCTTAACCCATTAATAATGTATCATCTTAAATGGGCACGTTCTCAGGGAGGCTTCACTTATTGAGTGATTACTAATAATATTATGAGATATACTTTGAGTCTGGAGCGCTAGTCTTTAACTTCCATTAACATGAATACTCATGATGGCTAAAAGGCAGACAGCATTAATTATACATATGGAAAAATAGCATCCATAACTGCCAAAACAGTTACATTAATCCTTTAATTTAAATCTAGTGTCCCTGCTGTCCCATGTATGTCCACATTATTCTGGTTGAGCAGATATCTTCCTATTGACACCTGGCCAATGCTGGGAGTTTATAGATCTATTAGGGAGAATTGGATACTGTGTTCAAAGATTTGACTTTCCTGTGAAAGTTGCTCACTGGGCGTACACACTGAAAAAGCCTCACATTTTTGGACACATACAGCATGCATGCTGGAGTCCTTTTCTGGTTGAGCTGGTTGAGAGCATGTACTTCTGAGACTTTGCCTGGCCAAGCCGGCTCCCTCTTGGCTCTCTGCACACATGAATGGGATAAAACAATTTATTCATACGACTCTTCTAGACTTTCTAAATGTTATTGGATTGATTGCATCAAATTCTGATCATGAAAAGAATAATTTTGGGGAGTTTGTGGCACAAAAAAAGGAAATGAATCCACGGTTTTACAGCCACTCCCTTTCCAATTGCTGCATATAGGGGAAATGCAGGTCGGCCTGTTGCGTCGTTTGATAAACGCAGTAGTTGCAATACTCGCTTCAAAGCCCAGCTTAATTCCTGGGGACTTGGTTCAGTAGGTCTAGCCTTAGGAAAAAGCACAGATGTGACGTATACCATTAATGGTGGCTGCATTCCATTTAGGTTCCAGTTTCATGCAATTATGCATGCTTGCACCTTTGCGTGGCTTAATGGGACACTTAAATGGAATGGAGCAATCATTTATGTTATTAGTTTCACTTATCCAAATGTCTGCCATGAAAAAGGTCTGCACCTACAGTAAACAATCCTTAGTGTACATAATTTTAAATACTTCTGTATGAATAGTACGTATTTTTCCATTTGCTTTTTGTATAATGTGATTGTGAGGAAATGCCCCCTCAGTTATTTGTTTTGGTGAGAACTAGTTATTGTTTGACATCATACAATCAACTGATAATGGTATTTTTATATTATAAACATACAGTGATCTGATAGATAAACTTGCATGATGCAGTACTACATTTGATACAGTGGGGTTCTTTTTGATTGCTTTCATGTTATAAGTTTTCCCCTTCAAATTAGTCCAACTAAATTATTATGGTGTAAGTTGTAACACCCCAACAGGTGCAATGAAACTAACAGAACAATGAGGGAGGTGTAAATTTTGCACCTTAATAACAGAGACAGACTAATCTGAGAGGGCCCTAATCAGGCAAAAACGTGTGGTATCATGTGAATGTAGGGACTTTAAAGCACCTATTATATGAGGTAAATGTTCTCCTTGTTATTAGAAAAGAAATAGTAGGGGGTACTATTAGTAGTTGGGAATAGGTAACCAAACGATATTAAAACACTCCAAACTTATACAATCCATTACTGTGCCTAAGCAATATGCCTGTTGACCTCTCTTGACATTTTCTATATTACCTGGTCTTACAATGCAACACTAGTATGTATCAAACATGAATTTATCAACCACCTGGGTTCATTTTATGAAATTAAAATGCTCTCCGTTCTCTGTAGACTTAAGGGGCAGTGAGAGTTAATGTCAGATGCTTGTCAGATTTCTTCTATTTTCTTCCCTCTCCTTCCTGCCAACTCATCCCTCCTCTCACCTGCTTTGTCCAGGGTATACCATCTCATGCAAAGAAATGGTGTTTGAAGTCTTTTTTAATCTCAGTCTGGACATTATCGCTTTTCGCAGTTGGTAACATGCTCTTGTGGTTTATATCTGAAGCTGGTTTATGGTCAAATCAAAATAAGAAACTGGCACTTCCTTACATTTCTTTAGACATTTAGACGTGTATATGTAGATGGAGATTATATAAAGCTGAATAAAATTAGAAAGGATTAAATGAAAAGGGACTGAAGGGACCGAGGAGATGATGCAAAAGGACACACATGATACAGACATAATGACTGAACAACAGATTAAAAGTATGGATGCTAAATGGCTGCTTGTTTCATAGGCTGAATACTGAGTGCAGACATCAGCCTAAAAGACAGGATGAATCACTTAGTCCATAATGTTCTTTGCTTTCATAAGGTATTTTAGTAAAATGTGTGTTACTTTGCATCAGGGGAATTTTGGATTACTTTACTGGCTTCTCTTCACTGTCTGTCAGCTAGATGCTGTTGGCTATTTATGACCCCAGATTCTGTATTGCTGCCAGAGTATTCTGTCTGCACAGTAAAGGAGCGGTGACTCACCAGTGTGCTCCTACAGTGCTCTCATCACACAAAAGACAGAGAGCTCTTACTTAATGTATTTCAAAATTCTTAACAAATGATAATGATTTCATTTTATTCCATTAAGACCTAGTCAGTGTTTTCTGAATTCATGGATTATGTACTGTATACACAAGGTGACATACTTACACCATACAGCAGGAGTCTTCAGCTGAATTGGTCCAAGGGCCAGAATTTTTCAAAGCAGACATTGCGGGAGCCAGAATTTTTCAAAGCAGACATTGCGGGAGCCAGAATTTCAAATTAAAGACATTAAATCACTTTAGGCAATTTAGCCTGTTATTTACTATTTTCACCTTATCAGGTTATATTAGCCTATTTCGGTGTGAACAAACTCCTAAAAAATATGGGAAATCCATAAGAAAGCTAGACTCACCAAGGAGGCAGCTCACTGAGGAGTGATGGTTAAAAAAAATGTACTTCTGCAGTACAGATTGGCACACTTTGTCGCAGTTATACAGTTGCACCGTTATTGTGCATGTGACACTGTTGAATGGGATTTAATACTATTGATCACAGAATTCTGCTGGGCAGCAAAACAAAACAATTGGCCTTTTTATGTCATTTTGTGAGCAACCATGATCTTATTTCATGCTGCCAACAGCATGAGTCTGCGAACAGCATGGCACACAGTGAAAGGTGTTGGTAAACGTTGCCTCACTAAGAAGTTAGAGGTGTGCAGCGTGTTGCCTGCAGTTATTCATCTAACAGTTCTCTGTGGCTGCACCTTCTTGTTCTATTGCTCCCTGCAATAGTTCAAACTGGTCTCCTGTCAAAAAATGACGAATATTAAGATTCTCTGGTTTTGTACATTTCGATGAGTGATTGCAGTGATCAGCGAGCATCAAGCTGACTGACAAACACATTGCATACCCACTACCCAGTGATTACTTTATTATGAAAGTCAACTCATGCTTTGCCAATTAATTGCCTTTGATGTGCAGCTGCAGCAATAGGAAAATGCATTGCGTTAGCAATAACTGACCCCTACTAACTTTTTTTATTTATTTAAGAAGAATGTTAACAATGGGCACAGGGTGTTTGAATATGTGTTGTCATTCTACACAGTGACATAAACTGTGTCCTCTTCATGATCAGATTTTTTTTCCAACAGAGGTTTGAAAGAGATCTGATGGTCTTTTTATTTGTCGACAGATCTGACTGAGGGAAATATTTGTGAATATAGAACTGTAATAAAAAAATCCTTAAATGGACCAAACAGTACAACAATGTACTAAACAGTTTATTTTTCAATTTGATTGCAGGCAACAGCAGCCTCATGAGTATGTGTGAACTGTAAGTAAAGTGTCAAAAGTTAATTTGCAGTGTCTTATTGGTGGTAAAGATTATTAGCCTCTGTTTGAGTGTCCTCATTCTCTGCACTTTTGTTGCCTTTGTTAAAATATCTCTCCAAGCACTGACAGATGATGTGATTCTTATTCAAAGCGGCTGAATTGATAATCCCATTAGACTACAGGAGGGTAAAGCTGTGCATCTTCAGCGGGGTGTCATCCCAGCTTGCTGCAGGGTTATCGCTGTCTCTGAAGACGACTGCTGAGCTGAGTACGGCTCTCTACTTCATATTGAATTCTGGGATGTGAGTAGCACTCTTTTCCCACCATCTTCAAGGCTGTTACATCACTATAGGAAGTACCCTCGCTTTTTTGCAGTGCACGTGGGCCACACTAAGGATGGTGATGTCTGTCAGTTGATCCCTCCGCCCAACACTTTGTTTGGTTTTGAAAATTTCACTTGACTGTTCGTATCTCAACCACTACTGTTGGAATTCAACTGTCAAACTGATCAGAGAATTTGGCAGTGATCCAAATTACAGCTCTAGTTAACCATCCAAATGTATGTATGTCTGCCCTTCTCATCTCTCCAACATTGTTCCCCTCGGCACTCTCCATCATATCCTTCTCCACCTTACTACTACTTATACTTCCTCTTCATCAACAGTCTGGTACTGATATATATCATCTTTAACAGAGCACAGTTTTTTTGTGTGTGTTTTTTTTTTTCAAATCACCTTGGGTGTGTGTTGGCGAGAGATGTGTCAGGGCTTGCTGGAGCTTGAAGCTGCTCAGTTACAATGATCCACTCCACTGGGCTGTAGGAAGCTATTGTAACGCCAGATCAATAGCAGTGACACCGACATGCCCTTCAGCCCCCCTCAGATCTCATCATGTCTACGTTCAGTTACTCAGTAGAGGGAAGTAAAGACATTTTGTCTGAAAGGTGAGATTGCAGCAGTGTGCTCACAGGGGAGAGAGTGTACCCTGGGGGAGGCTGGGATAAAGCTTATGTGTCTACGTCAACGCTTAAATTAATCATATTCATGCTTGGTGGCATAAAATAATTTCCCTGTTCTCTTCAGTGATGTTTATCTGCTCAGAGAATTTATCATCTGGGGACACGGATTTACTGCTCACGTCTTTCCAGCTGAGACTGAAGATTTAAAGCTCATTGTGAGTCACGTACAAAAGAGCTGTGTGGACTGTTTACTACAGTCTGCTCACCTCAACTTTAATTCAGTTATTCATGAATCTTTTCTGAACCGAGGCAGTGTATATTGTTGTGATTATGCATGTTATTTCTCACACAAAAGACTGGAGATTTAATCACACATATAAAGAGGATCATACTTCAAAGAGAGAGAGAGGGCAGCCGGGAGAAAAAGAGACTGAGGAAGTCTTTTGATCTTAATGCAATAATGTTACATGTGCATCTAATCAATAGCTTCCCGGTCTTTCTTGATAGCATAATGGCACGGCATTGTTTGATAGCTATGAACACACCCCCACAAGAGTTCTACAAAGGCACAGTATGTTGCTAAGCAACATAATTAAATATCATGGGTGGGTATCAGCTGTTGGCATATAGGTTCAGTACCTTGCTATTAGCCACTAATGCTAATAAACATTTATGCGTGTGTTTCCATTAAGTGTACGGTTGTTGATTAATGTATTCAGCCCATAAATTAAATGATTGCAGGAAAGGGTGTACTTCATCAGTGGTGTGTGTCAGGACATTACACTATGACAGAATCACTTTGTCACATGTCAGTCGAAGAGGGTGTCTGCAAGCATCTGTAGTGATACATATATATGCTTGCCTTTAGCCACACAAGTAGCAAAGCTCTAGGTATGACAAGGTCTGGCCTTCGGTCAGTCCATCCCTTTGGTCCAGACAGAAATATGTCCACTTGATGGATTGCCAAGAGACTTTGACAATCATTCATTATCTCTAGAGGATGAATCCTACTAATGTTGGTTCTCCTCTGACATTTCCTGTAGCATCAACAGCAGGTCAAAAGCAGGTTTTCACTTATAATATATCAAGTCTATTGGATGGTTTGGCACCACATGAAATTCATGGTTGGATTTTGGTGACCATGACTATTCCTTTTGTGCCACCATTAGGTTGATATTTGTGTTTTTAGTGAAATATCAACAGTTGAATCTTTGGACTATTTTGATTTGCTTGAACATTGGTGCATATATTAATTTACCTCACAAGATAAAAGGCTGGAAACAGGAAAATGGACAGTGATATCCTGTGTTAAAGTGTGATGTTTTGTTGACCCATCTATCCACCTCGTCCTCCTGGACATTTCATGACTCCTCATGTTTGGCATTTGTAGCAATAGCAGTGTTAGTGCCAACACAATCTCACTCCCAAGTTGTCAAACCCCTTAGCATGGTCAGTGTCTGTATGTTTCAAAATGTGATGACGCTCCCTTTAGCATTTTTTCTGGACATTGCATCTGTCAAAGTGAGGTGGATGTAATGGCTCAAACAAACACAGGATTTGAACCCAAGAGACTGGTGTTCATGTCCTTTGTGAAACCAAATGTAAACAATTTCTGACATATGTAAGTTAGCATTTGTAATGACAGGTGCATTACATATGTTTTATTAATGTACTTTAGTTGCATCAATATGTAACATAACTTACGATATTTACCTAATCCTAACCAAAAAGTTGTTCTGCCTAAACCTAAGGAGCTATTTCTTTTATTATTGCATATTTATTATTGCTAACTTGACTATGGATCCCTGCATCCAGAAATTACACTAGAGGGATACCTACAGTGTCATATGTTGAAGCTGATGGCCACTGACCGAGCTGTAGTATTTGACAAGTTAGAAGTGAGAACATGTTGTCATTGTCTATGCATCGCCAGCCTAACAGATGATAGTCTAAAGCATGCTCTCTGTCTGGTAGTAGATATAATTTCTTGCTCTCTCACATTTGTTTTCATTTGGTTATACATTTATATATTTAATGTTTATTAGGAATGACGATACTCAACCAACATTATTATACTCTCTTGTGACCTTTATCAATAATCCCAATAAAGTTTTAAAACATATATAACAATATATTCTGTTTTCAAACATGTATTTCTTCATTAGAGGAATCTGCTTTTGGTACACTCTAAAAGTGATGACATGTATTCACCCATCAGATAATTTAATATTAATCATGTCAAGACATGCATTTCAAAAACAATCGCATTTTCAAATACAGAGTCAAGATTTATCGGAGAGCCACTAACCTCAGCACTGAGGCACGGATAATTAATTTCCTGACGTTTTAAAGATAGGCATTGGATCGATGACATGGTGTTTGACTCTTGCTGTAGGGGTTAAAGTAGCAGTAAAGCACTCTGGCTGTTGCTTTGTAGCTATAAACCTGTAAAGTGAGAAAAATGAGATTCAGTCACATGTTTTGGAGCAATGGAGGGAGACAGCCACAGGATCACCACCAACATTAACCTGAAGATACTGTGTTGTTGTCATTTGTTGTCACTTTGAGTCTACAGTGATTTTGAGTATTCTAATCATTCCATACATCATACATACGCTGTTTTCCAACATCACACAAATGCTTAAACTAAAGAATAATTTTGGTGTTTTTATTTCCATGTAAAAGATTCCCAATCAAAACACAAATCATGTGATGAGAAAAAAGCCTTTGTATTACATAAGTAGAGTTTACATAAGGAGTGTGTGTGT
>NW_023340257.1:6862365-6868029 GCF_004916995.1 Morone saxatilis | reverse complement strand
TGTGTGTGTGTGTTCTTGTGTGTATCTTGGTTATTAAAAGGGTTTGCACCCAATAAGTGTATCAAAGTCTTTCCACTGCCTGCTTTTCCTACTTTACTATGGTTTCAGCTTCAAAATCAAAGACTCCAAACAGTATGTCATGGTGATTTCAGGCGTGGCGACACTTTAATCCTTGTGCAGTCCAGAATATATGACTCATTGGCCCTCGGCATCATTTCTTATGAGCTATGGATTCAAAGGAAGCTCTGTGTGTGTCAGCAGCGGCGCCATCAGGGATTGTCTGTCCTATGAAAAGATATCATATTGGGCTCCCACCACCACAGGCCACACCAACCCTATGCAAGTGCTGTAGCCACACCTACATGACCCATTCAAAGCTTTAGGTAACCTTTGGGGGCTTGCAACTCTCTTGTAGTCCAATACTTTTTGGTACAATATTTACTGACAGTGAACACTGTGCAGAAAGTAATCCAAATTGCTGCATACAGTATGTAAGATTTAGCAGGCTCTATTGGCAGAAATGAAATATAACGTTTATAGTTTCATTAGTGCCATTTTTATCTACAGAGGGTGCGAGTCCTCTTCCGTGGAGTTTGCCATGTTTCTACAGTAGCTCAAAAGATACACACTGAGTCACTCAATCCTATAAACTGTCCAGCATCCAAAACAGATTATAGGCTGTTTTTGTTTTATATAACAATCATTATGTGGAAAATTCATTACAGTGTTTAAATTCTTATCTTTGAAAATGATTTAATCATTGTCCCTTTTTCATAATAATAAAAAAGTAATTCCCACGGATCTCCGCAATTATGCCAACTGAAATATAATTTAACACAATGCAGCTCACCTCCTTCTTTAGTTGGGAGTAGTGCTGATTCATTGGTGAGATATGGGGATAGGGAGACAGGGCTGCTGAGTCTGAAGCTGCATCTGTTGGCCCGGCACTAGGCACGGGCTGGGACAACTGATTTAGTATGAATAGCTTGTTAAAGTTAGCCTGGATTGCCAGAATTCTGAAGATATTAGGTAATTGATGTTAGGGGGGCACAAGTAGCCTTTGGACTAAGCTAACAAGTTCATTTACATCACTGACAGACTACACCCACTTTTCTTTGTGAAAAAAGTGGCTGACAGACTGTCACCCTTTCTTTCCCCACTCCTGTCATTCCTTTAGTTTTTGGAAACCAGATTTTTCAAAAAGAAACTGATGAAATGATGCTCCACAGGCACTACACACGCAATTCACTGCTAGCAAGTACCATTTGCTCCTGGTTTTGGAGCTGGACTGAACCATATCATGTAAATAGATGGCACAATATAGAGACTCTCGGAAGGTTTATTTTTTGTTAGTTTTATAAGTAGATTCTGGTTAAAATATCTTATTAATGATGATAGGTTAATAATTTAATATTTTTAATAAAAAAAGTTTTTAGGGGTACCTGCTGCCCAACCCTTAGTGTGTGTCAGTACATAAATTCTTTACCTGACTCATCTGTTAGCCCCTGGCCTCCTTTATCTGAATGCATTTGGGGGAAAGAGACCATGTTTCTCTTCCATGGACAATTTCCCTGTAATTGTTCTTTACAAAAAAAGGACAGTCAAGAGGCAGACATGATTACTAGGTACTCGCTTCTCAGAATATAAGAGCAGGAGCAGACTATTGAGATTCAGCTCTCATTCGAAGCGGCCAGCAGTCTGTCAGTGACTACTAGGATGCAGCTATCGCACCACTATTGATTCTGCAGAAACAGAGTCCATCCTGGGCTGATGAAATGTTTACAAAATGCCTAAAGCTAAGAAAAACAGCAGCTGAGTAGAGTAGGCTTTTTGTGACACATTACATGTTCAATTTTAAGAGTACCATAGACCTATTATTAATAATGAAATCAAAATTACACCAGTGATTTCTGTATATCATGTATGCCAGGGAAAATCCCCTGCATGCCATGCACAGATCTCTGATCTGCACCAAGTTGAGCTCTCACATATCTATACAACTAAAACACAATGTTTGTGAATTGCAGTATCACTGATGCACATATTAAATATAAAACAGCATATGACTGCTCTTGTTATTTAAGACATATGGACTGGAGGATGATCTGAGTTTCACTCAGTCACTTGGATTTGGAAACTGGGTCTGTAGTTGGTGTGTCACTAGAATGTCGCTCTGAAGGGACCAGGTTATTAATGTATTGATGGTTAACAAACACATGCTCAGAGGTTGCAATTCTGAAACTTGCATGTGCACCAGTGCATGCATTTTGGCACATGGTCCATATCACTCTGAGAAGTGCATGTGTTCTGTAGTTTATTGTACATTTACCATGTAGCCTCTACAGGTAAAAGAGGTAATCCTGATACTACAGAGAAAAACTTAGTTCTCTTTTTAAAAAAGAAACTCATATAGCCTACAGACTTTGTGCCATGTTCTGACTGACTGGTGAGGTGATTAATTAGGCTGCATTCAGATTGTGTCAGGTTGTCTATAAGGAGTTAAGCTGAACCACTAATGCTGTTGCAGCAATCTGCTCTAGGTTTAATTCCAAATCAGTAACATTTAGTGCTTTGTTGTAATTTATTTATGGCTGTTGACTACCTTAATACCATAAATACTGTATCTGCAAAAAATCTTCAAACGGACTGATCCCAGCATTGAACAATCCAACATTTAGATGGACTTCACATAATTGATCATGATGTGTTTCAAAAATGATAACCAACCTGAAAATACAGGAACATACTGAGGTAGTATTTTTCAGGATTGTTAGTGTACAACAACTCAGGCCAATGTCAGTCCAGAAGTTCAGATAAAGGGCACACAATTTCCTGAACCTCTCAGCTCATCAAGCAGAATATGCTCTTCTTATTCATTAAAATAACATTTAAAAAAAAATGTGATGGCCTAAGTTGTAGAACTGTATTGTAAAGGTTTTGAAAGGATTCTAATTATGGTAGTAACTTTTTGTGTAACCCTGGAAAACAGAGGTAAAGAGAGGTTCCATAGTTCCTCTCATTAGATTGGATATCACATGGGGCTTAAGGGATCCAAGAGGCATCTATGGTATAATTTGTGATTTTTCTTTGAAGGGGCAGGAGAAGACACTCCAACCCAATTGTTAATTGAATCAATGATTGCCATACATTGTTTTAAGCCCAAGCAACTATGGATGCAAGGCAAGATTCTTGTTTACCAAATCCTTTTGTCTCTCTTATATCATTTAACAAAATGAGTAATGACTCAGAAGCAAAATAATTGATTCAGAAGAAGAGGACCATTTTTGTGAGCAAAGCCTGGATGTATATGGGTGTGTTGTCTCCAGCCTAAAGTCGTTTCCAACCCAATGGTTTCATTGCCATTGCAGAATGAAGTATTAGCACACACATACACTATTTATTTAAAAGATAAGAGCACATTTAGCAGTTGAATCCATTTGAGACCAGCATCTTTACCCACTTAATCGTTTCAGTCATTATGTTGTTATTTTTAGCCACTAACAGCATGGCTCTATGCATGGCAAATTTGTCGGTTGGTCAGCCACTTTGGTCCAGACTGAAATATCTCAACTACTACTAGATGGATTGTGATGAAGTTTTGTACAGACTTTTCATGTTACCCGTGGTGTAAAACGTTTGAGAAACACTGCTCAATCATTGTAACTCAGTGGTCTCAAACTCAAATTGCCACTGCTGGTATTTTCATCTCATAGGAGAGCCACTTCAGCCTTGAAGTACTACAATAAAGTGCAGTTTTTCTGAAAAGTTACTTTTTTTCCATAACTGACATTCTACTTAACAAAAAAATGTAAACAACAGTTTCATTTTTATATACTTTTGCATAGAATGTTTTTATATGGCAAAATTTGATATTGTTATATGCAGTTTAGTGTAACTCATCATACATGTCACTTGAGAACTCACTAATGTGTTCTGCCACTGTGTTTGCCAACAGAGATAAATTGTTGAACAAGCTCTTGTTTTCTGAACACAGAATATCAGCAACTTGCATCCTTCAGTGAAAGGATTTCCTGCTTTGATGACTAACTCACTGACCATGTAACAAAACCTGCTCTTTGCACACATTTGTCTTCTTGGATGTTGGCCATTGTTTTGGGTGATACATTTTTTTGTATTATTTTAATTGCACATGAAGGGGTAGTGGAAATTTGTATGAAACAAATAGAAGAAAAAAATGATTTTATATATTTAGTATTGCGTTGTGGGCCAGATCCCTGACATTGGCTCCTGGGCCGGAAGTTTGAGACCCGTGTTGTAACTGGATACTTTTGTTTATGTAGATCCTTGCAAAACTAATAACATTCCCATCAGCCACATCTGTACTTTGCTTTTGTTTTATTGAAAATGTTAGCATGCTAACAAGCTAAACTAAAATGATGAACTTGATAAACATTATACCAGCTAAGCATCAACCACAGTGTCACTGTGGGCACATTAGCAATGCTGACATTTAGCTCCAAGCACTGCCTAATTCAGTCTTGCTTGATCTATTTCTTTATCTTAACCATTACAAGACAATAACCTAATTTTGTTTCTTCTAGAGGTTTTCTCCAGCAGGATGGCAGTATTCAAAATAAAATAAAAATAAAAAAACACAAGGCACAGTGCCTTTTGCTGCACAGATTTCCCATTGCTATTTCCTTGGCATGGTTTCTGGTTTGATTAAGTTTGGTGATGGAGCAGTTTGAGAGGCTTCCTCAACAAAGGAGATGTCTCTCATTTGCTGTTAATGAAAATATGTTTCATAGTACACAGAAATATTCCCATCATGCCTTATTTCTTGCCCATAAAAGTTATGGATAGGGTTTTTTAAAAAAAAACAAGGACATAAGAGATTGGAGTCTGTGGGTCCTCCTACCTGTATGAACTGTATTCCTTGATTGAGTGAAATGGACTCTGTGGATGTACTGTACTGATATCCTGTAGATGGATGCTCTATAATCCTGGACACCTACTAAAATGAGACATGGTCAGTTATCATCTGAGTTAAGCAAAACAATGAAATTACCTGGGAAAAAAGTAATTTGATCACTTTAAACAGCTTTTATGTCAGGTAGTACACATGCCATTATCTCTCTGAAACACATAAACAAGTCTGGTGTAAGAGCAGAGTACAATTTTCCAACAGCAGATTCCAGGCTGCCTGCCTCCATGGTACTTTCTTGTCCGTTCAGATGGAAGTGCTGCTGATAATGCATTTGCTTGTCGGATCAGTAGTACTCTGCACCAAATAAAACTTTCATACAGAGAACAGAGACACACTAAACCATATGCTGTGCCATAGATGTGGACAGGGTCTGCTGTTGTGATGATAAGGGTCATGCTGGCTGTGTTGTGCTTTTGGCCACAGTGTCAGGAGAGACTTCAGGGGTGGAAGTGATGCACAGAGAGGTTAAGAGACACACAGCAGGCAGGAGGCCAGGAGAAAGAGGCAGCCAAAGTAGCATACTTTATATTTGTACTGTTGTTTATTGAAAGATATTATTTTTCAGCTTCAAAATAATCTTGTTGTCATAATTGATGTGACTCTTTATGGCAAACATGCCACAGTCAGACAATTGGATGTTGAAAATAGTAGTATTTACAGTGTGTGTAACATTTTGTTATTACTCAGGTCCTTTACTTAAAGGGACATTTCACCCG
>NW_023340257.1:6845169-6862265 GCF_004916995.1 Morone saxatilis | reverse complement strand
AAATCCGTATTTCTCCCCTCTCCGGTGAAGTGAGGGAATGATGCACGACCATTCAAAAATATGACTGGGCTTCTAATGATACAAAGCTTAATGCAAATGGGTGAAGTGTCCCTTTAAGTAAAAGTAGCAGGACCACACTATGAAAATACTCCATTAGGCGTAAGTAAGTCCAGCATTCAAAATTGCACTTAAGTAAAAGTGAACTACTTTATCTACACATAGGTTGTTACAATAGCAGCACATCATATAAGTTATATGTACATTTTGGACTACAAAGTAACTACAGCTGTCAAACAAATGTAGTGAATGATGACGTGTAGTTGAGTAGAAATATAAAGTAGAAGAACACTGAGCATAACTGTAACATATCTGTAAATTACATATAGTGTTATCAGTGCAACATAGCCAACATGGCTTCACAGAAGCCAAATCCTGTTTCCAGACATAATCCTTTTAATTGAACTCTAACCGGATTTGGACAAGCACAAGTGTAACTAAAAACTTTAATGACAGCTGCTATCCATTTAGGTGTGCCATTTATATGGCTCTGGTACTGTGTATTCTGGCTCACTGGCAGACACTTAAAAGGAACAGAGTGATTGTTAATGTTAATTCAATCAGGAGAGACTTCATTTTGAATGAAGAAATATATTTACTTGACGTGCATAATAAAGATGAGAAATGTGAAAAGTCTTTGGCAATCAGAGCCCATCGTGATGTCATCTTATTTGACATCACCCCCTCGATGAAGTCTAGACACTGATGTTGGCGATGAAGATCTGCTGAGGAGTGGACTTCTAATGAGTTCAACCTGGGCAGTGGATATGATGAACTGGTGGTGATGGGGTGGAGGAGGGGTGCATCAAAATGACAGCTGAAAGCAGCAGAGAGGAGAACAAATTTAAACGTTGACAGCTACAACCTGATTGGCTCGGGGAGATTGTGACAAAGTCTGATTGGTTTAACTGAAAGAGTAAATGCCCATAGTCAGCTGACTGAGAATTATGAATGAAGGAGGCATAAAGATAGTCTCCTAATTGAACTTGTGCTAAACTTCATTTGTCTCACGTGTGCTGGGGTATATAGGTTTCAAAAGTAGAAAAAAATAAACAAAAATAACCATCAGTGGACAAATGCTGATAATTGGCTTGTGACTTAGTATAACATACTCAGTGTAGCAGGCTATTCAGTTACTTTAAAGTAAAAAAATAAAACTTGCCATAAAATATGTATGATATTTTGTGCATTCCCTGTAGTGATGCTCGGGTTCGTCTGTCTGAAGATGAAAGCAGCATTGCATTTTTGCCCTGGTAATTGAGGGAAGCAAGTTTAAATTTAAGAAATAGTCTTGCATTTTTGTTGTGTTGTAAAAAATCAGAACTCTAATCAAATACAATGTGAAACCAGAATTGATTCTTTTTTGTATAGGAAAACTTAATGGATTCCTCAATGAGAAAATACCATTTGTTGTTGCCTCGTTTAAGCACACATACTGTGCAAACTACTAATCAAGTTAGGACACACAAATATGTGTGCAGCAGGTGGGAAAACAGAACCATTTTAAAGTATGCAGATGATTCTGTTGTTGGTAGTTGACTCCATGACAATGAGACCAGCCACGGCCCGGTCATCAATTACTTCTTGAAATGGTGTGAGGTCTCCTATCTTCAATTAAACATATCTAAAACTAAAGACATGATAATTGATCATCTGACCATGAAGAGTCGGACAGTGGAATGTGTGCAATCTTACAAATTATTGACTCAAAACCGAACTTCAAAGAAAACTGTGAAGCTGTGTGCAAAAATGGGCACCAGTGTTGTGTGATTTGTTTGAGGAAACATCAACAAAACCATGTTTTATCATGCTTTTATTGAATCAATTTTATTTCTGTCCTTGGTGCCATGCTTTGGAAATAAATCTGTAAAGAACAAAAACTCCCTCAGTCAAATTGTTAAATCGTCCAGTAGGATGATTGGTGAATCACAGCTTAACTCAGCGGATAACCAGCTCGATCATAAATGACGACTCCCACCCTTTGCACAGTGAATTTAAGCTTCTCCCTCTTTCTGGACAGAGATTCATAGTCCCAAGATGTAGAACAAAGTGGTATAAAAATAGCTTTGTTCCAGTAGCTACCATTCAGATGAACAAGTTGTAGAGTTTTTATTGTTTTTATCAGAACTTGTTTATTCTAGTGGTTATTTATTTTAGAATCTTAGTTGTAAGTCCTGATTTTTAGAGCCTTGCCTTACTCTTATCTTTATCCATTGTCATGTTTGTATGTTTGTCTGAGTTATTTGTTGTTTTTATATTTTTGCCAAGAGGAATGCCTTGTCTTTTCCTGAAAACCAAATCTAATCTTGAGTACAAATAAAGTAACCTTTTACCTTGAACCTTGAGTTTAAATAGACAGTGCAACTCAACCCACACACTTTCATCACAGATAGGAACATTGCAATTGTTTGTATGGGCTGACACGTAGACCTTTATGCAGAGGAAAAGGACGGCAGTCTCACTGTGAACCATCTGCTCATTCTAAATGTTGGTTGCCTTTGATAGGACAGCAGAAAGTCATAGTCATCCATGGGGAACAATGAAAGACACAGAGCAGCATGAGAGTAATCAGAGAATCAAAAACCCCTTTCACACATGGAACCTGCACATTGCTTTGTCCACTTATTCCTGCAAGATGGTGGTACACACATCTTGTCTTCACACGTTTCCTGCATTCAGCATCGACTCTGTTCCCTTATGACATGACAGTTCTGGATAGATTTTCTTTTTTCTACTCACCATGGGTGGCAGCTCTGCTGGAGAACGGCAGTCAGTTGAAAAATAAGGACACCACAGGAGAAGCATTAGGATGAAGATGAAGTGAGTGAGCGCTTTTCAGTCCTCAGGCAGGCTACACAAATTATGGATTTTGAAAATTTGCTTTGCATGTGAATGCTTTAGCAACCCCAATCATTGTCTCAGTACTAATCACATTTGATGGGGCATTTAGGAAGCGTTATCCCACTTACTCAGTATAGTAACCCCTAGTTGGAAAACAGAGAGAAAAAAGTCAGATGTCAGAAGTATGAAAACAAAGCACTGACTAACATTAGAAGGCAAGACTCTATTTATGTCTTTCTGCTGCTTTTATCCGTTGTGCTCATATAAAAGATAATTATGGTAGTCAAATACTGTTAATCAGATTTTGTTATAGACTTTCTTTCCTTGTTATTTCATCTAATCTTCAAAAATGCTTTATCTAAAAACATGTATTGCAGAAGAGGGGTTGTCTTCACGGTGGTATATATGTGAAATTTGATGCTTCTGTTTCACCGGCTGATTGTTCAACATGTGATTTAATATAATAGTGTCATTACTAATGTCAAGAACCTTGTAAGCTTGTGCATGCTTAACAGAAAATGGCATGCTTCAGTCAAGAAAAAAATATAATTTCAAAATAATTGAAACTTACATCATAAGTTTGCAACTTCCTGATGTGACATTCATGTAAAATCAAATGCTGCTCTTGTTCATTGATGACTTTAACTTGTCTTGAATTTTCCAGATTGTTGACTCATTTAAGTATATGTCTGGGAGGATCTAAAAAAAAAAACCCAGGAGAGATGACTAAAGAGTGGGGGTGGAGGATGTACAAACTAAAAGAGATAAAAACTCAGTTCCTTGACAGTTGAGTGCAGATTTGAAGACCTTGAACTAAATGGGAAAGTGCAGAGAGGATTATGGACAACAAGCTCATCCTACATTTATCTCATATCGATTGAATGTATTCATGAAGATACTTTTGTGTTATTATTGTTAACATGGCTGTCTGGTGTCCCTTGGGACCATCTTTACTCTGAGAGTGACAGTGAAGGGGAAGCTTACTAGATAAAACACACAGATCGCCCATATACTATATAATTGATTGGATGTGTTATGGCTTTCCTGTTTTAAAGTGCTGCTGAGTTCATGACTGAATATCTGTCTGATTCTTTGCATTTCCTGGTCTGAAGAGAAAATCAGGCAGCTTGAGGTATGTAGCTCTCTGGAGAATCAGGGGAAGTGTCTTATCTAAAATGGATCTGGATATAATGGGAGGGATGAAGGAGTGTTTTCCTCCATGCCAATGCAGAGGCATGCCAAGGACCTTTTGATGTCTTATGAAGAATAAAAGGGGAAATTACTTATTCAGACAGATAGAGCCAAAGTATGTCATAGCTGAATGAAAGGATCAGGGAATAAAGTGTTGAAGAAAAGGATGCTTCTGAACAGAGGGAAGATGCAGACAGGGTCGCACCTTTTCACTTTGATTTACTGGAGCCAAAAACTACTGGATCCAATTTGGGTTTTTCTTTCAGTAACCACAACATCAGTGATGTTCACACAGAGGAAAGGGGAATCGTGGGTTCAGGGTGAGCTGTAGCTCATTTCTGGAGAGGTTAATTGTTTAGTCAGAATCTTGTACTGCTAAAGTGAGATTGTGCACATGCAATGTGTGTCTGCATGGAATGCTTCTGGCAAAATAAAGCAATGAAAAAATAAAGTCTTACCTACTGTAGTCTGCATGTAGCATAGCCCAAACTCATTCCAAAGTGTGTAACAGACCCACTGATCCACTGGATACCGTGTCAGTGTCACGTTTTCCCTAACCAAGATGTTAAAAGTCACATGTAACACATGTATGAAGGTGGGATGGTAAAAGGACTTTCACTCACATCTTATTTGTATCCTATGTAAAACCAAAAGTCAACGGTGGCTTATTTTAAGTTTTTTTAGGTAATGTATTACATCAGGTACATAACTTAACCTAACCAAACTGCGGGCTCAAAAGGCTTTATTTCGAAAGGGTAATCGGACGTTGCATATTTATTTTTGCTAAACTGACCGTGGAATGAGAAGGTGTTGAAAATGTGGCACTGTGGCGTGACTCTGGGTTGAGTGTATAGTGTATAGTGGTTGAGTATGTAGGGAAGTCACTGATGAGGGATAGGAAGTGATTCTAATTGCTTGTGTTACAGCTTTCCCTTTTATAATTTATTAAAGGGTAGGTTTCATTTTTTTACTATACTATACTGCCCATATGTATATATGTACATTCCAGTTATCTACACTTGCTGTTGAGAGATCCCTTCCGATACTACTTTACTGTAATGCAGTTCTTCATATGGTTGGCGATGGCGAGACTCACACCAAGCTAAGTCTTACCAGTTACTGCAGCCATTCAAGCTATGCTGGCCTGGTGCAAATGCTATCCACAGCACAGCACAACAAGGTAAAATAAGTAATTTACCTTGATGACGTTTTGAAGGTCAGCTGGTTGGCAGAAGCCATCGTCGAGTCTGCAGTTCTTCATCAGACATCTGAACTTTAGAATGCATTTCTGCACTCAAAGGGGTCTGTGTATTTTGCCCTCAATTTCTTACATTGGAGTGATCCCCCTTTGTGTCAAGTAGGGAGAGGAGGTAAGATGACAGTGACCAATAATTTTTGATGCAAGCAGAATTAAAGTTCAGGGCCACAAAATACCTACACATTTCTCTTTCTAATCATGTGCATCTACCAGCAGGATAATGTGCCATGAAACGCAGCATTTATCATCTCAAGATGGTTGCAGTAACGCTCAAGCTCATTTTTGTGTATGATACTAGATTCTAAGTCAGTAGAAATTTAGGTTATCATGCATGCAAACAAATAAGCATCATTACCAACATCTTGTTGGCTCTGTGGCTCAGATAAATGTAGATTGTTACAGAGGAAAGACTGGGATCCGACTCAGTGTGGGTGTACATAAAAAACTGGCCAGTGGGCATTTGTGTAGCTGTCCGTCGGTCTAAACAGTGACTGAACGTGATGCTGGCCATGTGGAACACTTTCCTCAGTAACTTATTGAGTGTTTTATGAACCAAAACAAAGTCAATCACTGTACCCTCAGGGATCCCTTGTCAATCTCTCTGCCTCTGTCAGGTTAAAAGGGCAAAAAAAAAAACCTTTTAGACTGTCTGTACAGAAGTCGAGGCCTGGCAGCAGCACAGATAATCAATACAGTATGTTGATTCAACCCACTTAACTAAATGAGTGGTCTCTTATAGATGGACATTATAATTAGGGTAGTTAAAAGCTTGGAGAGACGTATTCTGGATGGATGTCCTGCAGAGCTGTCCTTCACATATGCACTTTAGTATTTTTCTTTCCTATGGGTGAGTGCCTTTAGAAGAACTTGTGTGTCATGACAGGCCATGGGGAATTCTATAACTCACGTAACTAAGTACGCCTTTAACTAATTAAGTTTTATTACTGTAAAAATGACTGCTTGGTCTTTAAGGGGACACTGAGCTGAGTGATTTACTGTGCATAGTTTAAACAGGAGATCAAACCACCTCTGATCCCCATCAGACTAGTGGAGCTGAGCTTCAGGGCGCTTAAATTCTTCTTTTTTTTTTGCAATTAAATTAGACCTTCTGGTGGGTGATTAGCAGCTGAAGTCATTTTCCTGCCAGCATCACTCAATTTGCGATAGTTGTCACAGATCGCTGGAGAGTTCAATCTTGAGATATTGGCTCGCAGTATCAGATAATCAACAACAAATATGGTTTAAACTCTGATGGATGTTATGAAAGTCATGCGCACTTTGCTTATTGTGGGTGGCGTGTGTGTTTGGGGTGAGTCTTGTTGTAGAGACAGCAGACCTGTAGGTCAGACGAAAGATTTACTACTTGATTGGACAAGGAACTTCATATTAACGTGAAGCACGGAGTGAGCAAGGACACTTTTCTCATCCGTTATCATTCCTGTTTTTCATCCCGCCCCCTCCCTCTCCTCCTTTCCACCCTTTGCTGCCCTTCCCCTTCCTATTTCTTATTTGGTTTTAAGATATTGCTGGCATGATTAAGCAATCAATTTGTTGACAGCCAGAAAACAAATTGAGTAGAAATATATACCGAACCATATATAAAAAAAAATATATATATATATTTTTTTTTATATAAATATATATATATATTTTTTTTTTAACTTAATTGTTTTTTGTCAAAGGAAAATGCTAAATATGAAGTTAAAAAACTGAGGTTTTTTGGCAACTGGTCAGCCTCAGTCTTTGGGTAATAATTTTGATGCCATTTTGTTTTAATTAGTATTATTTCTAGTGCAGAGATGGTTAAGGATGTGTATCTGTGTTTACATCCAGTTCATAATTAACTGAGCAGACATGCTCTGAAATGATCCTCTGACTGATCAATACCGAGTCACTCTGCTACGCTAGATTCTAAAAAAAACATAACTACCTGACAGATTGCCTTCATGCACGGCTGCGCAAGGATAAAAAGAATGTTGGTGTGAAAATCCAGCCCTATTAACTCAGCATTATGTTGCAATTTACGGTCATGGTGAATCTCCACAGACAGCACAATTTGCATTTGACGTTATGCCCCCTATTCATTTGAACAAGGACAGGCGTGGAAATGTTTTAGAGGATTATCGGATGAAGTGTCAGGCATGTACAGTCATTGCAATATGGTATAGTCTGGCTAGCACCAACTATTAACTTCAGGTTCAGGTGAGCCTTATTATATCTTGTTGTCATAGCATGCAGATAAAAAATAAAGAGGTTGTGCTCTGCCAAGTTGGATATCCTTATTTTGACACATTGCATAATTAAGCACTGCATCATTAATCCACTGTGTCCATGGGCCTTTCACCTATCCCTGTTTACAGTTTAAACTAAACTTGGTAGGCACATTGCACATTCAAGCACATAGACTCTTGCACACTGGCTGAGTGCGTAATAAAATAATGACTTACCATACAAGTGGCTACAGCTCACTATACCATGCAGACTGCATTAGTCAGACTAGCGAGAGAGAAATGTTAAAAAGTGCAGCTGAAGTCAACTTTCTGCTGATTTTGTGTCTGCAGCAGACCCACAGCCCAACAGCATTCCATAAAGCTAATTGGTCTTTATAAAGCATGCCCTAAAATCAAAGGACAGATTGAATCCATCTACCGAGTCACAACCTGACCCTCTGCACAGGCAGAAAACACAAACGACACCAAGCCAAGTACGTGAGTTACAGCCACTGAATCCAAAGGAAATTCCAATTTTGAATGTCTAACAGTGAGCATTTTCAGCCACACTACTCAAAAAGAAGCCATCTTCTGTTCTTCGTGGGAGTGAAATGACTAATAACATGCATGGCAATGGTACTTTTTACAGATAAAATTGTTTACAGAGCAGTAGCTAATATACAGTAATTGTTAGAATAATTGTTTTGACTACAGTGGCTTTAATATGCCCCAGTCTACAAGCTGCTGTGTTTGAAAACCAGCAGGAAGTCTGTGTCTACCAACAGTCTACATTTGGTTCATTTTACCATATATAGATAATCTTTCTAAAATTGTAACTATAACCATATCCTAACTAGGAAGTTGCCTAAATTTTACCGAACCACAACCAACGTCCCATTCTTTCATTAAGATATTAGCACTATTTGAACAGGATGTTACTTTTGCTGCGATCACTGTTGTCCAGTTTGCTATGCTGTTCTGATATCGAGCTGGCAATGTGCCTAGAAGTAGAACACACACAAAGCAATGAGCTATTAGAGGAATATTGATCTTCTCAGAGGCAATGCCACAGAAGTCAGATGGATGATTCAAAAGCCACAGCATGTGGGCATAGCAGTCTATAATGTGACTGATGATACAGTTGTTGTCTGGCAGTTAGTTGTATTGTGATGCTACATTTAAAATATGAAACACCTCTGCTCTGTTAGAAGAGACACAAAAACGCTGTTAATTCAAAGCAGGGACATCAATCTTTAATCTCTCATTTCGGATCACAGTACAGTTTCACAGTACTTTAACTGTGAAACTGTACTGTGATCTGAAATAAAAAAATAAAATAAAAAATTCTTCAGGTGATCAGGAAACATGATACCTTGTATCTTAGGCCCCTGGAGAAACCAAAGTCTTCACTGTCATTTTCACAGCAGGCTTATGAATATTTAATCAGGTTAAAGTGGAACCAAACAGCCAAACCTCCTGCAGGTTTCTGCCTCTGGTGACTTTGTTACATTCTCTATTAGTTTTAGTCTTCCCCACTGAGAAATGCCAGCAACACAGGCATATTTATACAGAAATGCATTAATTTTTGAATCAGTTTATCAAGCAGTGTTTGTTTTTACACATAAGTGTAGGCCTCTCAGTTAGTACAACATTTCCCTCTCCAAGCCTTTCAGCAGGTTAATCCTGGCAAATGGACTGATTCACTGGTTCCACTCTGACAAATTTCATGCCGCATTTCTGTTTGGAAACAAACATCAAGGAAATGGGGAAATAGTCATGAAGCAGCACATACTCACTGTGTCTCTTTGGGTTGTGGAAACTCTTAGCAGTGATCCATTTAGATCACAGCAACATGCACACACCCACTCCTCTCATTAATATGGTTGCAGCTGTGCCTGGAAATCTGCGTGGGGAGATTAATGGGGATTTGACGCAATAGAACTGTTTGTCCATGACATGATTATTATCATTATTTAATCAACTGTGATTGCATTATTCACAAATGAAATAATGACCAATGAACTGCAATCCATTTTATTCTGATTTGAGTGGTTATCTTTTGCTCTCAGACTGCTCTCTCTGAATTCTGATTGACTTGACTTCTGGTACAAAATCGCCCAGTGCAAAAGGTGTTTGGTTTATACAAAGATTACAGAATATAAATTACATGGTAACCACCTTAATGCCTCCTGCTTCAAAATTCAATTATAACATGTGTTATCATTATAACAAAGCTGGTGTTTCTTTACTCCTCACTGGGTTGTTGCATTAAAGTATTAAAATGTGGTCTTGTTACTTGATCAAGACTGTTTGCTGGTCGGTGCTTTATTAAAGGGGCACTTGAATGATTTTACATATCAGGCCCTATTTTAATAGCGCAAGTGCAACAACAAGCATAAATGGTATATAGGTGTTAGGAGTACAGACTGTGTGGGTTCCTCTGAGCGCAACTGCTATTTTGCTTCGTGTATTTGCCGATACAGGGCTGTATGAAGTGTGGTGATTAATACATACACAGTCACATCACTTATCTTATAGCTTTGAAACAGTTGCTCCAATCACATGTGACATGTGAACACACAGCACCATAAATCCGCTGCCGGTGGCTGATGTGTTTTTTTAAGAGCTGGAATAGGCCGCTCTTTCTTGGCACCACTGGGCAAAAAAATCCTAGTAACGTTTTAGCATATTGTAATTAACTTGTCTGAGAGAAAACTAGACCACTGCACCTCCTCTTGGCTCTGCTTTCAGGCTTTTGACTTAGGCCAATCAATCATTGCTCATTGCATTTATTTATTTATTTATTTTTTGCTTTGGAACAAAGGTCCATTCACCTCTATCATATTGAGATAGTAACAGAAACAGTCCGAGACAAATATACCTAAGCAAAATTAACCAAAACTTTCTGCATGGCTCAATACCACTAGTGGGCAGAGTTCTTCTTGAATATGGTCAATTCATGTCTCACGGTTGGGCCCCAATAAAATCCGAGTCCAAGTCAACAAAATTAAAATCAAATGCTGAAACACTACTGGTGGGGAATAAAGCTGTGTGGAGGACGGAACAGACCCAGTGTCATAGAGCCATGCACACATGATAACCAGAAGGCGGCACAAATAAATAGAAGAAAATTACTCACTAAGGGCACAGAGCGACAATCAGCAGGAACACGTTTCTTTTATTGAGACATTTTCTATTTTGTACGTTGTGATTAGATCATTAAATATGATCTGATACAGATTCTGGTCAAAGCCCTTCGCTTAGCTGGAGCTGTATGGTCCTCTATCACTGAATGAAAAGTATTCACATCATGCACTAAAGTGCGTCCTGGAAGCATTTTCCAATAATATACACACACGCATATTGCTTAGAGAGTTTTAACTGACTGCAACTCATTTTGGAGAAGCATTTGGTTGTGGGCGACTGCCAATTAAAACTCTCCCTGCTTCTTTCTCTCTCCCTGTCTCTATTGCTCTGTCTCATTTGCAGCATAAAAATTGCTATTCAGATGTTGCATTAAATAATTCTCATGACCAGGGATGTGGGAGTAGAAAGCCTCCACTGGCCTCCCTCACACTTCTCTCCCTCCTCCCTATCTCTGAACTCCCTATAAATATTTATGACGGTATTTGAATAATGTGAATTGAAATGACAAAACATCATTTTGAGAACAGACGAGTAGAAATGGCAGGAAGGTGAGGAATGGGAAACAGCAGCGGTGGAAAAATATTTCAAACCTAAAATGTGAGTCCTCTTGGGGTCGAGCCTTAGAGACAAGAGATGAGGACCTTGTAAAGGAGGTGCAAATAACTAATGATAGTGTTCATTACACGTTGTATTCAGAGACGAAGATGTGGTCATTACTGAAGTATTTTTCTCAGTGACATGGATTTATGGACATATCCCCTATCTACAGTAATTAGACTAATGTCACATAGTCTATCCACAGAGTGGTGTGTCACACTGCTCTCTGAAAGATGTCCCTGCAACAACAGAGGCTGTAGCATATGAAACTACTGATGACAAAGGGGGGAAAATAGCTGCTGGTAAAGGGGGGAATGATAGTGACAACTCTCACAAGAACAGAGAAGAGAAAATGAGATTAGGTGCAGGTAGAGAGGTGAGTGTTGCTCTCAGAGAGAGAGAGAGAGAGAAGACAACATAGAAGATGAAAAAAAGACAAGCACTGAGGGAGTGAGGTTAGGATGGTATCTCTCAAGAGGGAAAATGTGAGAAGAGAGAGAGGTGTGTGGTCTTGTGTGTGTGTCACTGCTGTCTTTTTAGTTGTGCAGGTGACAAGGCAACAGGGAAAGACACCTCATGTTGCAGGAACAATAGGGATACTAGAGCCAGGCTTTAAAAGATGTGTTTCCTTGAAACTGCCTCAACTCTTTCTAACAAAAAGAGCACAGTCATGAACTATTAAAAATGTAATAATAACATTGGAACAAGCCTTAAATAATGTATTAGCCTAGTGTCACCTTTAATAGTAAGGTCAATTAAAATGTATGCTTGCAAAATAGATGAAAACTGAATTGTAAATATAACATAATGCTCTATGTTGTTCAGTTTTAGTAGGTTTAGTATGGAAATTATTTACGTAAGTTAATTCTATAAATGTGAATATTACCATACATTGGCCACATACAACCAGTGCTTATTAAAGGTCCAGTGTGTAACATTTAGGAAATGGAATATATTATTCATGGGTATGTTTTTGTTGTAGATACATTCATCTACCGTTTTTATCTACAGTGTCACAACCTGGCTCAAAAGTGTGTGACAAAAGAGGGAGACCACACAGTCTGTGAATAGTTAACTCAATTTAATTAAGTAAATGCACAATAATCAATACAGTTTAATATATCTGAGAAAGCCTTGCAGGTCTGATTTATAGCCTCCTGAGCCCAGCCTGCTCAGGTGAGCTTCATCAGGGAGGAATCTCAGCTCCACCTCTTACTTCCTGAAACAAAGAAGGTAAACAACCAAGAAAAGGGAACAGAATAAGGCCAACCCTAAGGCCGTCACAACAGAGAAAGTGGGTCCTGTTTCATCTAGGTCTCCATCAAGTAGGCCATTCAGATTCTACGCCAAAACCCAACCTTGAACAGAGACAGAAGTTTTGATGTCTTCTCCATATACTACAGCATTTTGTCTTGTGACTGAAGTTCCATACTGGTGCCGTGTGTTCACACAAAATGATGTGATGACTGTGCAGGGTTGAATTGAACCTTGAATAAAGATTTATTTGTCAAACCAATGCTAATTATGCTTTGTTACTGAAGTAACTCACCCCTGCCATCCATTCCTATGCACATTACAGATGTCATGTTCTAAAGTTTTTTATTAATTTGTTGTTGTATTTTAAAGAGAATGTGCACCAATTGACAACTTTCTATCAGAACCAGCATTTACTTTTTCAGTAATTTCAGCTACAGTAGTTTGTCTGTTGGATCAGACCACGCGGGCCAGCCTTCACTTCCCACGTGAGTGAGCCTTGGCCGTTTGGAAAGTTAGGTTTAGGGTTATGCCCTGTAGGCAGTTGACATGTCAGTTTATTTTTTTATTTTTTTTTTTATGTGAGCACCGAAAATAATTGATGAATAACAACAGCTGAACTGTCAACAAAAGAGTAAGAAATGAAAGCAGGCTGTCTAAGCCATGAAAGCATTTGTGCCGGTGTCAAGCATCAGCCGATGAGTAAGCACTGAACATTTAAAGAACCAGTGTGTAGGACAACTAGCAGTGAAGTTGCAGATTGCAACCAACTAAATACCGCTCACCTTGCCAGCGTGCAGGAGAAACTACAGTGGCCGCAAAAGGCCCTATCTAGAGCCTGTGTTTGGTTTGTCCATTCTGGGCTACTTAAGAAACTTGATGGTACTGATGACTTATGGATATTGTAACAATTACTATTTCTGTGAATCATTGCTTCTTGGAATTTACTTGGATCAAGACCTACTTCAAGGCTAAATGCTGAATTTGTAACATTGTAGCACATATTACATTTCTATAACATTCCATAGTTCACTTTAAAGTTTTATTGCAAACAGAATCCAAAGTATTTTCTCATTTCTCATCTAAGTACCAGACTGTAAAAAGAACCAAACCCAAAGTGTCACATAATAAGTAAGGATTTAGTTGAGCATTCTGTCACCTCAACAGAAATCAGTCACGCTTCATCTTTTTGTTGGAAAAAAAACTCAAAACCAAAACATACACCTATAACACAATGCACTATGCATAATGAGATCCACATCAGATTGACCACAGTGTTATTCATAGAAACGATGTCCTTGCTCCAAATCTTCTGAAAGGAGCTGAATCTATTTCCCTTATCACACAGAGCAGAAAACAATGAGTTGAGAGGAAGAAAGGATCTGAATGAATGAGAAAAGGTGAGAAAAAAAACAAAACATAATAGATAGTAGTGGAAATTGATTTTGAACAAGCGCTTTTATTCGACAAAAGCTTGGCATCTGAAGAGAAAATGGTCTCCCTGAATAAGTACTGTGACAAAAATGTGGTTTAGACCCGATAAAAGAAAGCCGGGGGGAGGTAGAGGGAGACGATGGGTTGAGAAAGGAAGATAAAGAGTGATTAAAGAAAATGAGAAAAGAGGCAAAAGAGAAGCAAGAAAAACAACCTAAAAAACAAGAGTGGCGTAAGGAATAGAAAAGGAGATGTTGGAGAGAAAATGTGGGTGGGATATGAGGAACAATGGGTCTCTGTCCTTTGGGTTTAAATTGCCAACAAAGAGGAGACTTACTAATAAATTCAAGATGTCTCTCTTTTATTCTTAACATCCTTATTCTTCACAGCAAAGTGCTATTAACTGAAGGTGAGGGGTGCAGAGGTTCTGACGCATGGACTACCATTCATTCAAGATTAATGAAATATAAACTGATTTGGCAAAGGGTATTCTGAACAGTTAAATGCTAAGAGACAAGACAATCCCCACATTCACTGCTATGTGTCTGGTATTTAGAACATTTCTTTATTTAGTTATGGTTGATTACTACAATGCATAATAACACCTGCAGCCCCTTCCTGTCCTTTAAAGTGGCCATTCACTAATTATGCCTTACTTCAAGCCTTACTATAATTCAAATGGGTGAGTTATATAAAATGTCACCGGTTTTTGTACCAGGCTGTAAACATGTTTATTTCTGCTGTAAAGTTGACGTTTTATATGGGGATTGTTGAGATTGACTCACATCTGTAGCCAGCCTGAAGTGGCTGTTCAAGGAACTTCTTCCATGTTGGTTTAATTTGCAAGCCACAGAGGTTGCTGCTTGGCTTCACCATACAACAGTTCTCAGAGAGCTTAGTGATATTGTAATATACAGATAAAGTGATACAGTTTTAGTCAGTAACTGTACCAAATTTGATAGAGCTGGTGAAGAAAATATTCCCTTAGGCTACTTGAAATCAGCTAAAGCTACTCCCCTCCCTGTATCTTTGCTATCTCATGATACTCATGATGAAAATTACACTATCTGTATTACATGCAGTTTATTCACAAATGCAAATATGATAATGCAAAGGAATGTTATGGCTTAAAAAACATATATTGCTGAGATTAAATAGGGCTGACAGGTTTTCATCAATGTGACTCACACAGCAAGAGGAGGTGACGGAAGTAGTGTTACTGGATCTTTGTTGAGCTGTCTCTTCTGGAACAGTTGACTTTAGTTAACAGTGACACTGATGGCAAATATGACAAAGGACTCCCATCCTGGCTTTGCCAGTTGTCAGTTATTTTTTAATCAAGCTTCAATGTAATAAAGGAAAAAAAGTATAATGTAGTCTGATTTGAGCTAAATAAGTAGCTACCGAAGTAGTTGCTGTAATCTAGCTATGCTTACATGTCTCAATTGTTGTAAACTTTAGCCCTTTGGGGACAGAAAAGCGTCTTTGTGCAGTTTGATGCTGAGCAAGTAGCATACAGTCAGTTTTTAGACATTTTTCCTTGGAAAAAGTTGTCTGCTGTGGCTAGAAATGATTCTTAACAAGAGCAGTTAGACTGAAACATTGAAGTTTCCAAAACTATGAGCTGAAAGATGCTATGCTCAGTGGAGCTGAGGTTAACTGTTGGTTTGTGACTTTGAGTGAGTCGTTTGGTCGATTGTTAATATGAAAATATTGATTATTGCAGCTTTAACTTCTAAGGCAATTTAATTATGTTGTACAAATTGTCTTACCGTCTTTTGCAAAGCAAAGCATTATGGGTAAGGCTAAATTCATCATGAGTCCATCTTTCTTGCCCTGCCAACTTTATTTTGGTCCTTGGTACCTTTTATATGCTGAACTGACAATGACAGACTGACTGGGCTATGTATAGTCTACTGAGTCCTATTCAATTAATGAGAATATTCTTTTCAAATGATTCTTCTGCACCTAACATAGTATTTATACAGAACATTTTTACATATGTGTAAAAGGTTTGTCGTTTGGTCATCACATGACACATTGAATGAATGAATGAATGAATAGCTTTATTGTCATTGTCACAAGTACAACGAAATGTACTTTAAAAGACAAGATATACATCCAAATATCATGTTTACTGTCACTTTGCCATATTTTGGAGGTGAAAATGGCACAGGGTAGTCACTCATGCCACTTTAAATTGTGACTTTAATCCTGCCTTTGTATGCTTGTGCACCTGCATAAAATATATAAATAAAGTACAGTGTTAAGAAGTGACCAAAGATTGAATATCTTCTCTTCTATTGTTTATGAACTGTGTGCAAATCGCCCATTAATCAGTGTCTTATGGGAGAGGGAAGTGCTGTGACATTTTGGTCAATGTATCAAATGAAGGTGGGGAGCGATGGAGAAGGGAACCATGCATCAGGTTATTGTCTTTCTCTGCAGATTGGACACATACGCCTTGTTACCCATTCCTCTTCTGCTTTAGTTGTCATCTTCTATTTGGCTTTCACCTTGGAAGACCGACATCTTTTTTCAGTCTGCCAACATTTTCTACATTGGTTCACTAAAGAGACCTCACTTGAATATCAATTATGTGGGTCCTCTCGCTCTCTCTCTCTCTCTTCTCTCTCTCTGCTCTCTCCTCTCTCGCTCCCTTTTCCCCTGTTCGCTTCCTCTCTCTCGTATTTAGTCTCTCTCCCCCTCTTTCTCTCTCTCATTCCTTTTGTGGTTTCAAGGAGGTAATGATGTCAGCAATTACTCCTCTCACTGTGATTTATTAAAACTGCAGCAAATCAAAGAAGCATATTATGTTTCTCTGTTGTTCACGCTGTTTCTTGTGCCACTTAATGTATCCTTGAGGAGAGGGTGTACAATATGCATGGCCATGCAAGTGTGTGTGTGTTTATATATTTCTTTTTTTTGTTGTGCTAACAGTATGTGAGTACTTTGTCCTACAATAATTTACCAAATTACATTCTGAGAAGAGCCAATCCTTGAAAAAATAGAGGATCTATTGGTAGAAATATTTTTATAATATTCATTCATTTCATTGGTGTATCATCACCTCAATATAGGAGGTGTTTTCATTACCTTAGAATTGA
>NW_023340257.1:6820405-6845069 GCF_004916995.1 Morone saxatilis | reverse complement strand
AACCTCGGAAGTAAGAGTAAGAGCTTTAAGATCAATACTCGATTATCAGAGTTTCTTTTACTGTCCAACCAACAACAACTTCACTTCTGAGCATCAATAAACTATTATTTTCATTATAAAATAATTATATTCCACAAGAAAACTCCAAGGAACTCTCTTCTAAACTATTAAAGTGCTTTTATTGTCACACAACGGCATCTTTCAGCCTAAAAAGTCTCCGTAACTCAAACTCAAGCATAATTATATTCCCTTTAATCAGCAGTAGAATAATTAATAAAGATATATTAAATATATAAATTAACGGTACAAAACCTTAAAAGCCGCCAGCGTCCATCAGGATTAATGTTGAAGTTAGTTTGTTGTTTGCAGAATTGTAATAAACTCCTGAATGTGTTAAATGTTATTGGAGCTGCAACAGAAACACAACGTTTCTCTGCTCTAAGTTTTAGTTAAAGTAATAAAATAAGTATTATTTAGAGTTTGAACTCTTTGTCGGACAAAACAAATTTTTTTTCACTATTTTCTGACGTTTTATGAGCAAAACGATTCATTGACTAATACAGAAAACGATCAGCAGGTGAATCAATAATGAAAACAATCAGAAGTTCTTTTAATACAATTACAGGATTATTTCCTTTCTGTCTGCTTTAATCTGTTAATGATTAATCTTTATTGGAAGGACTCATCTATTATTCCTTAAGTGTAACGAGACATAAAAGAAGACAAAGCACTGAACTGTATTAACTGATTATTACCTATTAATTAATTAAACATCTCTGCAGTTCAGAGCTTAAAGGGACATTTTGTCTTATATATATATATATTCTATTTTTATATGAATATAAATCGACTCTGGTTAATCTGATGTCTTTAAAAAGACCCTGAATCCACCGAACATTACAGCAGGTTCAATAATTAAACATTATAAAAGTCAGAAGGGTCGAATAATCCAATTTTTAAAGGTTTGATTAATTCAATCAACAGATCGACAGATAATTAATCTGCAACAATTTGAACAATATTTCATTTATTTAATAGATTAAAATGGTTAAATTCAAGTTTAATAATGTTAATACATTTCTAAAATTATGTAAAATTTGTGACATTAACAGTAAAAAAGTATTTGTTCTATAATTTTACATGTGTTTGTTTGTTAACAAAAACGTTTATCAATGTATAAGCATTGGTAAAATACCCTTTTTTGTCACTAAAAAACTTCATAATTCATATCATAATTTCATAGATGGTGACTTTTATTACAATTCTATCATTTTAAAAGTCTAAAATAAGAAAAATAAAATAATAACACTCTTCTGTAAATTTAAGCCTGATTATAGCAGTGTTTAACTGTATTTATACGTAATTTCAAATGTTGTATGTATGTATTTTTACAGGTCAGTTATTTTCTGTAATTTTACAGTACTTTTTTGGCACCCCAGCTGCTGGAATATTAACTTTTTTTACATTGTTTTTTCTACAGTGTAGGATGATAGTTCCCGGTTTATACAGCGGCAATAGTGGAAATATTTTAGATGAAGTTACAGTCACAATGTGCAACAGCAAAGCTGCATAGAGCTCTGGACTGACTGCTTATGGAGTAGACACTGAATTAATGTTAATATCAAAAACATTGCATAATGGAGTGTTAAGGATCTGAATCTTCACTTGAATAGAGCTTAACTTTCAGAGCTGCATCATCAACCTTCAATGGCCTACAGCTCAGTTCCACTCCAAACCATAGATTAAGGTATCTGAACTTTGAACTATGAACACTTTAGCATTGCACTCAGATGATCACTGGTGTATAAGACATTCCTAAACAAGTCTGAAGGGTATATTTGCTATAGTTTTATAGTCATTCAGATTACTTGAAGGTCACAGGCTACCAGTTGTCAGTATTCTGCAAGCTTTGCATAGTTTGCAGCTAAATATACATTGTTTCATAAAAAGAGTAATATGGATGATTTTTTCCTACAGTATGATATGAAGTGTAACCATTTGGGCAGTGAAGTAGTTTCCCATGTGGTGATTTAGGGTGGCTCAATACACTGTACTGTACAGTACCTGCTTGGACTAATCACCTGCACACTCCCTACTACTGGGTATGTGATCCTGTTAACTGGCGACTTTCAACCAGTAATAACATATTTGATTGAAAGTCACCAGTTAACAGGATTAAACAGCTGTGGCAAATTAGAAAAGCTCCGGCCCAGACACATCAGCAGTCTAAATACAAAATGCTGACTGGTCCACTATTTATCCCAGATACTGAGTAGCACTGCATTTCAGTGGAGTCTTTTCTGCCTGAAAAAACAAATACTGAACATAAAGTAATAATTCAATGTCGGATGCATTTGTGGCTTGCCATCTCGTGTGGTTGGCTTGTCAATAGTGCGGTATTTCATTATTGTGGTTATAGCAACAGGGTCACGCAGAATGAGTTCTGTTATGAATAGCACCATATAATCATAACATACATTTTCTTAATTACATGTACAAATACATTCAAATACATTGTTAACTTGAACTGTCACTGATTCAACAGCTGTATTTTATTTCGAATGCTTTTGAGATAACCAGTGATTATCCAAAAAGTCACATATTTGTTCTTTTGAGGGAGCCATATTTTTGCTCCCGCTCTCATTGTTTCCTGATCCGTTTCCATGGACACCATGTTTTTCCAAGTCAACACATTGTTAAATAACCAAACACATTCAGCAACACAAGGCCAGTTAAAGCAAGCACAATATGAGCAGCTAATATCACAGCAAAGTGCTATTAACTAAAGGTGAGGGGAGCAGAGGTTCTGACACAGGGACTACCATTAATTCAAGATTTTATCTGGTGGGCTACATCAGATCCAACTGCAAACAGAGAGACATGGGACTCTTCTGCTACTTCATTGGGAAGTTCAACATACAAGTTAAAACATATAGCAGGGTAGCAATTTGTCACAAGCATATGTCACTCACAAGTCATTATATTAAACCTGTATAACCCGAAATAAATCACAAAAGTCATATGCAACATTATGCAACAAAATAATACAAACGATTAATGCTGCAGAACTTAACTAACCCAACTTACACTTAACTATCAAAGACTGAAATGAACGCCTGAGAAAAACCTCGCAAAGAAACAATAACAGATTCAGGTTGGTTTGGCAGGCTGTAGATGCACAGGTACAGTGACTCATTTGGAGAATTTAAGGAAAGGATAGCTTCTATAGAAACATAGTTGCATCACATGCATCTCATCATTAGTTGGGATGCTCCTGGTTATTTGGGTCCACAGCCAGTTCATACTCAAAAAGGGTATAATACTGGGTTCAATGAAGCTCATATAAGGTGACTTGAGTTAATAATTTAGTTTATTTCCCTCTGCATTCTGATGTGCTACTGAAAAACATTTCCCCATGAAATGTCAAGTCAGATAGTCTGCCCATATTAATATAAATGGGGGAAAATATTAGAACCACGTCTCAGTATAACTCAATACAATTCAACAGCACCACAAACTACAGCACAAAATTACCAGAGCTGAATCAACACCTCTCTAAAATAGATGAGAATAAATATATTGCATGGTTTATTAGACTGCTTTAGTTTTAGCTATTTATTATACATTTATATGGAACTGAATTACAATTCAAAAGTAATTTACAGATTGACTTTGCTAAAAATCACAAGCCTCAGAGGCAGTGTCAGCTTACTATAAAGTCTTTACCAAATTTAAGTCAATCAAAAGGCCTTTTTTTATTATCTACAGTACTTTAACCTTGTCTTGCAATTTCATGCTTCAGCTGAATCTGAATTAATGTCCAGACTTTGGTTACCCTGTGAGGTTAATATACTTTTTTGTAATTGTCAGTGAAAGGCTGGAATCATGCCAAATTCAAAAGAAGAATACATCTTTCTCTGAAAAAGTTCTTGCTTTACCAAGTGCAGCGTGCTTATCTTCCATGACCCTTAACATTTATCTCAACTCCCTCCCGCTCTGGCTGGCAACCTCCTTTCATTTCACCACGTTTAAAGCCCTCTACTTCGTTAATGATGTGTAATTATCTTGGAGTATGTGTGAGGTGAAAACTGATTCCTCTGTGTCACGCCTGTTGACAGGCTTGACATGAGTTTAGTCGTCCAGGGCCGACCGTCTGTCATCCCAGTGAAACCCTCTGGGTCGACATTCAGTCCGTAGGGGACACTCAGTGACAGAGTTCAGGAGGTAAAATGACTTTGTGGCTTTTTCTTTCCTTCCATCCTCCAAAGGAAATCAGCCACAACGCTCTCTAAATGCAAATTGGAAGCCAGGCTTTTATGTGCTGCACTGACCGAACATTGGCACTCCACTGTGAGGCTGCCTAGGTGGGTGGGGACTGTTGAAAGTGCAGGTTCTCGGTGAATGTCATCAACTCTTGTAGATCCTCAATCACCCTTTGCATTGAACTGCTCTTACAGCAGAATGGATGTCCTTCTTTTCAGTGCAAGGCTAAAATTGTTATTCCTTAGGATATACACACTGTATGACTACATTTCTAAAGAGAAATGTTCTCTCTGCACTTTTTCTATACAGAAAGACTATTGGCTGGTTAGAGTAATTGGTGCCACTATTGATCAACTCCACAATGAATCATTTATTAAACATTATAAGAGGATGACATTTTCACCCATTTTTTTTTAACTTCTGTCTCTTTGAATTTAAAAACTGACATCTTTCACTATTCCTTATTTATTGACTATACTGCTGTGATTAACTGAATACAAAGCAGAGTCTTGAAAAAATGGCTCTGAAATAATTGATGAGCAGATCAAAGTATCTCCCCCAGTCTAACAGCTCTGTCTGTGTCAGATGAACCATTGCCTGAAAGTGATAAAAGAATATATGGAGTATGAACTGTGAAATGAATGCTTTGTCTGCCATTTTCCCTGTGCACTGGGCTAAAAAATTATATAAAATTACTCATTTATCGGGCTCCGTTCAGATTATTGAGATCCACCAATTTCCTCACTGTGCCACTGTCATTATATGAACTGTGGTGGAGCTAAATTATATCCTTATCTTTTCCTTATTACTTTACAATGCTCTTAGATACAGATCAGCAGCCATGGTGAGATTAGATTTTACCCATCCCCAGAAGCATTCTTGGGCTTTTGAAAACCATTGCGTCTGACACTTTGTTCAGGTGCCTATATAGGAGGATTGTCAAGCTGACTCATAAACACACAGACGTAAATTTAGACTACAATGTGATAAGATATCTGAGGAAACAGGTTCTTGAAAGACTTCAACTGCAGTGATATCTCTGATTGGACAGAACCATTGTTAGGGATGTCTAGTCTGCTCATTGATTGACAGTTAAACTGAATAGAGTGGGAAAAGTTCCCAAAGCTCTTTTTTAAATTTAATTGTGTTTTTAGTGTTGAAGTGCAGCATGTGGGAATGCACTGTTACCATGGTTTAGTGGACATGAAACAAAGCCTGTGAGCCATTTCAGGCAGTCCAACTCGAGTCCACTGCTATTCTCCCATGACATACTCCTCCCACTGCAACACATATTTTACACACCATTTTAATCATGGTGGTGCATTTAAGCCTTCGGTGTTCTGCTCATTCTTTTGCTGCATGCCTGTGTGGCTGCTGTCCACCCCAGCATTCACCTGAAGTGGGGGAAGGGTCAGAGCCTAGACGCCAAACATTATTGTACATATTCTGCAATTACATAATTGTCCACGTTATTTGGGTGACTGAAATGCACCTAATTAACAGCATCTACAGTAACTCCAAAGCAAATGCATCACACTGGTCTCATGTTTCTTTCATTCTTCTCGTTTTTCTGTTATAGGTAAGTGCTGCAATGACCTCCACCAGGACAGAGAGAAAGAAAACAAGGAAGAGAGATTGAATAAACAGCTGCTCCTTTCTTCGGCACCATTCATATTTCAGTGGGGTTTGCCACTCTTTATCCATATTCACTGGAAAGAACACAATCTTCTACGTCAACAAGTCTCCACTGGAAGAATCATGTTATTATATGATTATTATGTGTATTATTATATACATTTCATTTAACTTTTGCATATTGGTGCATGTACTGTATACCAACTAGAAATCAAGACTCAGCACCTTATTGTTTTGACTGCATTAAATTTTTAGCTTTACCTTGTAGCCAAAACAAAGCAATACAGCAGTCAAGGGAATTATATAGTACGATCAGGAGCCTGAAGCCAAGCAAAGGAGGCTGCATTTTTCTCTAAACAGAGGTGGTCTCCTGTGTCAATGGTTTGCCCTCAAATGGAGATGCTGGTTCTGTGTGTTTGCTCTATGCAACATATTGACAACCCAAACCTGTGTGGTTATGCCTGGCATTTGAAAATAAAATAAGAAGTTTGTTCATTCCCAAGAATTTCAGAATGAACAAAACGACATAGAGTGTGACTAAGATGTTTGGTTTTGACACATGACAATTTATGATTCCTCATTTCCATGTTTAAGCCATTAGATTTTTACTAAATGTCCTTCACTGTTGATGCCAAGGCAAATGAACCTGGTTATCCGTCAGTGCCTTTGTAACATGCAGTATTCAGATTTTGCCTAGTAATTCCACAAATGTAATGCCTAATGTATTTTCATTATGAGGACATAACTTGTGAAATTGTGTTAAAGTACCATTTTATTTATGGATGATACACATTACTATGCAAGTTGAAAAATGCAGTAAAGTGCAATCGGTTGTCTCTCCAAAACACAGCCGACTGCAAATTTTCCAAAGTGAAGGGATCATTTAACAGGTGTGTATCTGTGTGTGTGGGTGTGCAGTGTACAGTATGAGTGTTAGCCTTGTAAAAGCATTCTGAGGCATCAAAGGCAGAACTGTCTCATCACCTTTTTAACCATTATGTACAGCACCAAGCCGTTTTACAGATGACCCTTTTGTGTCCACCCTGATTTATTTTAGTCTGTACTGTGGAAACTAAAAAACATTACTTCAGATCTTTTATAATTTCCAAATATGTTAGTAATTCATTAATTCATTCATTAGTAATTAATCATCATTTTCGTAAAGTATGTAAGTGATTTTGTAATGCCATTGGGTCCACTTCCGTCACAGAATGTAATTTGGTTCCTCAGAATTGTTCACTGTCACAAATGAGGCTGAACTGGACTGCATCTCTTTGTCTGAGTGAGGTGAAGAGGCCTTCTGATGAGTGTTTGTCTGCTGGCTGCTGGTAGAAATGACTGTGAAGTGTCTTTGCAATCCATTCAGTCCATAATAAGCCCTCTTACATTCAATAAAACCTCTAGTTGGAACTTTTTGAAGGACACAGATTCAAGTGGACCAGAATCACTCAGCCTTTTGACTTGTTAAGTTCAGAGAGGTTTGACGAATCCGACTGATAACTCATTGCTTTCTCAAATTGTTGACACTCTTTATCACCTGTTGTACAGCTTATACTGTCTGTCATAATGTGGACTGTTAAAAGCTCCAGCTTCAGTAAATAGATCTCTAACCTCCAACACTTTCTTATGAAGAGTCAGTGACAGGCAAACAGCGAGGAGAAGTCAATCATTGGGATGGTTGCTTTCACAACTATGCAGCCATTAATGTGTCATGCCTGACACTTGACTTTTCAGTAAGGGGATGGAAATGGGGGAAAGTGTTGATATTGAATCCTTTGAAGCGCAACCACACCGCCTTTAAAAGACACTTATCTCTAAGCCTGCTTCCTACACCTGTGACCTTGCATAAAAATGTACCACAGTCTGTGCTTTTAGTGTCATTTTCATGCGCAAGAAAAGTTGTAATGTGCTGAAGAAATGCCAGGAAATCAAACCCTAAACTTTAAAATACTCTAAGATGCAACTGCCATTTGCATTTGGTAAATTAAGGCTCTTGCACACTGATTCACCATGTGAATGACTTTTTATCATATGCATGTGCATTATTAGAAAGTCTGGCCTGATTTTGTCTTACAGATTGACTTCATTATTTCATTTCGAGGCATCGTCATATGTCTATTTTTAATGCCGTCAATTGGGTGACAGGTAATATTCTAATGCTCTTCTATGCTCCTTAGATCTTGATATGCATATGAACAATCAGATATAATTATGAATACTGACTTTCAAATAAGATTTAATATGTTTTTACGAAATGGGAGCATTTCAGATTTCTGACAGCAGTAAATTAAGATTGAGTGATGAAAAGCACAAAGTTCCTGTGTCTTGTGTTTTTTTTTTAGAGTTTATTAATACTGATACTGAGGTTCTGTTTTGATTTCAATGGAAGTTATTTATCTGACAAATGATGATGAGCAGCCACCATCAGCAGTGAATCTTAATACCCATCTAGACAGCACAGTTGGTTGATTATTGACAGCAGCTTGTCAGTTAATATACACATCAGTGAGTCATATTAAATAGCAAACCAGTCGAATGTGGCAAATCACCACATCGTTAGAACCTGAAATTAAATGGAATATTTTTATCAAGATGGAAGTCAGTCATAATTTCCTCAAACAGCTTATTATTTTCCACGTGTAATAGGAGTTTGCATATCAGTCTTCCTAAATGCGCCGGTAATAATAATAACACTGTCAGTAGTTCCAAATCCACCCAGTCCTTAATACCCATATGTGCGTAGAATAGTGACCGGGCAGGTTGTTTTTCCCTGTTTTTTGCCCACTATGTGATGGGACAGGTGCAAGAGTGTAACTCTGCTGCCCCTCTTGAAAGTTTATCAGGATGCTGGCTGTGCGGGTTCAGGTTGACAAGTAACTCGTAGTTTGCTGGTGGCATTAACAGCGCTGACTGCAGGATCATTGTTCATTTGAGGTACTGACACTGACAGGGAGCTACTGTGTGGGCATTGTGCATAGGCTGTGTCTCACCTGAATTAATGGCTGGAGATTGCATTAGCCAAATAAAACAATTAGTAGATTGATTAATTGACTAATTAATTAATTAATTAAGTTGACCAGAAATTAAAAGATAACGGATAATCATTTTGTTAAAAGAAGTGTTGTCTGCTTTATATCATTTTTAATCAAATACCTTTCAGTATATTTATTACTGTTGAATAGACAGAACAAGTATTCAAGGGCCCCAGCTTGGGCTCTGGAAAACAGATAATTGATTGTTCTTTTTTATAATATTCTTTTTTCCTACTATTTAATTACATTTTATTGGGCAAACAATTGTCCACTTTATCAACCATTTAAAACACAATTGTAAGTTTCAGCTTAATATTAGCAATGTGATAAATGCTGATAGCTGCCTGTGTCCATGGTAGTGGGATGAGAATCTGTGATTCAGTTGTTAAAGGCCAAGGCTGTATATTTATCCCATTATGGTGTGAAACAAGCCACTTGACCTTAAACGATATATTCTTGTTCCATATGCACAATCCTCACGAAGATATTAACCATTACTGCATAAAAAAATATACACAGCATAGGATGTGACTGTGGTTACTTCTCTAAGGTGATTCTTAGCCTCACTTATGGAAATATTGTATTGGCTAAAATAGAGATGAAAAGTGGGCGTGTGAGATGAGGTGAAAGACAACAGCAAAGCATTTCTGAATGCTTCTCTTTGTTGAAACCTTGTACATTGTATACAAAACCACAGTATGCCAACCTCCCCCTGTGTTAGTGACCAATACCCTCTGAGTCAGGCTCACACATTCAGTGATACTCTGAAGCCCCAAAACCAAGCTCATTTTATCTGGTCTGAGAAGGCAAAGTTAGCTCTGTTGATTCCTTTCTAAAGATCATATAATACAGCTTCAAAGGAAGAGGAAAGAACAGTGGTGTGGTGTTTCCACGAAGGAATAAGTGAGAGGAAAATACACCATTCTCCCACTGAATTAGAGACTTTATATTCTCTTTATGGTGAACTGTGTCCTGTCAAAATAACCCCTACATTTTGCTTTCATCTTTTACAACATATGCTCAGTTTTTATGTTGTTGTTGTTGGTTTTTTCTTGATTTATGTAAATTCCATCCAGAATACTGATTCAGAGCAGCTTATTCATAGCATGGTGTTTAACATTTCTTCCTTCAAAGTTATTTTACTGACATTGTTCCACTTATATTTTTTTCCACTTCTAGTTGTACATAGCTATACAGTCGAATATGTACTGTAGGATTGAACAGAGGCTATGGGTTACTGTTTAATGTAATGATTTACTTTATCTTGTAATATAGACATAATCACCTTATTGTATAATAGATAGCTACATCAGACCCTGTGCGCCTGACTCTTAAAGATAAAGGCAAAAAATACAATAAATATATAGCATTTTTATTCCATTTTATACAAATTTATTTATATATATATATATAATAATATATATATATTCCATTTTATACATATATATTTATATATATATATATATATATATATATATATATATATAGTATATGTCATTTGCATACTGCATCATGTGGCTATTTAAAGCCTGGTTAAGATCTTCTCCTAAGTTGGCTTCTGAATATGTCTGCCCATGACAGCTGAAATGAGATTTACAGTACATTAGACTTCAAAGCCAGCTAGCTGAGCTCTACTCAGACGTTGCAGAAGTCATACAACATCTCATGAGAGAAAGAGATCTCTCCTTCTGTGAAGCTTTCATAACTCTGATACAAAGTAACATGAAAAGAAGAAAAATTCACTGACAACTTCCTCCTCCAAACTTCCATAGCATGTAAAGTACTCAGTGTCTTTAAAACTATAAAGAAATTGTGCAAATAGTTTTGTATGTATTGAAATGTGATCAATAATTAACATAATTACAACATACATTGTATGGTTGAACAGGTGCAGTCATAGTGTTTTCCAGTGTTCACCAATTAGAAATAGTTTTCCACTCTGTTCCCTTCTGTCATGGAGTTGTTTGACTTTCCCTCCAGCTTCCCTCTGGCCAGAGCTGTTTTTGATCTTACCGGTCCTTTCACAACCTGTGTCTGGATCCTGTTAACACGCCTGCTGAGCTGATCAACACTGTAGTCCAGCAGGTGGTGAGCTGATGGCCGTTCATAATGGAGAAAATGAACCTTAAATCACCTGATTACCTGATTAGAAATTAGATTGGCTTTTACTTCTATTAAGGGAGTCTACAGAGTCTGTATTTGAAGTCTGGACATATATGGTTTCCTTGAATATAGCAGAACAATCTTATTAAGATTAATTTTCTGGAGACCAGAACTCTGCTGTCCTCAGTCTAAATGAAGACTACATCCTCACATTATGTGAATTCAGTGTTAGTCCTCTTGGTCAGCCAGAAGGATGATGTGTGTTCAGTGTCCAGTCCTTGTTCCTGTCCTCTCATAATTTCCCATGTTCTCCTTTAACTGATCCAAAACTGAACAGCTCCCCCTCCCTCCCAGCCTGTCTTCTGTCAGAGCCAGAGGGCTGGAGCTGCTCTCTTGTGTCCTGTCAGTGGTTAGACCTCAGCTACCTCTCTTCTCCATCAGATTCACAGATCCACAGACAGTGCAACTCACACAGACTGACCTCCATCTTCTGTCCTTCAAACCAGGACAAAACTTCACGTCTCCTTCAGTCACGTCATTGCTGTCTGCTTAGACCCGTTAAGATAGCTTTAAATATGATCCATCGCAGCTGTTTGGTGGGATTCAACCAGTTTCCATAACTGTGATCAATTTAAAACATTTAGTGTACCCAATGCTCACAGGTTTTCATTATGATTCAACATCCTAATCAAAACAATCATTATTACTGTCTTTCTTTTCTTAAACTCTGCATGCAGATGGTTTATTATTTCTAATTGTGTTGCTTAAATGAATTTTGTTGTTTATTTTAACATTGGCAATTTATCTCGAGGCCAACCTCTTTTTCTAATCTCCCTCTATTTCTTCTACCACCTGCTTCTTAATTCCCTACTCCACTCTTTTCAGCAAATAGTGGTAGACATTAACCAACTCACTAGCTTTCCTCAGGGTATTGTGGTAATAAAGCCAAATCTAGATGAAGCTAAAGCTCAGACAGCAATTCCAAACCAGCCATTGGTCTCCATGTCTTTCTCTATATGATGCTGTCAATGCATTTCAACTCAGCTCGTTCACCCAGCTGTTGATCTCCCCACTAACTGTACAGCAGGGAGAAAAGAAAAGGAACAAAAAGGGAAAAAGTGAGGGGAGGAGAAGAGGAGAGGCTCTGTCAGTTAAGGTTTTGTCTGCTATCGACTGAGTGTGAATTGGATTCAGCCCAGACTTAAGTGGGTGTATCGTAAGTCACCAAGATTGAGCCGGCCACGGCATTTGAGCGGGGGTGTGTGGGGCAGTGTCTGAGATGAACGGAGTACAGAGGAGATAAAACAATGAACCATATAGTGAGAAAAAGCTGGACATTACTATAAATGTAACGTCAGAGTGTGAAATACAAGAGAAGAGAAAAGGGAGTAAGGGTGGATAGAGGGCACGGCAGAGAAACAGGGACTTAAACTGGGGATAGACAGAGAAACAAGGCTGAGAGAGATAAAAACAGATTAGAGATAAACAGCAGGAGAGATGCCATGCTGTTCCGTCCCACCAGACAGAGGAGAGCACTGACTGTTAATCACATTGTGTTGTTTTTTTCATGGGGACAGTGCCGGTCTGTGTGTGTGTGTGTTTGTGGACGACTTCTGACCTGACTTCTGGAGGACACGAAAAACCATTCCTCGCTGCATTTGTTTGCATGCTGGGATTTGGAGTAGCCTCACTAAAGCATTATCTGCCTCTGCTTTTTAGAATCTTTGGTCATCAGTTAATAACACAGATTTTGACTCTGAGCAGCAAATAATTGTATACGTTCCAACCCAAATACACATTCGAGAAAGACCCCCTGTAGGCCCTTAATCGTCCTGCATTTGCCACAAACAAAAAGATACATAAACACATTCATGCACTGACACTGCACACTACACATAAACTGCCACCTGCTATGAGGTGAAGTAAAGAGGAGGAATTAAAGGCTTTAAGGAGAGAGCAGTTCCTCTGCTCTTGACAGCTTTCAATGGCTAGATGTTTGCTATGCATGCTGAACTGTCAGTGGGTGTTTATAGTTGTGCCCCTTCTTCTCCTCTGCGCCATCTTTGCCTCACAGTATGACAAGTTTCAGTCCTTTTTGTATAGCAAGCTCCAATGCAATGCAAAGTCACCAGTGGGTTTAGTTGTAGTGCTCTCCCCCTTTTCTGTCTTTGTCCTTCTCCTCCCACATTCTGTCTTTTCCATTTCAACACAAAGTCATTCAGTCTCTAGAGTTTGTATTAACCTTCACTCTGAAAGAAGTGCTGTGAGTTTTGTGTATTTGTTTTCAGTTGTTTTTCACTCCTCACAAGAGATGGAGGCATTCCAGTTTAAAGCTTGACTTTCATTGCTCATCCTCCACACACACACATACACAAGCAGCTGTTGATGGGAAACAACTCTTTGACGAAATTGGCTATGATTCTGTTCATCTTGTTTACCATAAACCATTTCTTAGATTCACATTAAATTAAATTATCAATTAAATATTGTCTAAAATAATACATTCTATTTATTTCCCTGTTTATCAAGCATGAAGATGTTCACACTCTATCTGCTAATGTCCCCAACTCTCTTCACCTCATCTCAGACCTGACTGCCTCTCCCATGCTGCTATGCCAGACTGAGCTGGCACATACACTATCTCACCCTGGCAAGGACCAGACCCTGTCAGCCTCCCGTTCCTGCAGGAGGAATCAGCTAATTAGTCTGAAACTGAAGAGACAAAGGGCTTTCAGCAGCTGGATTGGCTGAACTGAAATAGAGCCTGCTACTCTGTCTTCATCATCCATATTTACTATTCTAATGTATGCCTTTAACCTAATGATGTGTCATCTTACCAAGTGTTATTCACTCTGTTGGAGTAATTTGGACATGTTCTTGTTTGGTGTTTGGTGTTAATTGTCTCTTTTCTCTCTGTCTCCTTTCTGGGATGCTGTCCTCTGATCTGCTCCACCCTGGGCCTGTCTGTGGATCTTGAAATGCAGGTAAAACTAGAGTTAGTTCTTATACTGTACAAATAGGGTGTGAATAAGCGTGTACATAACACAATACAGACTGGTGTTGGGTTGGTCTCTTCTATTTGATCAACTTAAAAAAAATGTTTTGAACATGTCAAAACAAATATTAAGGACATATATGCCTATTATAGCTTCCTTACCTGATGAAACTTAAATATGACTATATCCAGACATGAGACTGATAATATGTGAAAAAAATCAGGTTCCTCTGGCTGCCTCTGATTAACTGTCTCCTGTACTACTGATATAGTCAAGGTTTCAGCAAATATGACAGAAAGTTTTACCAAAGTTGCACAGCTTGTAAAACAAACTTTTATCCTGGGACTAATTTCCATGACAGAGATTTACATTCCTTCTGTTTGGTTCTGTCATGTTGGATGAAGTTTAGATGTCCCACCTCAAAATGTAGCTGGGAGGGATGAACAACTGTGTTCCTGCAAGAATGCTGAAATTGGGGTGGCTTATCACACATCTAGATTCATCCACTGCATCGCTGCCTCGCTCTGACTCCTCCGCAACAGCTCTTCCAAAAATGTCCCATTCATGGCGTCAAAAACACTACGGTGACTTAACCACCAGCTGCCATCTGTTGGTTCCAGGGACTGGTGGGCTGGGTGTTCTGGTTGATCTGACGATGTAGCTGCAGTGTTCCCTCTTGCCTTTTCCCTATTTAACCCTGCTTGCATCAGCACCATTTCTTCCTCTCTGGCTCAAACTGATATGATACAGCAGTCGCCCTGTAGAAAGTGTCATTGTTTTCCCGTCAGAGCTCCTCATTGTGATTTCATCATCATCACAGTTTTGACTTTGCTAACTTCTTTTTTTTTAACTAGTATATTGGTCTTCCAGGGATAATCAACCAATGATATTGCACCTCTGAGTTTGACACAGAAGAATGGTGCTTATGTGCTGTTGAGTCTTCCACCAACAAATTGTCAACAGCATTCATGTGTGACAATTATTTTAATTCCATTTTGAGTTTCCAAACACTACAGCTTATGAATAGTCAATGCAGTGTGGCAACTGAATGGTAAAACTCTGTTACAATTCTAAAATTAAGTCACCTTCATTAAAACCAACATGGACATGTGTTTCTTTGTTTCTCATTAGCTGTGTTGAATAATTGTCATGTCTCTGCAAGTTGATTTTCATACTTAAATTAAACCAATATGCCCCAGAAAGGAGGGAAAAATGCATTTAAAAATGTAAGTGCCACTTGCAATAATTGGGAAATGGCTTTTTAATAATGTAAATTGTAAGCACAGTGGATTTACTGAGCTGACTGTGCAAAACTGCAGGAGTTGTTCAGCATTCATGATACAACAATGAAAACGCCATACTTTTCTTCATCCACTATCACTTGGTCATATTCTCCCCCTCAACAAAGTCAGCTACAAAATACAATATCATTAAACTTTATTAAGAGAAGACTAAACTATACATTTTTTCCCAATGATGATTAGAAAAAGAAACAGTTGCATCAGAACATGGAGGAACATTAATTGGTTATGGTTGATATGTTAAATGTTTGGATATATATATTGATAGACAGAGTAGAAAATACAATCCAAGGTTTAGTGTTCTTTTACCATGCAGTGGGTGATTGAGTTGTGTGAGTGATACCATAACATTATGCCTGATAAAATTTGCCTTTTCCTTCTTTGCATTTTAACTTTGACATTGTAAGCACAGCCATGTGATTAATGTCCTTTACAGTGGCATCCGTGTAAGTGTATGCTATGGGCCATTTTTTACATCTGAATTAATCTAATTTGACCACATCCGTCTGACAGTGAATTGTGCTGCACTCATTTCCAGTTTGTGTGGTTGCCAGTGTTTTTCCACCCCATGCAGTGACAACCATATGGTTAGAGTGTTTGTATGATGAATAGTGTTTCACTTTCAGCTACATTGGGTTGGAGAAAATCATCCTCCATCCTAGCCAACCAGTCCAAGCTGTAATGTCTGATTTATTTTCTTTGGCTAGTGAACAGTTTATCTCAGTTTGGTTTTCTACATTGACAAAGCTAGTTGAGTTAATAGCTGGTGTTGGTGTGGTGTATACCCTGCTCTATCCCGTACTTTTGTTGAAACCGGTGAAACATAACTTAGAAAAAATGCATAGTCGATGGACATCTGAATGGGATTGGATGTATTCACTGGCTTATGAACATTTCACATACAGGAATAGAAAGAGTTAAGAGTTCATTATATATACCACCCACAGTAAACATACTGACTTCTCCTAAGAGGAAAAGCACCTAATAACATTAGTGATGCCTCAGCATGCAGAATATCAGGGCCATGACACAAGAACACCTAAATGCAATTAGTAATCACTTCGCTATTCATTACTCTCCACTGGCTCCAGGTTGCTGCTCGTATTAAGTTCAAGTCATTAATGCTCGCTTGTAAAGTGGCCTCTAGCACAGCACCCACCCACCTTAACTCCCTCATTCAGGTTTATGAGCCCTCTGATTCACTATGAACTGCGACTGACAGACGACTAGTCCAACAGGCACTGCGAGGCAGTAACTCTCAATTCCTGATTGGGCGAAATAATTAACTCAACTGCAAAAACTACTTAATGTGTTAGTAAAAGTGGATATTAGCTGGCAGCACAGCAAAGACAAAAACATAAAAACCCATATGGCTGGTGTGTTAAATGTATTGGTGGCTAAGTGTGGCTTGCAGTGTTTTATTATTGTTAAAGGTACAGTGTGTAATAATTGGCAGAAATGGAATATGACATACATATGTGTATATATAATAGCCTAAAAATGAGAATCATTGTGGGTTTTTTACCTCGGACTGATTCCCTTTTATCTAGAAGGATAGGGTGCAAATTGATCACTGGATGCTACTAGAACACTGGAGCTTTATGTAACTAACTCACAGTACCATGAAACATTTCAAAAGTCAAGCTAGATGCCTCAAATCATAATTTACCATAATAGAATTCCAGCATACAGTATTCCTTTCATGTTTTGTCCACTGCACCAATTGTACTGTAGGTTAATGAATAAATATTATAATATGTATAGTTAATGTTTACAGTTCATTGTTCTGGTAACATTGTATGTCTACCTTTAGTTTTGACCACATGTAGGATGGTTGAGCATCACAGCAATCATCAACATCACATATAAAATATAAACCAGTGGGATTATTAGGAGTTTATACAATCTAAAGCCAGTATGCCTCCAGTTGGCCATAAGGGCAATTTAGGATGCTGTTGCTATTAGAGCAGTTGTGATGTGTATGTAAATATGTCCTAGTTGTTAACCACAATTATTTTGCAGTGAAAAGATACCAATAGATGTTGACAGAGGAGGGGAAAGGTCAAACTAATTGGAAGCTAAGCCCCTCAGAGGGCTGATGAAGAGCCTCCAAACTGTCCACATGGTCCGGTAATGATCTCTTTTCTAATGCCAAACTTTCTGCCAGACAACTAAAGTTTTCTGGCATCCACTCTCTCGCTTTTTTAGTTAATTTGTCGGATGCTTTCACATTTCAAGCTTCTCTTCACACTGTTAATTGAATATGACTTAATAGAACTCTGACTGTTCTATTATCTTCATCTGCTTGTTTTTTATTCTCTCTCCTGACTGTGATTACAAGAGCCAGTTTCTTTCTCTCCAATGAAACCAATTTAAGCTCACAATTGTACTTACAGTACTTAAGGGCTAAATGAAACCATGGAGTAAGGTCATCAGAAAGACAGCTCTGACTTGTTATGTACAATAAATCCATCACTTTTTCTTAAATCACTGGACCTGCATTAAAGGCTTGGCACCGTTATTGGCTCACAGCTTTGCTTTCAACTGAAGCAATGTTTTTATCAGACTGTACAGCCCACTGCAGTTATTGAATAGAGGAAGGTGGGCCTCCCACTCTAAGAAAGTTGTAAACTTTGTGTGGGTAAGTGTGAGCAGAAAGGGAGTCAATCAATAGAACATATATCAAGGGGTTTGCAGCCGAGGGGCGAGATTGGATCAACTTTAAAGGAGAACCACAACCAAAAATGACCATACTTTGCCCTGAATTTATTAAATTGAATCTTTTTTTATTAAAACTTCATAAACATGTGGATAAAAATATAATGAACAGTATTTTGATACATTTTAAGCGAACTTGCACCCTTTTAGTCCCGAATACATCAGTGTGTTCAATGTTAGGTCTGTTTTTTTTTTGTCAATAACTCTGGATTTGTTTAGAATTCAACAAAGGGAGCATGAATAGAAACTTGAATGTTACACCTCTAAATGTATAACTAAAATAATATAATGCTTGGAATGATACTGAAATAAGTACTGTGTATGATAATAACCTTAAGTAATTAAAGTAACCCAAAAATGCACTGTGTAGAGTAACTTAGACAACCTGTGCTATGGTTACTTATATAAGTCATTTTATATAACTCACCAAAACGGTCACTTATGCCCCTCTGGTTCTCACCCCTTAATGTGAGAGTTTAGAGATTTCCTCTATCAAAAGGATAAAAGCTTAATATCGCCCATTTCAATGGGAGGGAAAGGAAGTTTTACATACTCAGATTCAGATTTCTAGTTGAATAAAAGGCTAAAGTAATGCCTATTGCTCTTGTGGTTCTGTGTCCTCTGCATCCCACTGTGTCCATGCCTTTCTCATCCATCATAAGAAAACAGTAGCCCCATTTTTGGGGACATTTGTTGTTGGATGGCTTATATACCCATTTGAGTATGTGTGCATATGTACATATGGAATACACACAGGAATAGCTTGACTCTGCCCAACATTTACTTCATTCAATGTGTATTTGCTTTTGGATTAAAAAAGGACTTGTATCATATGAAATCTATTTTATCAATGCATACCTGAGACTATAATTAATAATTCAAAATTTAAGATATGACAATGATGGATGGATAATCCAAGGTAATGTGCTATTATGTCTAAACCACCACCTGCTGTAAAACACGTTCAAACCTCCTGTGCTCAATGGTGCTTCATGACAGAGCAATAACAATTCTCTAACATCAGCCTATACTCAAACCAACTTGACATTTCTCTATGACATCAGAGCTTACCTGTCTGTGTGTCTGTCTGCTGCTGAGGCTGATGTTACCAGGATTTTACCAATATAATAATGAAAGACATTTACAAGCAAATGAATCAGTCGTGCTGTTGCTAAATAACCCTCGACTCTTTACCTGAAATATGTTATGCATAATATAACGGCCCATACAAAATCATCCGGTTCAGGTGTCCCCCACATCCTGCTCAATAGGCCATTTTTTGCAGAAAGCACACAAGCCTGGCAACTCTACATAGATCGTATCAGTGTGGAGTTTAAAATGATTCTTTGAGATCTGTAAAAATATTGGTACGGGCATGTCCTTATGTCCATACCCAAATCTTCACCTACAGATTAGATTTCAGACATGCTGAGTAACCTGCATATTTCAAGAATTCAAAGAAAAACAAAGGGATTGGGACACAGTGTAGACTCTATTTGGTTTTACTGAGTCAATCAACAACTAAACAAGCAAAGTTAAAAAGTAAAAACACTGAAACTGTTGACCCTTGTCGCAATCTAGAGTGCTCCTTCCAGAGTGAATCAAGTAATGGAAAAATCTAGGAAGAATGCAACTTAATGTTCACCATCTGCCATTGTTTGATATTTTGCATACACTTTTGTTCCTTCCTCTTCTAACTTTGCCTGCACAATATTGATAATTTACTACATAATTGTGCGATTCTATGTTTCTCCAAACTGTCATTTCCTAGTCATTCTTGCACTTCTAGAGTACATGCCAGCTTGAGTCCCGTTTTTAGGAAATGACCAGCTGTGTCTAGTTTGTATTCTTGCCAGTGTTATTGCAGCTCTTTCAGTGACAGCCATATGGTCAGTGTGTTTGTCACATAGTCACCTTTTGTCACATAATAACCTTTAGTTGGGTTATTTTCAGAATTTCTGAGCAGTGAATAATAAACATGTGTGGATGTGTGGAAGAGGGCAAGACAGAGAAGGTCAGTGTCAGTTTGTTCACTCACAAGAAGGTTACAAACAAGCAGATCTGCGGTTGAATCGTGTTTTATTTCAGTTGATCCACTGCATATTCACTGAACAGTATATGCCCCTGTGGTCCCTTCCATCAGTAGACTCTTGACATGTGACATGTTGAACAAAAACCTTTCTGTCATGTGATCAGTCTACTGAAACAACATCTTAACAGAAGATGCCAACATTTTTCACATCAGTTTGTTGTATGTGTTTGGATACCTCTGTGTTTTCACTGCCTTGGAGGACCTAAGATATATTGTAGTACAGAGAGCTATTGAAACAGTCTTATCAAAGGATTACATCAACTTTGCACACACAAACACACAGACTTACACACTGTGGCTTCTATCTACGCAGACTTTAGAAAATGTCATGACTGCACTTCACTTTTTTGGTATTACTTGGAGATGCACACATACACTGACGCTCTTCCCATACATTCACCCTCCTTCAGTAGCTTTCTTCAACCTGTCAATTCCTCTGTCATTGCAGAATGTGTTGTATAAATTCAAGTTGTGTTTGGCCATGACAGCAAACACAGCCTCTTCTCCCAGCATGTCAGTGAGGTGCTGATGCAACACAGCGGTTAGGATTCTCGTATTCAGACTGTCCTCTGCAATGTGGCTCCTCCAAGCTGTGACAGAGGCTCCAGAGGAAGCTCATTCGCATTGCAAAATCAGTCCATGGGTGCTAGTATGTGTAACTGCGTGAGAGGGAGAGAAGCATGCATGTACAGTGCAGTATTTATGTATGTGCATCTATGTTTTTTCCCATAAAACTTTGAATGTGTCCCCTCCCCTCTCACTGTAGAGGAAAGGTCACACAACACCATATGCAGTATGGTATTTATGTGGGTGTGTGTTAGAGGTACAGCTTGACAAACACATTCATATTGTCAGCACCATGCAGCACTCAAATGAAAACAACAGACCTCTTTCTCTCAGTGTCTAGCCATATGTCGTTATATCTGTTTGGGTTTGGTTTAAATTAATGCATACCTGATTGCTATGGATACTGTTTATTTTGTGCCATATGTCATGAATTGGCAGTCACAGCTTTAAAAGCTGTAGCACAGAATGTAACCAGACTAGAAAGATGCATATCCATCCAATGTATCTATTATGCACATTTTTCTGTCTGACAAATGTTCTTGGTTGTCATTTGGCAGACATTTAGTCACACCAACGTACACCTGCAAACCTGCACACCTGCTCATGCATATAATGATCTCTATGTACACTTATAGGGATGGGCGCAAATTAAGTTGTTTCCCGTATAATTAAAGAGCCTGTCAGTAGGATGGTTACACCTGTATAGGACAGAGAATAGGATAGTGCTACATGTCCTTAAACACAGAACTCACATGTATGCAAATTAAGTGTAAAAAATATATTGCTGGTGTTGTTCCAAATTTGTTTCCATTTGAATTTCTTTTTATATTTTTAGCCAAGCTAGTTAGAAGCATGGTTCTAGGGATTGCAATGTAGGGCTCTTGGTCGGTTGAAGCAGAATTTCTCAACAACATCTATTTAATGGATTGCTATCGAATTTTGTACAAACATTCATGGCCCCCAAAAGATCCTACAGACTTTAATAATACCCTGACTGAATGAAGTTGACATTTGTGCTTTGAGTAAAATGTCATAAAAGCTATTGGGTATAGCTCTTGAGAATTTGTACCTCCCTAGCATTCAGCAGTACCTCCTCACAGCGCCACTGGAGGCTGGAGACTCTTAGTCTTGTTACATTAACATTGCATGAAAGCTTTCAAATGTATGTTTGAATGTGTGTCTTTCTAGCAGTAGATTTAACATTTGCCTTAGTTTCATTTTTTAAATACAAGTTACTTTTCTGAATAATGTCTAACAGAAACCAATAATTTATTAGTAAAAAACCCAGCATTTTTAAAAACCTAAAACAAAATTGCTGCATGGCTGATGCATACCAAACGTCTACAACAGTGACGATGCGCACAAGCAACATTTCGATCACTTGACCTGCATCAGATTCAATCAGTGATCCAAATGTTGCTCATATGCACAACTGTAATAATGTTTCCGCTACCCTTCAGTGTTGCAGGCATTATTCAGTTTGTATCTTTGCCCATCTAATATTGAGTTTGTGGTTGATGTGAAGGTTGACTTCCCCTCTCTGATTAACCTTGAGCTCAAGGTTAAAATTGATCGACTCTCAGCTTTGTTGGTTCTAAAGATACTTTACCATGCATTGATGTGCACACAGCGCAAAAGTATGCACGTGTACGCATGCACATCACTTCGATCAAATTCACCTTGGTTTATCAGCGGACCTGAGAGGTGCTCATTGTTTAATTTGCCCTTATCACAGCAGTATTGTAGATGAGGCTCTCGGCCATAGATTAAACGTCATTATTTAATGAGAGGAGAGCAGGATGGATGCAGAATGTAATTAGAACGACACATACGCTGCTCTGATATATCCATCACCATAGACTGTGGGTTTTTGAGTGCCTGCTGTGGGCTTTTTCATTCAACGCTCAGATAAGTGTGTGAGTATGCAAGCGCTCAACACATTAGGTGCTGCTCATCAGTCTTCTGTTAAATCTGTTTTTGTCACACGTGAACACACACACACACACATCCACACACTCAAATGAGCTGTATCTTATTTGGAATCCCACTCCTTAAAGCAATATGTCAAGTATCTGGGAGGTAGAATTCATGTAGCAGTGCACTGGGTATGCATTGGGCATGTAAGCTCTTGGGCTTTGCTGGTTGAATATGTTAATGATCCTAGGGTTTGGTAATAAGGATGTCTCCCATGACTAATGGAGGGAGTCACTATCTATCTATCCCTGTCTCTCCATCTATGTTTTTTTTTCTCTATCTAATTTTTCTTTTACTCACACAAGCATGTTCTTTAAAAATAGACTCTGTGAATCCTATTTATCAAGATAAAATGTGACATATTAGGCACAAACATGAAAATACACTAACACAAAACACACACACACACACACACACACCTATTACAGTACAAATGCATACAGTGGACTAATACTGTAAGCTACAGTAAAAAGGCATCACAAGGCAAACACATTACTCATGAGGCTCTACTGACATCTAGTGGTCATTATATTTTACTGCATAGTCCAATAGTGGGTCTCTGTACAGGCTGTACAGGCATATTAATGTAAGTCAGTTGTTCATAACTGTGAACAATGCTAATGCATTACCCATAACAAATTCTAGATTTATGTTTTATAAAGATGTGCTGTAAAATACCTAAAAATGGTACACTAATGTTTAAGTCAGCTGTCTGTAATCATGGTGCTTTATTTTGCAGGTACAATAATGTGAAGGCTGTAAAAGTGTAGGCACAGAATGGATAGGGTGTGAAAGTGAGCACAGGAAAGTTACTGCATTATGTTCAGCACATTTTAGGCAGTTACTTGTATTGATTTATTTTGCAAAAAGACATAGTGGGACATTCAACTTCATTCAAAGTCTGTCATAAAAGTATCTTAATCTAAATATATATTCAGATATATTCATGTACTTCCTCTTTACTTAAATACCTGCAACATCTCTCTCATTGCTCAATGAGTCGGGATGGCATCTGAGACATAGGTCATACTGGTTCGTCCGGCTGAACATGTTTAATTAGTAGCAGGAAAAGTTGCCTCCAACTCTTCTTTATTTGGAATCCATAAATCTGCAAAAGACGATGGACGGCTGTGCAAAGCAAAGAAAACTAAGACTAATGTCTCTTATTTCCTCTCTCACAGACACATGTCAGCGGTCAGTCCACTGTTTTCTGTGCTCTTTGCGTGTTCAAATAAATTTGTTCAAAGCGTTTGATCAGTCCGCCTTTGCCGTTATTGGTTCTTCTAGGTCAGCTTCTATGTGTCCGAATTTGAAAGATGCTATTCTTTTTAAAACCTTTAATACATGCAAATGACATTAATAAATAATTTATAAATTCAGTTGCTTCAAATGTCTACAAGGAAATAAAAAATAAGTTTGAAAGTTTAACTATAAGGCAGTGTCTCTTTAGATCATAGAGTCAAAAGTTTGACTAGTTTGAATAAATAATGGAAAGAAAAACACCACTCAGTGACCTTGCAGCCTTCATTAAAAAGTAAACAGTAAACATTTCAGCAGACTTCAAAGTCAGAGAAAATACTTTATGCATCTCTGGCACACATTTAACAGGTTTATATCTTTAACTTTGCTCTGCCCTTTATCGGATCTTTCACTTGGCACATGCCAGAAACATTCAGCTTGAGTCTTGAGTCTTGGAAAAAGCAAACTTTTTGGAATATGTTTTGAGGCAAAGACAGGCATATGTTTCATTTCTGATGCCTTGATGTGCGTGCACTCACACGTGTGTGTGTGTGTAGGTATAAACCTTTAAGTCCTTGACAGTCTAATTGTAGACTCGGTGTTGAGTGGATGTAACACAACAACAGACCACATAATTAGCAAACCACTGTCATCAGTCCTACAAACACAGTGGACCTGTTGTTTCTCCATAATACAAAGAGCCTGCTGCTGTTGACTTTAAAACAGGTGTGTGTTGGGATTGTA
>NW_023340257.1:6819784-6820373 GCF_004916995.1 Morone saxatilis | reverse complement strand
ATCTATCCACAACAATGGAATATAATATTCATAGGTATGCTTTCACTGGTGTATAATCACCTGAAAATAAGAATTGCTGTGTTACCTTAGGATAAACAGTTTTTTATCTCCAGAGGGAGCGGGTCCATTTCTACAGAGTCCACCATGTTGAATCATCATGTTTCTACAGTAACCCAGAATGGACAAACTGACTCTATAAGGCCTTGAGCAAGTTTCACGGCTGCCATAGTTTCTCCTACACGCTTGAAAGGGGAAGGGGAGGGTAAGGTGAGTTGGATGCAATCTGCAACCACACCACTAGATGCCACTAAACCCTACACACTGGTCCTTTAAATAGCTCTACGTTCTGACAGCCATCACTGATGTAGAGTGTTCAATCAGTAACATGGGTTTCCCATCCAAATCCCTCATTACTGCAGTAAACAGAGAATAAATTGTGTGATATCATCAAAAAGACGTTGGTGGCACCAACTCAGAACATCAGTATATGATGACCTGCGAACTATTTTTTCTTTCTATTTTTTCCTGCACTTTTCTTTTTTTTTCCCTGCTTGATTAGTGCTGGCATCTGGGTATTATAAAGCTTTGT
>NW_023340257.1:6813065-6819713 GCF_004916995.1 Morone saxatilis | reverse complement strand
TGAAAGAATATGTTTTATGTTGCCTTCACACACTTCAGATACTGTAATTTGAGGTAAAGAATTTAATTAATTTCTTTCTTTTTTCAACCCACATTGTAGCTGCTATGCTGTAGTTGAAAATTAGTAACTGCTAAAATTGAGAGAGGTCTGGCTTTTCCTATCTCCTTTTTCCTTGGACAGTGCAAACAACAGAATACTTCCTTCTACAACTTTGGAAATATCATGGCTGTCCTTTAATGTCTTTCTTTTAAAGTTCTCACCCTACAGTCTGCTGCACGTCCGCCTGTAACATCCCAGCTCCTCCTCTCAAATTGAAAAGGCATTGCATGTGATTTCCACACAGCGGGCTTAGGGGTCTTCTGAAGCAATGCTCCATTCAATTTCTTAATCCAGAAGGGATCATGTACCAGTCAACCACTGTGAACCGACTCAGCAAAGATGAGCCACAAATCAGCCCGGGCTCTCAGCCATTAAAAATGCTGCGGATGTAGCAGTACAAGTTCTGTTTTGGGCACTGCAGTGGTTTTTGAATTCACACTAGAAATGCCTAGTCCTTTGATGTAGTGTTTCATTTAGCAGAATTAGCTCTACTAGAAACAGTGGACTTTTGCAGGAATGCAAATAATTGAGACTGTATTTTCTTTAACCGAATGCCCTAACAGTGTTCTGGAAATATCATGCTGTGCTTATTATGAGTGTTTGGACTTCCACACTTCCATGGTGGTGCACTGTCAGAGAGAAGGAGAGAGAGAGATACTGAGGGCACTGCCTCTGTCAGATGTGACCTGCTGTAGACTTCCACATTCACTGCACAGATGAGAGTGTGAGTACACACTGCGCTCATTAGACACAGCTCGACAGTCTTCTTTGAAATCTCGCTCTGTCACAGTCACACGCACACACGCACACACACCTCCACTGCAGTCAGTGCCTCTCTTTCTCTCTCTCTCTCTCTGATGTTACTATAGCAACGGCAGGCAGGCCCAGAATTGGGAGAAGGGAAGCAGTTGTATCCAGAACCCACAGCAAATTAAATACCCAGTCAAAATATGCACACAATACCAGTTAGACACTTGACTATGCCTTCATTTATCACTGTATCACTGCCAACGCATCTTGGGAATAGAAGTAGTAGTGGTGCATTAAAGCAAATGCAATTAAAATACGTAGCATAAATCACTGTAACGTGAAATATAAACCAAACGTATTAGGCACACCTGCTCATTAATGCAAAGTTCACCCACACTGCACAGCTTGAGGCTGCAACTTGGTATAGAAAGCCTGCAGAGTGCAAACCATACAATTCTCAACCAGACACTCTTTGAATGTTTCTTTCTTTTCAAAGCTGGAGTGCAGGACTTGTTTTCATATAAATGAACATTTGTTAGATTCAAACCCTCACTAAATGAGTTCACATCATGCTATTTAAGCCTATAACTGCCAGGTATATCACAGTTTTAAATTTGGTCACTACTGGTGCGCCAGCCGGGAATGTCACCCCAGTAGTGATGTGTTTTATGTTAACCAGCAGTGATTGGTTTGCTGAAGCTGAATGGGGGAGCAACTTTAAGCAACAAAGTAGGCTACAGAAACTCAGAGTATGGTGTAGCCTATGGAGGAAAAGCGACCAATAAAGGTTTCTGATGCTACGGATAAAAAAAACAAGCTCAGTGTTCAGAGAAAGGATTACAGTCAAAAAAAGAAACTGATTGACGGCAAGGATCAACACGGATAACCACTGGTATAGCTTTTCCTTGTTGGAGGTACGTCATAGCATGTGTCGACAGTGTTTGTGTAATTACTTTTACTGCCAGAAGGGGGAGACAAAAGTCCTGCCGTGCAATTTTAAAATGACTAGGATTAGCTTTAGTGCCCAGCCACAGACTCTTGCATTAAAAGTGCATATCCATTGGATTGGGTAATTAACACATTGAACAACAATCTGAATATGGACGGGTCTTGTAAATTAACGAAAGAGCTGCACTTCATGAATTACACATCACAGTGCTATTGCACGACTCAACACCTTGCCCTACTTGTCCACCAAAAAGTACTGGAAACTAAATAGTGGTATTAGTCCGGCCTGTGTTTGTGTCTGTGGTTTATTAAATGTTGGACTGTGCTGACACATACAATAAACTACATCCTGCACTGCTTAGCCTTGTCCATATTCAACCACTCTCAGCATCTATGTCCTAATTTTTGTGTGCAGGCCCATTGTGATCAGAAGACCCTCTGCCTGCCTGGAACGTAGCTCGCTCCAACAGACTACCATAAAGATGATGTTTTTCTAACTTACTCTCCACTTGTCTCCCAAAAGTGTAAAATGTTGGGGTTGCCAACATGTGCAGGGCAGATGGAAGAGTATAGTACTTTTTAATTAATTCCACTCAGAGCAAACTTGGCAGCCACAGCACACATTCATTTTAAACATGGACCTCTCTCAAGAATTAGGTTGGCAGCATATGGCTGTGAATTGGAGATTGCTGCCCATATAACTGCAGCATCAAAACAACGGAGAGCAGCTGGAGATAAATATGGCTGTGTTGATTAAATGTGGATATGAGCTAAATTGATAAATAATGAGAAACGTTTGTTCATAAGTTCGGTGGATCTGTCTCTGCAAATACAGCAAGAAGCACAACACATGTTTCTTTGCATACACACACAGTGACACAGTATGCGTTTATGTGTGCGCACACAGACACATGCACAGGCATGTGACACAGGAGAGCACAGTTGGGGTCTGCCAACATTTTTCCTGGTCCTTAATTCGGTAATTTGCTAGTTTGCTTGCTCCCTGTTGCAAACAGTTATCTCTGCAGGGTTGCCCATGACATTTTCTTTTGGAGATAGTAAACAAGCGCTGTCCTCACATGCTTCTCCGTTCCATTGAGTCCCACCAAGATCCTTTGCAAACCATGTCCCTATTCACCTCACCACAGTAAACAAGACCTTGTTGCCTGTGGCCCTGTGTCATTTGAGTTCGTGCCATTTCATTGAACCTCGAATGATTGGATTGACCCGCTAAATAAGATTCAGCATGAGTGAACAAATATATTTGTGACTCATAATAGTGGCACACAGATACATTCCTATTTGCTAATGTATTTACCTTCATTGGAATGCTGGAGATTACGGCCATTGTAGTGTAGTAGAAAAGTAGCTGTTGGAGGTGAAATCAACACTGAAATCAAAGTTTCTAATAGTTTTATTTTGTGGCAATGAATCCCCATTTTGTGATCAAAATACCAGCACAACAGCACGAAACGCAAAGACAGTTCACTTCTTACTGAGAATTGAAAATATTAATCACAAAAACAAACACATTTGCCAGTAAAGTTGCAACAATGTAAGTTTCAATTTCTGTGTTTATTTCATTTATACAGTTACCACAGAAACCTGCAAATGGAGTTGGCTGGAATTTGATGGGCATGTTGCACTTGGCAAGTTTATAAGGTTTCTGTAGTGGTTCTGGGATTCTCGCCATTAAACGATTATCTTTTTTTTTTTAGCTAGAACATTTTTACTGCTTACATGTGGCGATGGAGAAATTTGGCATCTGGGATGTCTCTGTTCGCTGCCAAACCACCCTGCATTTACTATATATATTTTTTTATGTTTATTTTGTTTTGTTATTTTTGTCTACAAATCAAACCTGCAGACAAACAAATAGTTTATAGAGGCTGCATTTGTTTCTAACTGAATTAATCTACTTGAACAAGAGGAAATAAGCTGTCCCTGACTCCAAAATAAAAAAAAAACAAAGCTTTCACTGTGGTAATTTGATAAGTTTAACTGTTTAACTGAATGTGTCTGTCTTGACATTTTAGCGTTAAAACTGTGCAACAGCTGAAGAGCTAAAAGGAAAATCAAACAAAGTTTCCTGTTTGTCAAATCACATGCTGTAATCAGCCAATATAGAGTTGTAAGACAGCTGGTAGCCAGCAGATGTCTCTCCTATACTGGGTAACCAGCACTCTCCACAGAGGCTCCCACGTCTAATTTCAGCTTCTCTCCTATGTCGTCAGAGTATATAGGCTTATCTGCAAGTGCTGATAAACAGATAGGCTCCGTTCTCCCATCACTTTGAATGAGGCAGTCAAGTTTGATGGATGGGGCTTATCGCAGATCTTCTCACAGAGAAGGGTGGCAGCAGAATCACTAATCAGGTCCTCCATGTCCCTATCTGATCCATTATGATCCACCAAGTAAAACTAATAGGAAAATATCATCCTTTTTTAGTCTTTCCCTTGCCTTTGTGGGCCAAAGGAAGTTAATTATGGAAGCACATTTTGGATATGACCCTCACGACTGCCTAACTTGAAACTCTGTTCATTTTAGATTATTAACCATCTGTTTCAGGACATTATTAATGTGGTTTGGTATCTTTATTAAGCCTTCACGATGTGAAGTTTTCAGTGACATCTACCCAAAAATTGCTTTATAAGTAGACCGGGCCACAACAAATCGATCAGCGTAGCTTTGACACAACCATGCCACCAAAAGCAAAGTGACAGATCAGTTTGCTTTTTTGGAGGTTGTATGTCATTTTCTTTGTAGAATTTTGACAATGTTTGATAATGGCCTTCATCCAGTAAGCTGTAGATACAGCTACAAACATGGCAATGTATAGCAATAAATGATAAATCCTACAAGACTTTAGACTTTTGTCATCTTTAATAATAAAAGTGCCTATTTTTCCATATTTTCATTACACAATTCTAAGCTCCTTTCAAGATGGTGCTTATGTTTACCAGTCGCTGTACATCGCCCCCTGCTAGTTTGCTTTCTACTGTATTCTGTTCTATCCATGGCTTGGAGCTTACAATCCACATATTGCCTTCATACTTGCTCTGCTTAAAATAGAGCCCATAAGCTGCACGGCTGCTCAGTGGCACCAAACATAGTCTGATGAATGCCGATAGCAGAATCACACACAAGGCATTTTTTTTTCTTCTGTGGCTGTGCACTGTAGAAAGGTGGAGACCCTGTATTTAGTAACATGAGAGGATTGTAAGTATTGGAAATCTTTTTTATTTTCTACTTTTTCCACACACTTACAAAGGAACTGTTAGATGGTCTACGTTCTGGCCGTCATTATAATAATTTCTTTATCGGATTTCCATCCAGCCACCTGACAAAATACAGTATACTTGTTATGTGCTGATCAATAATTCCCCTATTGACTCAACAAAATAATGCTGGATTTAGGCCCAGCGGCTGTTATGATAGCAAAGCTAGCCGATGTTGATGCTCCAATTTCCATTCCTTTGTAGATCTCTGTGTATGTTTTGGATAACAATATTTTTTTTATCTGATGCTGTAGAGGGTTTTATTTTGGACTGTGCCTAGGACTCATACCAAGATGTTGAGTACACAACATTTCTCTCTCTTAAAATTAAAATTTTAATAATTAAAACTAAGACATGAAAGTCTTTAAAGGATAGTAAACAAACCATGGCGTCATATCTCTAGTGTGAGCAGGCTGTTGTTTCTTCTTCATTATTATTATCGACACCAACCACAGTTGAAAAGGCACGTGATGTTTGGAGATATGGTCATAAGAAATTCTGCAGTGTGTGGGACCGTATGCACACATATATGCGTGAAAACAGGCGCCATATTCTATCCAGGAAAAAAAAACAAGTTATCTCATTACTGCACTTAGTTTCACATTTAAATTATGCAGCCACATTTCTTTTTCAAACATTTTGCAAATCAATTTGGGACTCTTCTTTGAGTCAATTAAAAGTTCTGAGGAGATCTCAACTTTTCAGTCTCTTTTCAAACTAATTCTGTTTTGGCCAAAGATAAGTACAATGTTTTTGGCCCCCAGCATTAGTTTGAGTCCTACAATTTGATATCGTTATAAAAAACATTTGAGATGTAAGTCACACATTCTGGCTGGGTGCATTAAATAAAATAAAAAAATAAAGAATTTTCACGTCTGTTTTTGGCTTTAGAATAAAGGCTTTGCCCAATCCCATCAATATACTGCTAAAGGCAATTTTAGCGGAACCAAAAGTTGCAGTCTCCTACTTCTTTGGTTGTTTTATTTTTATTTTTGGACAAACTGCTTTGAAGTAAGGATACCATAAGTGCTTTTCATGGGCTGAGGGGTCAGGCAGAAAAAAGCCTCTTTAAGCATAACATATTCAACTGTCGTTTGCCATCCAGCGATCTGCTCAATTCATCTCACGTACAGGCAGCTCAGGAAAATATGGAAAACAGACAAGTTCTTGACTTAACCTTACGCTAATGCACTGAGACCCTTAATCCATCCATCAACCCATTTTGGGGTTTTTTCATCCATCGCTTTCTTCACCTCGAACCAAAATATGTGTGGAAAACACTTCCTGTGGGTCAATGTCGTCCAACACACGAAATCAGTCAGTGTTTGGATTTGAAATATCCTTCAGCAATGACGTGACGAAAAGCTCAATTCGACCCGAGTGAAATAATTCACCATTTTTATGAGCGTCCTTGTCAACCAGTGAAGTGATGATTAGGTGAAAAGTGGAGGACAGGAGTTGGTCATGCCTGAATGGCTCTGCGTGAGGAAAACAAAGGCTTGGCAGCTGACAGCGAGTGGGGGTGAAATCCCAGCCAGAAAGGCCAATAAATCTAATCTATCTATCTATCTAT
>NW_023340257.1:6797212-6812965 GCF_004916995.1 Morone saxatilis | reverse complement strand
TAAAATACAATAATAAGTGCGAACAGGTGTCCTATGTGTTTCTATACTTCCTTTAAGGCACAATCTCATAATATAGTAACCTGTTATCCATCACAACTTGCTGACAGAACCTCAGGGAAACAGTGTTTTCAAAGTTGACAAGCCAGAGAAGGCATTCTCACCGCTGCCTCAGCTTAACTTCAGGGGGTAAATGGAGATTCTTAGATATTGTGGTTGTGTGTGTGTGCTTGTGTGTGACTGTGTGTGACCGTGAGCGTGTGTTAGTGTATATACAACAAACTGAAGAGTGTATCGATAGACTGACCCATTCACTGGACAATCAACGACAGTGTTTCTGCTTCTGGCGATGCTCTCCCACTGTTTATCCATTTTCCTCTGAAACATCTTCTCCCCTCCTCTCCGCCACTTCTCAGAATCTTCTCTGGGCTTTAAACAGACTGTGCCCTTCAGTGCTCTTGTTGGTATTAGGTGGAGGCTTGCCTCTGGGCATAGCTTTGGAGGAGAAAGTGGGTGCATGATATTCTCAGGTTGTTTATAAAAGAGGCAGGAACAGAGGCAGGAAGAGGCTTCCTCTCGTTTTTGAGAGGGGAGAATGTCTAAATCTGTTCTGACATAAGATGTTGTCTAAAACTGGAAAAACAAAAGAAAGGAGGAGTTGGAGATTTTGTTAGGAACCACAATTTTGGGGTTACTGTTGTAAGATCCTGAAAATATGGGATAGAAATCTTGTATTTGCTTTGACAGACAACGGAAAATAAAAATCTAATTATTCAGTGGGGCTTCTCCCTGGATCACTACACACATGTTACAGAGAAAACAAACCACAATAGTAAAGTATGAAGTAGAAGGACGTATACAGTATGGTGAGGGACAGACAGGGACAAAGGAATGTGTCAGTGCTTTAGTTGTGACATTTCAGCTACACGGATGCACTTGGTTGGTCATCTCATTTCATTGTGTGTTACGGGTTATGGCAGACACTGACCTGTCAGGCTGTAAGAGTCCACAATGTTCCACCTCAATGCTGCTCCTACTGTCCTCGAGGAATCCTGAGGGGCTACAGTCTCTGTGCTCCATCATGTGCAAGCACTCAGCTGTACTTCCTCTGTTGTATTCGCATAGACTATAGAAGTGTAACTTTATTGTGTGAGCATGTCACGTAGCCTGCAGGGTTTTGGGGTCAGGTCAGTGTTGGATTTATAATGTCTGTATGCCAAGATAAAGATCTTTTTCAGGTCTTTTGAACATTGTGCTATCCAACCACAATAGTCCGGATTAGAGAAGAGTTGACAAAAATGTCTAATTTGCCTTCAGTTATTACTGTACACTCAAAGCAATGAGCTTAATGAGCAGCAGCAAGTGGAGCATCCAGCACTTTGCACAGTTTTATTTGCCTTGGGTTTCACCTCTCAGGCTATTGGCCAAGGTTGTTGGGGCTGTATGCATCCTGAAATGAATACTTGCAGACACTATACAGGCATGAAAAAGGTACTCCAAACTCTGTTTTTCGTGTTTAAAAAAGCATTGAATCTATATTTCTATTTACAGTTAATATTCTTCTGAAAGATCCTAGAATTGAACATCAGTCAAACGACAGTGCTCTTTGTAGTGAGGACACAGATGATTGATGGTGAAGATTTGATATTGTCTAATACTGTGGGTTTGCAGCAATGCGTCCGTAGCTACAATTACAGACAGAACTCTCTGCAAACACTGTCAACACGAGATTAAACCCTGTGGCAGCAGTCTCAATGGGGTCAAACATGGGTTAAGCCTGCACATTCAGTAGATCTGGGTCATATGCGCATCTCCTGTGTGAAAGCAGTATGAAAGAAGTCAGAACCCGTGCTGCAATTGGACTGACCCTGTCGACCTCAGGTGTGAAGAGAGGTGGAGAGTGCAGCTGTTGGCAAACAACAGTCGCTGATTGAAGTCAAGGATCAGGGCTGGCTTTGTCTCTCCCCCTCTTTCTCTCTGCCTATATTTACCCTGTTCCTCACTCTGTACCTCTTTCACTTTAATGTCACATTCCATTTAGAGTCTGAAGTTGGGTATTTCCAACTCCGGTTTCCTTTTGGGTTATCATTATGACCTGCTTGTCTTCCGTCTGTCTTGTTTAGAAAAACACAGCAGCAAACATACAGTATTAAATCTTGTTTTGCCTAATGGACAGTACTGTAGGCCAGTCAGTGCAACAGCCAATCTCACATGAATATTTCCCAGTGTTTACAGATTTGGGGGAGAATTACTGAATATGTATGAATATGAAGTTCTATAAAGCCTTGTGTCTCCAGTACGAGCTGCGCGAGATCAAGTGATATGACTTGAGTCTGCATTGGTTGGGACTGAAGTCTACAAGTTTGAAAATTTCAAAAATGTGGAGGTGTGGAGTTATAAAGAAGTGAGGTTACCAGACCTCTGTATAGTCTACTCCTTGTCTCAGCTTGAGGCTAGCAGCTCGACACTACATAAGTTGCTAGCAGCATAATGCACAATATGACGTAAACAGAAAGAACAAAGGAACAGATGCAAGTGTCACATTATCAATTTGCATCATCCACTGGCCATGCAGCTGGTACTTCAGTGGATTGGAAATTTTCAGAAGAGGAGGAAGGAGAGATTGCGAAGCTGGTCGTGGCCAGGGAAACAACAGCACCATGAAATACTGATTTTGTAAAGTGAGTTTGAGGTAAATGTTTTTTTATCAGTATAGAGTTATTCTAGCTCACTATTGTATTTTGCATCATTCCTTGTAATATTCAGCAATCATTCACACATTTTACCCTCCCTTCTGTTTAAGTTTGCCATTGCAGATGAATGGATTATGATGGATTCTGATCAAAACCACAAACATCACCTGTTTTTTAAAGTTGGAATTACCCACTGTCTGATGCCACAGTGGTTTGCTTTTTGTCTTGGCAACTATTTATAATATACAGCACCCACCATGTCCACAATCTCTCTTTGTACTTATCTTTGCTGTGATATTGTTCTGTCATTCCTCCAATTCTTTTGTCTAATACACTCAGACTGGAATTTGATAGGAGCAGGAAGGATGCACTGTAACTCTGCCCGATCCCTCATGCGGCACTGCAACGCTTCAGTATCTGTCATCTGCCACTCAGATCACAGTCCCCCTACAACGAAAAAGAAATAGCTCATCTCCTCAAACTAGAAACAATCTAATTTTTTTTCGCTGTACTCTCTTCTCTTTTTCCCTCGGTCTCATTTTTTTGTCCTGTTTTCTTATTTCTCTCTTCTTCCTGTCTTGTCATCCCCTCTCACCATCCCCCCTTCAGCTTTCTTTTTGACATTTTTATTTTGTAGCTCTGATGGGAGAGAAATAATCAGGCTGCCAAGTTGGCTGGACATCGACAGTATGGGGCGCTTTGATCTGGACTTTCTTTTATAGGCATGCACACACAAATGGTCATACAAGCACACAGACACACACACACACACGCACACGGTGCACATGGCACAAGCTATGGACCAGTTCATTTGAAATAGTTTTTGGGTTAGAGATTTTCAGTGTTATGGCTGTTGCCAGACGCATAGATAAAAGGGGGTGCACAGAACTAGGATGTATGCCAGTCAGATCACAAAATATTTTTTTGTGTTCATACTACATTACCACTTGGTTAAATGGCAGTGCCACTAAAATGCACCTCGGCTAGTTTGCTGGCTCCACTGATGCACGCCGTGAGTTATGCTTTCACAGCAATGCTTTACATATAGACATAAAGGCTGCTATAATGCGGTCAGATAATGGACTTAGAAGGTTAGAAGAGGGACCTCTGTGTTGTGGGTGTGCTTAGCAGTGCGTGAGTGTGTGAATGAATGAATATGAGTGTGTGTGTGTGCAATGTGATCCTACAGTACAGTCAATCCCAGGAGCTATGGGGATGCCCTCAGCCAACTTGCCTGTTTAAATAAAGGTTCCAAGGTCTGAAAATTCAGCTCTTTGTAAATTCAAGGCCTTTGTGAGGGTGTGCATTGAACAGATTAATTGCATAACTGATATGCAAATCTAGATAATCCTAAGAGTCAACTCAGTTAATATGGTCCTTGTTTGCCTTTTATATAACCTGGTTGTTGTTGTTTATGTAAGCGTGGCAGCTGCGCATGTGTTAAGTCATGAGTGAACCCAGCCTCTGTACAGATGGTGCATTCAATTGTTTTCAGGTGCTCGATGTTCCAGCTGTTCTAAGCTTGCACTACGACAAATTCCCATGGATTGCATGGCCTGATTGAAAGCACCGCGGGCCTGCCTTAGTTTTAAAGAACTGTGGCAGATGATACCTTTAGTAACTACTGAATGATTTTACATGGATGCATTTTGGGTAATAAAGAAGCTTACAGTTCATGTGGTTAACAGGAAGATTAATGCTTTTTTGCAGTCGTGTCTTCTGTATGAGCCTTAAATAGATTTTCAAGTGTTTTTTTTTCTGTTACCAACCCTTGGAGATACGTTATTCCTGTTTTTTTCTCATGGGTAAACGTATTCCCAAATATCCCTCAGTCAGGACCTTATGAAAATGAGTTCTTATGACACAGCCCATGCAGAAATACCCCCTTGTTCCATTGAATTCCACTGAATAACTACCATCAATTAGATAATTGTAGATAAACATAAATATGGTTTTGCAGTTCCCCATAAAAATATCTGAAATGTCTGGTGTGGGTGCAGATTAACCTATGATTCCTAGCCAAATAGCTTTACCAATAGCCAGCCATCACAGAGAGCCATTGAAATGACAAATGTCGAGCTTTGGGTAATTGATGTATGGGTGACAGCATCAGCCCGCCGAGCCCTTTCCTTCGCATCGTCTCCCCAATGTCCTGCTGGGGTCGTTTAGTATTTATTCGCCTGACCTGGCTCCTTTATGGCCCTGCTCTGCTTAATGGGCCAAGAGAGATCTGCAGCTCACAGTTTACTTCCCCATAAGATGATTCATGTTATGATTCTGCTCAGATACAGTAAACTTTAGTAGACTTATTTGGCAAACTAAGATCAGGAAGTTGACCAGATAAGATTTAGAGGCCATGGTGACTCAATGTTTTCCTTCAGGTTTCCTGATTAGAGCTACCTGTGTGGGTGTGTTATTGCAGCTACCTGTGTGGGTGTGTTATTGCATGGGTGTTGTAGATTAGTTTTAATTATGGGAATCCTATAAACTGGTCAGGATTAGAGTCAACCCTAACAGAGTTGCAATTATTCATATATTTAGAAATCATCAATATGAATGGCTGTAACATAGTTGTAAGTCTAAGGTCATGTTTTACAACTTAAAATATATATTACCAAGATGTAGCATATAGTATTTTTTCCCTCTTTGTTCCCCACTTGTCTGGTCATTTTTCAAATACTGCTTTGAAATACCTCCCAGAGATCCAATGTCACCACGCTTTCCGCCTGGGGAAGGGCCTGACATGAAATATGAATGTATGAATTCCGTTGTCCTCCTGCAGTCTGTTACCAAAAGACTGCCCACTTACAGACACAGCAACATGAGCTTCTTACTGTTGATTGTGTAGTAGGTTTGGCACTATACAAGCATACATTTCCACATCATATAGAGTTGTTTGATTTATTGTTTTGGCTTTAATCAATTCTTTGATAGTTGACTAGTCACGTGACTATGGAAGGAATTGCTCATAGTGATGAGTCCACAGATTATCACCCAGCTCATCTTCTCGGCTCCATTAAGCATTTCAGCATATTTCAGCTCGTTGTTTTGGTTTTATGACCCACAACTTTAATGATTTGGTTCACTCTCACTGTTCTCTTCAGCATTGTTTCCAACAGCAACAGGCAGCTTTTTGTCAGTGTAAAAGCTCTTATAAACCCATTCTACCTAACAGCAGAGAGACAAAGGTAGCAGCATTGTATACTGTAGTGGAGCATTTAGACTAAAAACAGCTCAATATTGCGTTCATACATTTATCAGGTGTTAAGAAACTTGACTCTAAATGAATGTTAATGTTCCTCCTTTTCTGGGGGTGAAAATAGGTAACACATTTGGCATATCACTTGTTTCACAGCCACATTTTGGCTTCATGTGGAGTTCCCCCTCAGTATTTTCACTGCAGTCTGTAAAAAAATCCAGTGCCAAAATTCATTAAATGCTGAGATATTTAATAGCAGCAACCACATCATAATTGTTTTTTCTCTTTTCTTTTTTTTTCTAAAAAAAAAAAAAACCTGTATATTCCAGTCAAAACATTTTAAAATCAAACACAAAAAAGCTTGATGACTAAAAGCATGCTGCTTCTGACTAAAGATGTGGACATGTGCTTAGAATTACTAGGTGCTGGCCCAGTGACTAACACCCCCCCCCCCCCCCGCTCCCGCATCCACTGTCCTCCTGTGACTCCTAGAGAAAGTATTGCCATCAGGCATCCAGTCACCATGATGTATTTATCTCTGGCTCTCTACTCATGACTGATACTTTTCCATTAGCATGGGGGGGGGGGATTTTAAATCTCCAGTGCTGGCTTGCATGACCAACACCTGAATAAATTTACCCTCCCCCTCCCATCTCTCCCCCGCTCTCCACTTTCCCCATATCTCTGTTACTATCCGCTGATCATGTCTCATCCATCCCTTCATACTCACAACCATCCTCTCTGCTATCTCTCTATCAACCCTGTTGCAGCCATCACTCACTCTCCACTCCTCCCTCCCCCTCTCCCCTCCCCCGTTCCTCCCCCTGTCTAGCCTAAACAGTGGCTGTTCAGTGCCCTGATAATCCCCTAAGTTCTTTTCTAAATGGCTGACTAGTCCAGCAGTGTCCCCTGAAAGACTTAGCATTATTGAATGAAATGTGGTAAATGCCGCCGCTGGGGAAAATTAATGCCACATCGTATCACTCTCACCCTTCATCTCCTCCCATGTGTTCAGCCCGACTATTGTCTTTATTGAAGGATTGAAGCTGAAGACTGATATTCCCTATTTCTACTCATCTGCCGGTGGGGCTGGCCGAGTATAGTCAAACGCAATACAGAGCTGTCACTTTTGATCAACATTATAGAGATGGTTCAGGGCTCCTTTTTTTATATCTTATGCTTGCTCCTTCTTCAAATGGTGCTTTATGGAAAGTAATTTCCATTAAGACGGGGAGTAAGACTTCACAGGAGCGCTTAAAACAAACAAAAAGAACAGGAACATCCATTTTGAAGAACGCAGGTGGAAGGATGCTAAATAAAAAGTAATCATCGCCTCCTGCAAGGTGCAGCAATACAGTCTTTTTATGATTCACTTTTAGAGAATACACTTCATGTGCTGTAAGCCTTTCTTTTTGTGATGCATCCTGCCCACACAAAAGCATCTCAATTCATTTAATAGCTGTATTAGCTTGTTCTAATGATGATGTTGTTTTCACAGAAAGGACAATCTTTACAAAGGAGTGTTTAAGTCATTTTAGGGGCCTTTGGCTTCTTTCACGTTTGTAAGCTGGTGTTGAGAGGTAAAATTTTAGGTCAGATACCAAGAAAGAACAAATAATACAATACAAAATCTATTCCCTTTAGGGCTGTGTTTCTTTTTTTGTATTCACTGGAATTACAACCCGCGAAAGTGCTTTTAACAGGCCCACTTTCCATTCAATTATTATTTGGCAAAAATGCACTGCATCTACCAAGAGCAAGCCAGAAAGTGCAGGGCGAAAAAAAAACATGCAGTAAAAGTTTTTATTCAGCCTCTGTTCGCTGGATTTTCTCACCAATCAGTCACTTCCCTGGTCAGAACAGACAGTTGAAAATTAAACACCTTTGTCAATGGTACATAGCAACATTGCCAGTTAAATGGAGAATGAGAAGATTTTAGCCTACTTACTCGACCCGTGTCTGCTTTCAATCTCTATGCTAATTTATCTCCTATTGAAAAATCCGACAGAATAGTTCGAACCGACTTTGGTCTTGTTAGTGAAATAAATGAGGCTCCAATCACCAGTAACTATGGAAACAAGTCCACATGTTACAGCATGCAACAGCAGCAGAGTCCAGGCAGCTCATCAATAAGAAGAGGAAAGGATCTGAAAGACTTTGGGATTGATTAAGTATCAAGATGCATCGTCTGGCTGAGATTAGCATTTTCACTATGTATCACCTCAGGTCAGAGTTGTTCATTAGTTATTTTCTTCAGTGCCATGTTTCTGGATATACAGCCATTAGTAATTTACGCTTTTGCCAGATTCAGGCAGCTTGTATGATTGATCCTGTACACACTGAGAGTGGGCAATAAAATCAGCCGTGCATTTAAAAAATGAACACTGTCATTTCCTTTGTTATTGACATATTAGTTTCATTTTCAAATTCAGTTTTTGCCCAGCGCATTAACATAAGCAGGACTGATTCATTCCCTGATTTCCTGTTCTGGTTCACAAGCGTAATTATTGTTTATTTATTATTGTTGCTATATTACAACCAGTAATTGAGTTTTGTGATATTAGCCTTCTGGTACCACACGATAGCCAGCGTGCGGTCTGTTTAGAACTCAGGCTCATCAGAGCCAAATGACGTTGTATTATCGTGAATCAATGCTTCATCAGCACAAATAAACAAGGAAATAGTTTGGCGCTGACACTAACAACCTTTATCAGACACTAACAACCTTTATCAGGCAACGGGTCTTTAATTCCTTTCTTTCTTTCTTTCTTTCTTTCTTTCTTTCTTTCTTTCTTTCTTTCAACTACACAAAGGTGCAGTAATTGCTTTGTGTGGATTCTCTTGCAGCTCATGCAACCAAATCTGAACTCATTGGTGCACGCAGGTGGATGCTTAAGCTGTATGTTCTTCTCTCAATTTTCCACCACTTTTGTCAAACATTTCATCCACTCAGCTGGTAAACTGTGCAATTATCACAGTTTAAACAGTCACAATTTATTTCTGTCTTGCAGCAATGTAATTATAATCAGGTGAAAAAACAGCTTACCTGATGCTCATGGTTTAGTATTTTTAAAATGTTTATATTCTTCCTATATGTACTGGCCAGCGACTGCAGCAGACAGACTCAAATTATTATATAAATCATATAAATACAATCATTTTTTATACATAATAAGTGTTACATTCATCTTGGAATGATCTCTATATATTTGTATTTCTTTTTTTCTCTCTCTCTCTGTACAGACACTTTGATTGCAGGGGAACTTATGTGTCGTGAGCGGGTAATGGCTCGTGGTGCTGATTAGTGCTGTTTCTGTATATCTACTTGCTTAACAACTGGCTCTGTCCCCATGTACAGAAGCAGAGTTCAACAAGAGACAAGGTAGAGGTTAAAGGAAAAAAGAACAGAAATAGATATAAATCAGCACCAACATAAATTCTCACATTCTACATTTAAGATGCACCATTGTTTGGCTGTGTGACAAGAAATCTTTTTTTCCTGACACTGTAGAAGACACTCCTTTGATCTTTTTTTTTTTTTTTAGAGAGATAAGTGTTGGAGGCATCTTTGCTTTTTGTGGTAGAGAATGTCAGGTCCAATATGAGAATATGTGAGAAGAGAGAGCCTACATTACATTTTATGGGTAGAATCACACCCACCTGGGAAAACCACCCACTCCCTGTTTTCTGAATTGATGTACGTAAATCCACTGTACAGGCTGAATCCTGCTGGTTTCAAATAGGGCCACATGTTACATTCTATTCATAAGAATGTTGGGGAGAAAAAAGGCACATCTGTGACAACAAAGTAATTCTAAGTAGCATTTCTTTTCTGCAAGACAGTACAGTTAATTCCCCTTCAGCTGCACCCTGCAAACATCCATATGAGATGAGCTGTGGAAATGTCCCCATTTGAGCTGTATTCAGAAATCTCTTTGTTCCTCTCCATTGGGTTCCAGCCTAACCCAGCATTACTATGAATAGAAAATCTGATGGTGATGGAGGTACCATTGTGCATGCTTGTGAGTGTATGTGAGTGTATGTGTGTGTACATGAGGTGCATGTCCACTCTGTGTTTGGATCATTTCTTTCTTATTATGACAAAAGCTGTCCTACATAAATTAGATTAAAAACAGCAACAAGAGCATTTCTTTGGGAACTAAAAATGGCCCACATTAAGACAATTTGTGTGTTTTGTGTTGCGCAATTTGTGGAGTTACAGTTACAGTTCAGTTGCGCTGAAAAAATGTGTCAACTGATCAATTATAAACTGAATCAACCACAATTCTGACGATTGATTAATAATTTTAGTCATTTGAAATAAGAAAATGTCAATTGTTCTTTCTAAAATAGGGGGATTTATTGCTTTCTCTCTTTTATGTACTTTAAAATTCGGGTTTTGGGCCCCTCCACATGGCTATGAGGTTTAGACATTTACCATGAGACACAACATCCCTGGTTTCAGTCCGGCTGTGGAGCTTTGTTGCATCTCTCTCTCCCTCCTGTAAACTGTCCACTATCTAATAAAGGCATAAAATCTTTTGATTTTTTACTGATGCTCGGACCAAACAAGACATTTACAGACATCACCTTTGCCTCTGGGAGCTTGTAACGGGCAACTGTCACATTTTTAAAAAAAGGTTCATAGACTAAATCATTGGAAGAAAGATCATCACTTACAGCCCTAAACTCATTTCTTCTATGCTCTCGTGTCTGTCAGGCAGCAACACAGGCCACTTAGCTAACTGACTTCCTGGATGGGTGTGACCGTCTCACAAACAAGCAATATATTTGTTTGCATGTGTGTCCCAAATTTAATGCATACAGGCGCTAAAATTAAACTGCAATTATCTCCATGGGGAAGTGAGGTGATTCACATATCGTGTATGCTAATCAAGATTTTGTTCCCCTCCTGTCTTCATTCTGTGTATGCTGTTGCCATTATGGATTCATTAAGTGCTATCCTGGTCTGGCTGAGCTTGCGAGGATTGTAAGGTTCACTAATCTAATGACACAGGAGTACAAGCTCCTGACTGCTGTGCCAATAGAGGTCATGTACTTACATAGATCAAGATAAGGAGGCTCTGATTGTGTGCATGGGTGTGTATGTGTGTCTCTGTATCTATCTGTACGTGTATTTTTGTGTATATGTGGATGTGTGCATCTTTTATTGATGTGCCCTGATCTTTGTGCAGAACATGAGGTGTAGGGGCTACTGTTAAATCATTATGCTCCTGTAATTACTTTGTTAGATCATTGGACTGCTACCTCTTTTAATTGGGGAGTTTAGAGATTAGGGCAATTCTCTCCATGCAAGCTTGGGCGGGAAAATAGTAATGGACTGCTCTTGGCTGTTGGCTTCTCCACATTCTCCGCAGTATAATAATAGTTAATTGAACGATATTGATAATGTTGTTGTCATTTAGTTTTGTCCTGGAATCAAGAGCAGGATCTGTATTGTGGTTTTTGCACAAGAAGTGGGATTTATGCTGAAAAACAGTCTCCCTCAATCCGAGGTAAAGTAGTGCAGCATCAAGCAAATACTTCAAAGATCACTGAATCAGTTGAACCTCGACCACAGTGCGTCTACGTCCACATTCAATTACAGCTCTTGGCGACACAACAAAAACCACTCTCACTGGATGATAAAGCCAAATCCAGTGTCTTTGAAAGGCCAAGATAAAACCCGAATAGAGATTAGAGGTGGCCAAGGTTAATGTGAAGAGCCAGGATCTGCTCATGCTAGGCAAGAGGATAATTGAGCTCTCGTGGACTGGCGATAAAGCAACTTTTTAATCTCTCCTAACTCTTTTTTAATGCGATCCGGAAATCCCTGTGCATTGTCAAGAGAAGTCGAGCCCTCTGTGCTGCGGAAATGAAAGGGAAATAGATTTGGGGATCACCTTCAACCCTGACCAACGCCTCACAGCCCCCCACTCTCGCAAGGTCAAGGTTGTAACAGCATCTCCGTGCGCAAGAGGAAGATATGTGTCCAGCAAAGTATGCATGATTTGCTGTTTAAAATTTTACGATGCAATTTGGGAATCCTTGCACAGGACTTGCAACAGAACCTCGGTGCAATGTCGACCCCTATCTTAATTGAGAATAAATTTATCCACTCTGACATTTGCAGTAAAGTTTGAGATTAAAGATTCATGATAAACTAATGCTTCTATCAGATTAATCAAGTGATAGGAGATTAAATTTGGATGCTTCCTTAGTTTTGGTTTTGATGGCATGATTACTTTTTTTCACAGGCGGAGAGCATCAAAGAGACAGCATACACTTTTTGCCACTTCAAAAAAATAAGGACAGAGCCAAAGCCCAGATGGAGGTCACACTGTTTTTTAATTTATTCTTAGAATATTCATGGTAATAGAGCTGTTTTAGGATTATGATCACAAAGATTTTTACTGCAAAAAACAATAGACTCTATACTTATACTGGGTAATATATGTAGGTTACATATTGTAAACCTATCAACTACAAGTAGTGTCTGTAAAAATGGGACTGGGATAACAAAAAGGCCTCTATCTAAGAAGCTGCAGTGCTTCGTGGTTATATTAGATTTAAAACACTAATACAGCAGCAAACAACTGTTTGCTATGTATAGAGATAGTGGAGTAATGGTGTCCTTAGCAAAGAAATGGCTTCACACTTGCTCTGTGTGTGTTGTCCAAGCTGCTCTGTTCTTTTACTTGTGTGTGCATAGAGTCTCTGTTGGCTTTGAGGAGCCTGTTTCTTTTCTCATCTAACTCAATAAATTACAGGTTTATTTCGACCAAACCAGAGGTCGTGATTTGTTGGAACAGTGGAAAGGTTAACAAAGGTGAGTCAGGTGTGCTGGAGAGTAGAGTAGTTAGCAGTAAAGCTGTCAGTGTCGCAGTGAATGCAGAGCATATAATTAGCCAGTAAAGCTACTGCTCCTCAAGACACAAGTTCCTGCGACTTGCTTGCAACTACTACGAAAAGTGAAGAAGGAAAACCCCAAAGGTATCATCAAATCTGGTGCAGCACAAAACAAAGTCTCCCCTGTGTTGGATGCTGCAGGAATGGTAAACTGTATGTCTGTGAGTACAAAGTGACATTAGTTGACATACTTTAAGTATTTCTGCAACCTGTAACAAACACAAACATGTTAGGATGTCAATCGTGTTAGCATGTTAGCAACATTAGCTAATCACTAGCTAATGATAATCTCTACCTGAAGCCAAATGCTTAGCTGTTGTTCTGCCATTGTTTTAAATATATTTTTTTATATAAAAAGACTCACAGACAAATTGTCCTGTACTCTATTTTTGTATTTCAGTTTCACAGTGTTTTTTTTCTGTAAACATCCAAAACTGAGAGACCTGCTTCCTGGAGCAACTTGTTATCTATCTGTCAATCCAGAAGCCACACACCACACTAGCACAGTAGAATATATACATTGTGCATTTATCAAATGCCTTAGGAAAGCTGCAGATACGTTAAATGTGAACCATTAGGGCAAGTTAAGTGTAAGCCTCTGAATCAGAGCTACCTGGAAAGTGTTTTCAAAGGGAAGTCTTTATTACTGCTGAATATTACGCATAACACAATGCAAACTAAATGGAATCCAGTGACACCCATCGTGCCGGCTAAATGGATTAATATGCTCATGCCTCGCCGACCAGCACTCACCGCTGGCATCCCTTGCAACAAGCCGCTGATTCAAGATCCTATTCCTGTTTTGAACTTCCCACAGAGACTTCAATAACTGCAATTTATTATGTGGCAGTAAAGAAACGGGGCAGTTTTTTTCTTTTCTTTTTTCTTTTTTTGTCTCCTTTCCCCTCATTTTTCTAAGGCCTATCTCCTCTTTTGTAGTGTCCTTACTCTGTTGTCACACTCGTTCCAATTGGCTAACCCCCATCACACCCCACCTACTTTTTCTTATTTTTTCTCCTTCCCTCCTTCTCTGTCTCCAGCTCGGGTACTCCTTCTCTCAGAGTCTTTCTCTCTGGGTGTGTGATTAGTCAGATTGAGAGCAGGTCTGCAGCTCTCCGATAGCATCCGTCTCCCCCACGTGTTCCCGTCTGGAACAAAATAACTTTGGAGTTAAAGAGCTGGAACTGTGAGCGGTTAACGGTGTGTATGTGTGTTTGCATGTTCCTATTTTTCCTCACAGAGCAGGGACAGGGCTTGACTTTAATGTACAAAGGTGCATGATGTATATAGTTGAAATATATGTCTATGCTGCCATGTTAGGTGGAAACTAAACCTATGCCTGTCAAAGAGAAACAGTCTCTCATGTTTTCCAACCCATGATTATTTTTTTTTGCTTTTGAACTTTTCTAATTAAATAGTGAGATACTGTAATATTGAAACGAGTCAATGCATATGAAGGGAACAAAAAGTCAGATATTACCTTTTGAGATAATAAATATAACATATTAACCCTACCCCAAGGACTGTCTTTATGTTCAACAGAACATGAATAAGCATATATACAAAAAAATCTTAACTGTCCCTTTAAGGGTTAATGGAAAGACACCAATCACTAAAGGTTGTCCTCACACTATAAGCTCAAATGTGTGTGTGTGTGTCTGTAAGTGTGAACTCAGCAGCTCAGCTGAAGGTTCTGCTAAGAAGGGAAACTTTCTGCTTTGTCAGGCGCTGCCTTCCTGATGGAAAGAAGAAAATAAAAGATTTACACCTACTGACATCAAAATGCTGCCGTTCCACAGCACCACCATCAGCATTAGCAACAGGCACTATCTCTCTCTCCCTTGTTTCTTGGGCCCTCTGTCTTTATCTTTGGGGACCTGTGAAGCGTACATGCGGGAATGGGTCTCAGCCACAGAGACTGATGTGACAAGCCTGACGTGACAGGCACTGTGACCTGCCAACCCTTAAGCTGCCTGAGGCAATGTTCATTGAAATGAATTAGAAAAAGTATGATTGGTAATTTTTAGGGAAATAAGATGCAGCTGTCTGCTTGAATCGCACATTCAAGCGTTCAGAAAAGTCGAGCCACAAAAGCTGCTTTAGGGCAGGTGCTTTGTCCCAGTGGCAGAGGTATAATAAACTGTACCTGGCTGCAATATGTCAAGTGAATTTCAAGCCAGCTTGACTAGAAACCTCTGAGATCTCAGAACAATAACCATGAATACCCTTTCACAGACTTATACGGAATAGAGATTTGATAGACTTATTATTTTAAATGTTATAGTCAGAAGGCTGTTTTGGTTCTTGGAAATGTGTTTCTAAAGAAGAATAAGAAAAAAAAAAACTCCCCTGAATAAGTAGAGTAGCACCCGCAGCACCTATTCCTCTTCTTTATTCCTTTTCGTATGCATGCAAAAGAAAAAATAGTGAGATGGGAAAATGGCAAAACTTAATGGAGACCTTTATAGCTGGTGGGAGAATGAGTCATTCATGAAGTCATCCGGTTAGTGTAAAGACAAAGCTTTCCCTGGAGGAATATCTTAATCACAGCCTTTGCCTTATAACCATATCTCATCAAAGTCATTCAGTGTCAAAGCTGTAGAACTGTCAGGTTATGCACAACATAGTGAAAACACACAAAAAAAAGAGTACTTCAAGTGTTTGCATGTATGAGTCAGTGTGTGTTGAGGAGAGGGAGGTGGGGGCCTGGAGTTCAAGCTTTCCTCTTCCTTCCTTTTCCCTCCCTCTGCACTTTCTCTTTGGTGCCTGGAGGATAGAGCTCCGTGCTCTTGTTCTTTTGTGCTCTCTTGCTTTTCTTTCCAGGCTCATTCTCTTTCATCTTCTTCTGGACCCTTTTCCCTCCTCCCTCTTCCTACACCTTCTTTGCTCTCTCTTCCTCGCAACTTAGAGCGAACGCACACGCACACACACGCACACACACACACACACCTATAC
>NW_023340257.1:6749409-6797202 GCF_004916995.1 Morone saxatilis | reverse complement strand
ACACACACACACACACACTTAGGATGCAAATATCCATCCAACATTATGTCTTTGTTTGAGGAACCATAGCTGGCCAGCATACCAAAGTGCTGAAGCCACCTGTGAGGCCTGATTCCAGCAGCAGGAAGGAACTGATTGCTACTGAGCCCTCCTCAACGAAAGATGGACTTTCCTCAAAAATGCTGGAGAACGTGTACGGCCAATGACCTTGCTGAAGCCTCTGCATGGCCTCCATTATGTTTTTAATAGAGTTTTCATCACAGACATTTTCACAATGTGTTGCTCACATACAGAAAAACACATTGTTCACACTCCTCCACCCATTTTTGGTTTCGAAAAGCCTCACACGTCACATGTGCATGCGTTTAATATAGACACATTATTTACAATACAGTATCTCTACACTATATAATGTGTGAAATATTAAGCAAGTTGTAGAAGATCTGTAACTCACTTCATTTTGTTGATTCACTGATTTATCATTATATGTGATGACAAAACAGTCCAAACCCACAGATATTCAACAAATGATTATGTTTCTGAAGATAAATCCAGCAAATTTGAACACAAAAAAATAATAATTCATAGTTAAGTGACAGTTAATCAACTTTTTATTTCAGCACCATTTATGTATCAGTGGAACATCAACTGTATTAAAAAAACACTATGGCCTCCCGTTATGGCTGCATTTGTAAATGAAGTGCGTTTCTCAACATTTTCTGGTGGCAAGCACAGCACTACTTTCACACATCCCTGCTAGTTAGCGTCTTCCCACCAGTAACCTTCCTAGCACACTCCACCATGTTGCAAGCATTTATTAGCTTGCGCTTATAATCACAGCTTTCCGGCAAGTCAGCTGGTCACATTTTGCCGCATATCAAAGGTGATCCCTTGTTAGACCTTGATCCCAGCAGTGATGAAATGACTGAAGCTGCTTAACACAGCAGCTACGTAGTTTGTCTTTTTCTCACACCACAAACACGGTGTTAAAAGAGGCCTCACAAGTCTGTTGCTGGCAAACAGCTCACCAGATGGGCTTATAATGCTGATAATGTGTGAGTGTATGTGTGAAAGAGAGGGAGTGCGACAGAGATAGTCTCTCTCACCCCCATGCCACTGTGTCTGCCTATCTCTGTCTCACAAAGACTCGCACTCTCACACGGACACATACACTCGGCAGTGTAATACAATCAGCAGGAGCAGCAAACACAAGCTGAGAACATCTGCGGAGCAACAGAAAGCCAAATCCTCTCCGCTGGGAGACAGTGACCATGGACACACCGGCATATGGATGGGCCAGAGCTTTCCAACGAGGCCAAATAATGATTGATGCTAGCAGTTGCTCGCTACACAACAGTCTGTGCATCCCCAATTCACCAGAGAGGCTCTGTTGCAGCCAAATGAGCAAATAAACCATAATTTCATTGTCATTGACGATCAAATTATCCTGCTAGTCTAATTTAGACCAGGGTGCACATAGTTAGTGAGTTTCCATTTTCTGTATCTGCCATGGGGAAGGAAAAGAACAATAATAAGAATGATAATATGCCGTGTGTGTCATTGAATCTTTTAAGCTGAGAAATGCAATGCGTCCTTTTTTTGGCAGAGGGCTGAGTTAGAGGATGACGAAAAGTTCTGTAACAGGAGCAGCCATCTTAGACTTACAAGCCCCAGAATAAATCATATGTGGCATTGAATTCAGCTCAAAGAACCTAGCACTAATGTTAGCACATTGTTAGCCAAAAACATTTTGTCTAGGGTTTAGCCTTTATTACATGGAACCATATCATAGGGGCACCCAAGTTGTTATAAAAAAGATGAAAAATAAAACTCACTATTGGTTTGGATATTTAATTACTTTTTTACATTGATAGTTACTGGTGATCGTAACTCATCCTACCGCCTGTCAGCCGCCGGCCTCAGAGGTGTACTTTGTCATTCATTTTGAAAGAGACAGACACAGATGCAGCAGACACAGATTACCACATGTGCTCTGTCTATTTTAGTTTTTCACAAGTTGCTAATTAACTGTTAAATTTTTTTTAAATAAAAATAATCAGTTTTTTGTTTTTTTTCAGATGGCATTAATTCAACAAGTATTTTTTGAGAAGAAGTTTGCTACAATGGTTGTTATTCTTGAGGCCCCCAAGGACCTTAGTCGGTTGTCCTTGTATGCTAAGTATGTTGCTAGGATGAGGGTTTATTGTGCATAGTTATAAAATAATATAATTTCCAAAGCTATTTGTATTAAAATTACTAGCTTCTCATTTTAAAATTGGCTACAGTTTGACAATTATTGCAACATTACAGCTCTTTCAAAATATCTGAATGCTGTTCTGCTATGATTGCTGCAGTACTTGCATACATACAGATATTATACAGCCACAACAGTATAACTGTACAAACGTAGCCCTATTTTTGTGCCCTGCCAACCAAGCGGTGACCTTGCAGCAGTTAACTGACAATAGAGTGTTGTTGCATGCAAGCAGATGTTTTCTCACCTGCATCTGTTCTGTAATTGTCTGTGACATATCTGGTGTGAAGTGGGTCAAGGGCACAACTAATGGGGATGCAAGCCAGTGATACATTGCAATTGTAATATCAACGCTCAAGTCTTTTCCAACACATATTAGTTCAGAGTGGTTTTACAATGCTATAGATGCACACAAAATAGACCTCTCTTAAACCTCTTTTATCCATGTTGTGCTTGCCTGATTCATAAACGCCTCTAACAACACTCAGATTATCACTAAATGCTCATAAAATGGGATTTAAATGTGATGAGATAATAACGATGTTAAGATGTAGTGTGTAATAGGTTAAATTTGGAGAGATATATATTGTTCCATTTATCCAGTGCCGTCTGTAGGCTTTATGATTGATTAAATCCCTGCATCCATGTGGGGAGAGCTGGTCTGCTATGTGTGTTCCATCTGCAGCTTCTAATTTGAGGAATGTGGCTTGCATTGCACAAATTCACAGGAGTCATCTAATGTGGCTACCTGGATTAAATATTTTGCAACTATCAGCACACTCTGTGAAAATAAGTAAACAAACACGTTTTCTATATATTTGCCTCAGTGCCCAAAAGTGTCTTGAAAGTCAAAACTATGCAGCTTTCATACAGTTTGTTGGCATGGCACTGTCATTCACAAAAGCCGAGAAGGATTTAACTAAATGAGGAGCACTGTTGTCAGTGGAACATTGAAACCACAGGTATTTAGTGGGTACTGTATGAGAAATTGAATCTTTTCTCAGCACTCATAGAACTGGCTGTACCACCAAGGCTTATAGAGACAGCACTAATGTCTCTGAAGCAAACTGTTTTTTTTTAACAAAGTAAAACCCTGAGTTAATATGTCAGACACATCATCAGCTCCCTCCAAAAGCTGGTTAGCACTGTGTTCATGGTCAAAACAATCACATACGCTTGTGGGTGCCAACTCTGAAATTTGTGTGTGCACCGGGGCGCACACTGTTTCTGGCGCATGGCACATATGTTATACGTTCCATCTGTTTTAATGCACATCCATACGGTGGCCAAGAGGTATCAGCGGATTTCAAAAGCCATAACACAAATACAAGAGCCACAACACAATGGAAAAAAGCCTGTGAAAACATAAAGACGCTGAATAACATAATTTGTCACAATTGCATAGTAATAGTAATTATAGTTTGCTAGCTAACAACATTTCACATAATACTTCTCAAACGGACAACAACCTTCATCTTCCACACATCAGTAGTCAGTAAGTTCGCTGCTAATAAGAGTTCACGCCGTTTTGTTTTCTGCTGATGTTGGTGTGACTGAATCCTCCATGATGGCAACCAGCCCTTAGTACACCTACTGATACCCCAGCTTCCCTCTAACATAACCTATTATACAACTGTGTCACCAGTGTGCCAGATCCTTTGGTCACAGCCAGGTGAGCCAGCGCAGGGAACTTGTGCCACCACCTGTGCACTCAACTTGATTTTTTAAATAGGACACAATGTGCCTTAGAGGAACAAGCCCAAATGAAAAAAGTGGTCAAAACACTTGATGAAAAAAAAAAACAGGATAAACAGGATAAACAAACTTTCTTCTTAGCAGCACACTTCTCTCCCCCACTGCCTCTCCGTAGGAGTTTGCTAATGAAAGACAAGCATATACCATTTATCATAGTGTCCATTTTTACTCTCCAGCTGCAATAAAGAGACAGATGTCTGTTTTTTCGCTATAAGTCTGTGGAACAACTGTGCCCATTGACCTTGTATCTGCCTTCACAATGTGGCTTTGTGAAGATAAAACAATCAGGCTCTGCTTTACATGCGCTCTCTGCATACTGCCGCTTTGTGTGACTGCATCTGTACACTTTACACTGCAGTCTCTGAGGACATTTTGGGGTGGCTCAGTTACTCACATGCATACTTATCCACACACACCTCCATTGTCAGATATATTTCCAGTGGTGACAGCCCTGCTTAAGGGGAAATTATTGTCTTGGTATCTTGGAGCTTTATTGTAACGTGTCCGTGTTAGTGTGTGACCTCTCTACCATGAAACACAAAGACTTCTTTGTCAACCGCAGAACGAGGATTTCCCAGGAGACCTGCTTGAAGCTGACACATTTGTTTTAGAGGCGCGCACACCTCTACACACACAACCACACTGTCAGTTGTGCATTGTCCTATTTACTACAGTTGATTTGACAGTGTGTACATATGTATGCCTGTGTAACATAATTAGACTTGAAGGCTTCCTGAGTGGGAGTGTAATTAACCTCTTCTGCTGGAGCCGTGGTGTGAGATTCAACAAGAACAGCTATCTTGTTATCCTGTAAATATTAACAAATAGTATACTAATTAACACACTGAGATAAACTTTATACTATTTATCTCAGTGTGTTAATAAGCGCTGTTCGGGTTGTAATGTAGTACCTGAGATAACTTAAACCAGGTGAATGTGATAATCTAAGGTCTCTGTTGAGAAACGTGAAAGTCTCTGTGGTCATATATTCCAGTTTTCTTCTATATTTGTTTTGCACATCCTGTTGTGGAAACTGCAACCAACTCTCTATCCTTCCATCCATCATCCACACATCCATCTCACTCACTAGTTTCTAGGCTCTCAGCTCTCTCCATGGATCCACCACCACCACCATGACATGTTGTTTCTCACAATTTATCAGCAACCCAGTCTGCACCATGGCCGGCTGAACCACACTGTACAGAGCCTAACTTGATAGATGGCCATAAAACACACACAAGCAGTGACAGAGAGAAGCAGGGAAAGAAAGTTTAGAGTCAACAACTGAAGAATCATTAAAACTGTTCAGCATTTTTAAAATAGTGCATATTGAGGTTTAAATATGTATCAGGTAACGGCATATTATCCACTACTGATTTCTATTTGGGCTGGAAAATTATTCTGTGAAAGTAGTTGTCATTTTGTTTATTTAGAAATGCAATATTGGAGCTACTCTAGCTGTGTTGCTCTAATGATGGCAATGCCTGTTGTTCAGTCTGTCCACTACTTTGGGCAGACTGTAATGTTAAAGTCACCATTTAGGGTTAGGGTTATGACAAATTATTCCAAATCTGTTGAGATAACAGAAGGCAGCTCAGTAAAGTTGTCAACAAAACTTTTAGATGTCTGCAAATTGTTAACACCAGGATTTCTTCTTCCTTTCAACACAGATATTCAAAGGAGGCCACCACAGGACAACTTGCATAGTCTTTAAATATAGCTGCAACAACACCACCTTTCTCGTGAGGTCGAGAAACATTCACAGTTGAAGCCCTGCTGTTTATCCTGGTTAAACTGACATTACTTTATGTCAGAAATATCTTCTTAAGCTCTGCATATTGCAGTTACTGACAGGCCCATGTGTTCTGTATACTGCAACAGAGGAGTAATAAATCTCTCCTCTATGTGCGTCATTGTCTCTCCACTGACATTTGTGATGGCTTGCTGTAATTACCACCAGCTAACCAACAGTATGTATGAGAGGCACAAACTTGCGCTACGGTTAGCCATCAGCCGCTATGGTTTTTTATACTTGGCACACCCATTTACTGTATAAATAATGGACAGAGCTTCCGGGTCTGAAAAGTGAAGCCAATGCAGAAGTGTCTTAAAACCTGCATTCTATGTAAAGGCTAGCAGGGGGAGCTCCATTGGCTGCAATAACACACCAATACCATTCACTCTAATAGAGAATGAGCTGACTTCTCACTTCATTTATGAGCTCAGTAAGCAGTTTCCTAGCGAATTTATGGTCTCAATCGCTAGTTTCAGTCTTCTTCCATACAGCATGATGTTCATTTAGTAAATTATGGTCCAGTTTAGAGTAAAATAGACGATAAAGCTGCATATGTTTTAGGTCGTGGCTACCTAGAAACATATTTTAGTGTCCTGGAATATGAGATCATGTGTGACCAGACAAGCTGCTATTTTTTCCTGCTACAGACGAGTCAAAACTGCACAGCTATTGAGTGACCTCTGTGAGATGACGTAGTATGAAGAGCGACAGTTCAAAAACTTAAGACTTTCACCCAAAAGATGGAATTTCGTGTCCCGTGTGAAACCAAATGTCAGTGTTGACTTATTTTAACTCATGTATGTATAAGTAAACTTACCTAATGCGTTTAAGCGACATCATTAGCTTTGCCTTAACCTAACTAAGTAGTTTTGGTGCCTAAACATTACCAATCTGCGACTGTTTTACAAAAAAATACCCTGATGACGAAGGACACATGACTTCTTCCTTTGCTGCCTGTCCAAAATCCACAGAAAGTAATGGCAAGGACTTTCGCATCACCTGATGTACTGCACAGGAAGAGTACATTTTTCCATCTTCCTTTAAAATTACACTGAAATCACTGCAGAGGAACAGCTCTGTTTTTAATGCTTTGTCATATTATTCCTAAGCAGTAAATAAAGTGACTCACGGCAGATTTATAACTACCATGGTAATGCGCTTACAGTTTTATCTTCCTTTGAAGTCAGCCATTAGTAATCACTGCACTGCAATTTTATGTGTTTGACAAAACAGTCAAGGCCAAGCATTTTCTAATTAGCCCTTATTATCGTGAAGTTTATTGCAGTCACTTTCTACATGACTTCACCGCAGTCCTCCTTCAAACAATACCTTTGCATTAGCACTTTGCATTGTCTGCTTAACAAGGTTTGAATGCTTTGCATTCCTCTATGCCACTCGTGAGGAAGCCGCAACAGACCAGAACGGGACTCCCCATGACCAAGACTTAGCTAATGATGAGTGAAAGGGCCTCTGAGGCTCATAAATATCTGCCTTTCTGCGTGTGAGCGTCTGTGTGTCTGTCTGTGCTTTAACACGCTGCAAGCAGAGGAGAGCCTGCCAGGCTGTGATTATGCCCATGGTAGCTGCTAGCAGTCGTGTAATTATGAGCGCCGTATTGTTGCCTCTCTTTAAAGACACACTTTCATTGTTGCTAAGAAGAGCGATAAAGCAAGGAGGAAAGATAAAAGGCACACAGACAGAGCGATAGAGTCCACCAGGGATGCTCGAGGGGACTCTTGTTCTAAATTATGCCTCGGTTTTGTAAGAAAAAATGATGAGGGGAAAAAGACTGTTTGTCTTTTCCCTCTCATATTTTTTTCTAACCTTATCTCCTATTCATCCTTTCTCTTTTTCACCAAATAATGACTCATGCACTCTCCTTCTTTCACTCGCCCCCCTTTCAGCAGGTCTCTCCTCAAATTTCCTCTTCCTTACATCACATGCAGAAAATCAAAACATGGGAAGAATGAAGGTAAAAGAAGGAGTGTTAGTGGAGTGTCTTACAAGCAACTCATCTCTCAGAGAGTTTTTTTTGCCTCTCGTTCTTCTTCATTGGTCTGAAAGTACAAGCCTGACAGAATGTTCAAAGTCTTCAGGATCAAAGAAGAGCACTCTGCTTTTCTGAGTGATGGGGATGGGATTGGATCCAGAGGGTTAGCTAGTGTCAGACCGCATCATGCCTCTCTTTTCTTGCTATCCCCCACTGTCTGTCTTTCTCTTTCCCCTTGTTCTTCCTCTACTTTGCTGTCCCCCTTTACATGTTTTCTGTATCTCACTTTATCTCTCCCCCTGCTTCTGTTTTTTTGTTGACTAGCTCTCTCTATCTGTCACTCTTTGTACATCACTTCCCGCTATCTTTCTTCCTTAGCCTTTGCTGCATCTCTCCTCGTCTTACCTCCTCTCATCCATCCATCTCCTCTACCCCTCACTGTCATTATCCGTCCAGTTTTATCATTTATGCAGTTTTCTATTTTCCACCTTCACTCCTTCCCTCCACCTGTGCCTCTATCTCTCCCCCGACTCTTTCATTTCCCACGGAGGCCCATAAGGTTGATGGCTATTCTAATCAGCTGTAACAGTTTCAAACGTGGCATGACTTAATTTTCAAATTGATGGTAAATGATAAATCAAAGGCACCGTAATATTAATGTGCCGGAAGGAATCCAAGTGCTTGAGGATGCATGCTTACACTAGAGGCCTACTTCTGGGTGGGTACAATGGAGAAGTATGCATTTTCTTTTTGTACCAACAAGCAAAACTGATGGGTCTAAATCACTTTAAGGAACCTGAATGAGCTTTACTACACTGGCTGGGGTTGTATGCACAGCAGTTACTCACAAAGTCAACCTTATGGTTTATCACAGTCCATCGTTCTTTCTCCACGGTTTCTCATTACGGGACACAGCATGTTGCCAATAAAGCAAAAAGGCATAAAAATGATTTTCAAAGTGATGATTCTTTCGCCCCCTGCATGGTTTATTTTGTTGACAGACCAGTGTCACACTGCTGGCATGTCATATGATTTATCTTGTTACTGTGAAGACATTTAATGAGGCATTAAAGCCATGTCAACACCAATGTAGATACATCTGGAAACCAGTTTTTATTTTATCTGTTCTGACTTTTTCTGTCAACATTGAGCTGGTGTTTTCACCCCTGTAACTGTGTTTTAACTGTGTTTTTTTTAAGTCTCACCAGAGTGGGCAATTTTAAAACATTTGGTCTGGCATTGTAGTGTGGACGACAAGTCAGCTAAATGATACTATAATATAATAATACAATATAATAATAATAATAATAATAATAATAATAATAATAATAATAATAATAATACTTTGACCATCCAATATGACCATCTGACATCCCTATCGGCTGGATGAGACTGTTTGTCATTGCCTTCCAAAATCATTATATGTTGACAATTAAAAAATGTGCAGTCATATAAATTCACTTATCTATATATATATATATATATATATATATATATAGACTTTAGAGTTCATTACAACAGTAGTTATTTATGTACAAGCCTACAAGGTTATGTCATGTTTACCCACAAGAGTTGTGCTGGTATGGTTGAGTTTGTAAGAAAGCAGTGTTGCAATTTCATTGGGGTTTGTGTCTGATGGACAACCATAGGCTATATCATGGTAACTAATAAAGAGAGAGCAATGAAAGTGCTTTTGTAACAATCATTACCTTGGTGGCATTAATTAAGGCTTGGTTTGGGCACCCATGGGCAAAAATATCAATGGCCACAAGACATAAATGGATTAAGAATTACTAATTAATTAATGAGTAAGGCTGTCGTTCTCTTGATTTCCTGCGTTTCCTGATTACAGTTTCACTGACAACTACAACTGTGTTGCATCCACCTGTGCTGCTGTTATTGAAATATCTTTTTTTTGTCACTTTATAACATAAAATAACGATTTGATCTGTGTCCTCCGTGAAAGAGTTAAATTAGACAAGGTTAACAGGCAGCAATCAAGTTATATTTCTATTCTAGCACACCTACTTGCTGTCATCTGAGAGTGGAACACCTGTAACATGCTCAGCTGAACTGAAACACAAAATAATAGGCTACTGAATCCTGTTTTCAACTTGTATTTACCACATTTGTTGAAAAATGTGTATCCTATCATCCCCACATCCTTAATAGATTATCAAAATTGACATGAAACGCAGGGTACATTAAAAATGTGTTCTTCTATTGTTTTGTGGCTTCGGTGCGTATAACAAACTGAAAATGAAAAATGAAAATTGAAAAAAATGAAATCCCCCCTGCGGATGGAACATTTTCCAAGACTTGAGCATCATTTTTCAAATGTAATGCATTAGTGTGAATGTAGTTTTAATGACACATTTTGTGTGTATTCAGAGTCTTTCTTGTATTGACAATGAAATGCTTTTCAATAATTAAGAATCTAAAATATTTATTTGAACAGGAGTGGAAGATCTCTGTGGTGAATAATGCACTACAATCAAACCATAATTCTAAGGAAAGATTTATGTAATTTTGCTCTAATGCTTAAATCTGCCAACGAGATGACACAGAAGATGACACAGTTGTTGGCGTCAACGTCTTTGTGGTCCTATGAAATGATGCACAGTCTGACTGATATGAGACTTGTAATAGCTTTGTCAAATACATGCAATTATGGGTACAGATGAAAGGCTTGACACACACTCACTGGCACACATACTCTTACACACATACACACACAAACACTTGAAAAGCACGTTGCTCTCCTTACCTACAGTGAAAAACGGGTTGCCAGTCTGTATCTGACTCTGACATTATGAGAACACCAGGTGCTCTGAGCAATAGTTCTTCCTCCTTAATGTGTCCCCTTGAAGTGTGTTGTTTTATGACTGTGTGTGTGTGTGTTGGTGTGTCTGTCTGAATCAGAGGAGGGCAACAGGGTTATGTAGCTGTTCCCAGAACAGTGGCAGATCTCTCCACTGTGGCATTGCTGCTTCTCAGTTAGCATTGGTACAATACAGGTCACACAAATCCAACAGCGAGCGGAGTATGTATGTGTTTATGTGTGTTGCACATACGTTCATGTGTAGGCGTCTTGTATATGTGTATATACAGTATGTTTGTATTTTTTTATGTGTACCTGTGTGTTGCAAATGTTTGTGTAGAAGAATATATCAGCCACCTTTGTGTGGAGAATTCCCCAAGGCTTTCTCCCTTTCTATCCCTGCGTCTCTCCTGTCTCTGCATCGCACCCCAACCAACCACTTTGAAATGCAGAGAGCGTCGACGAGGACAGTGGCTAAGCCAGGGCTTGATGCTGTCTTTCAGATAGGGTGAACTTTTAAAGAGCTGGGGAAATAGCCGAGCACTGACGGCTGGGGAGAGAAGGGGAGGTAGCAAGCAGTTGGGATCAGACCAGAGCAGAGCCGGATCTCAGGGGCGAGCCATAAATAAATGAGGCCGGGCCACTGAACTGGCTGAGCTCCGGCTGTTTGGTTGCCGGGAGGAAGGAGTTGAGAGGGCGGCTGGGAAGTAGCCGTGAAGCTATACAGTTCTTAGGCTGACAGGGAGTAGAACGAAGGACGCAAGATTTGTAGAAGTGGAGATAAGGCAAACTCCTTCAGTATATGGATGGTGGAGTTTGTTGGTCCCAGGAGTCTTGTGGCTCTCTTTAATATTTATGGATGAATGGAGGCATTGATTGTTGATTCAGTATTCAAATCACTATGATCTGATGAGTCCACTGCTAATGATGTTTCTCGCTTTGGGAGAACATAGATTTGGTTTGTAAACAAGGCAGCATGCCTGCCTTCCTCTCAACTTCCTCTCCCTCCCCTTGTGATTAGGAGTGTAATGGGGACATAATAGCATGGCAGACATAAATGGTGCTCAAATGTACCCATCTACCATCTTACCCCCACCACCCTCACCACCACCAGCACAAACACACACTCACACACTCGGCCATTTACCAGCCCCCCCCCCAACCCTGCTATTGCTCTGACTCTAATTCTGTCTGTCTCCGCTTCTGCTCAGGGAAATACAATCAGAGCATAAGCCATTGACAAATTCCCATTATATGCAATTTCATGGACGATAAACCCATTTGAAATCAGAATGATCCCCTGAATGTATGCATGCTGCTCCCCCAATGAGCTAATTATGATTTTTATTATTTACTCTCATGGAACCCAGGAGACAGATTTTATTTTCTTGAAACGGAACTGGGCAGAAAAATGAGAGAAAAATTACAATGTATGAGATAGAAACAACAGAAGAAACAAAACAAAAATGGCTTTGTGACAAAAAGGGTTTAGTCTGAGGCAAAAGTGTTTCAAATATTACATCTTATCCAGCAGCACAAATTTCCCCAAAAATCCAAAAAGTGTTTCCAACTGTTCTCTTAACTGTACTTTAGCTTTCAACCCAATGCCCTTTTCAGTCATGTTAGGGACAACAAAGACTGAATGAGGAAAAAAGTTCTGTTCCAAATGCAATTTTTGATATCCTCTCTGACGTAACTGAATTTTCCACAACTTAAAATTTTACTTTTGAAAGTACTAATTTAAATTTTCAACAATTAAACAACGTTGATACTCGTTTCCTGTCCTACTGTATGTTTGTTCCATTGATGTAACAAGTCCCATGTGCCCAGAGCTTCCAAGCCTTTATACTGCTGTGATCAGTAGATTAAAGCAGCAAAGCCCCTTAAAAACATACATGAGTGCACACACACTCAGACACACACACTCTCCACATACACACACGTCATCCAGGCATCACAGTAACCTTGTTTTTCTTCTGTTTTTTCTACCATTCTACCATGTGAATAAATGTTGTTTTTCTCTCATTTGACTGAAGCACATCTATTTCCCATCCATGTATCACCACATCTTAAATAGGTGTTGCTATAGCAACAAGTGTGTCTTTCCTGTTCAAAGTAGTATGTCATAGTGACAGGTTTGACATTCAAGACTGTGAGTGTAAAAGTGTCAAGATTGAAAAAATGACTCAAAGACATTGTCCCACTGTGGTTTATCTTGTTTCCTCACTCAACAGCTCACTCACATAACTACCATCACACCCAAAAAAAGTCACATAGGCTCATTCTTTACCCGAGGATTTTGTGGGATGATGTCTTTTTGTAATTCGCCCCCTTAATGCACAACATACATCACTTTACCTTTGGTATAAACACTATAAATCTTCTCACACTAAGTTGCCTTCCCTCCAACTTCAGAACCTCTAATGTGTAACACTTTGATTTTTTTTTTACTGAAATGAATACATGCCACAGTGCATGCATATGTTTCTATTTTGATGTACATTTCCATTAGAGATACGAACCATGAATCGCACCAACCAAGCCACGCAGGGCCCTTACATCTTTGAAATGCTGCACTGATGATAAATAAATCCTTATGTTTGTTGCAATAGGACTTTGACTCAGACTAGAGAGCAGTAGGATTCAAAACAATTCCATAACTCATGCAGTTCTAGAGGTTGAGGCCCCATGCATGAAACACATACTGGCCCATACATTATTTACAGCTTTATTTGCATCCATTGCTTTTGTTTGCCGTGCAACACTGCACTTAAGTTAATGAAATTTCTGCAGAAGATTAGCGGGCAGCTTTAAATAGCCCGGAGCCTCTTCAGCAATAGGTTTGAGCAATACAGTTATTATGTTCCTCATTCTTCATCCAGTCTTAGACTGCAAACTCCGACCTTCCTCTCAGAAATACTGTAATTGTGGCATCATCAATCGTTACTGCTATAAACTAATTACATACATCCAGATACGATTATGCTTCCGCACATCATGACTGTAAGGGCCACTTTTGACATAATGGTCCATCTCCCCAAAGAACAGTCTGATGATATTGCCTTTCTGATCTATAACTTAGCTCGATTACAGCATCATTCCAATGAGACGGTTAATGTCCTCAGGCAGTTTCAGGGCCTGTCTGGTTTGGTGCAACAGTTGAGATTCAGAAGATGGAAAGTCGCACTCCCAGCGGATCACCACTCGCTTTTATTGGGAAGGTGGGGATGGTGATTTTATGTGAGTCATTTTAGAGAGACCTTTACCAAATTGACAGTGACATTTCTGGTAAGAGCAGCTACAGTAGGAAATTAATCTTTAACCACTGAGTGTGCTGGACAGCACCATATGCCACAGTTTTTCAACTCAATTCTTCACATTCCTCCATTACAGCTTCACGTCACATCGTATCTAGACTTGAGATGATACAAGCGAGACTAATGGATTCTTTGAAACCACTGTTTTGCAGATTATATACAGTATTTTAAGTTGTCTAGATCATACTGGAATAACAGTTTTTATGACTAACTTAAAACTACAATTTTGCTGAGAAACTGCACACAATAACTCATAGGCTTGTCATAGAAACAGTATTTTAAAAGCATAAATCCAGAAAAATATTATGTATGTTACTTAAATTCCTCTGAGGATGAGATATAGCTCTTTAAGACTGAGCCATCTTGACAGGTAATTCCCCTCTCTCGCATTCTTTGCATGAATCTGCACAGCATTAAATGCTATTAATGTAACCCTATAAAGAGCATGCAGCCTTCAGTGTGACTGACGAGAATTATCGCCTCTTTTAAGAGACTCGTATACTTAGTATGCGTTTCTTTTTTTCCCCTTTGTTTTATTTTCACTCCACAACATTGTCTAACCATGTAGAACAGAACCAGAACACGTGTTGTCAAAAACATCGGGTATAATTCTGAAGAACAGAACAGCCTTTTATTACTGGGTAATTTTCACCTGGTTTTGCACATAATGTGTCACATAAGGATGCACATCTAGCTGCAACTATATAAAAAGAGAAATCATTCAGGGAGCAATGCACAGATATGTACCTGTTCATGCATGCATGCATATAAACAAACCGTAGGCCTTAACATTAGCAAGATGATCAGTACAGCGTGTGCAGTTAGAAGGTAAAATAGAAAACAAAAGGGTTGTTGATGAAAAAATCAACAACTCCCAATCAAGTTAAATGCAATGCTATGGTGTCATGGATTGGCAAGCGAATTTAGAACAGAATAGGACAACTTTGTAAATAGGCATATACACACACACAACTAAGAAAGATGGACAAATGATGCTTTGAGACGAGGAATTGTGTATTAAATGTATTTATCTCCGGTGAACTATGATTGGGCCACATGTGTGTAGGTCACTGTCACTTCTGAATCATCACCCAGAGTGCTACAGATTCAGGTTAATATGTATTTTTTTTTTTTTTTAAACTGGTTTTGTATTATCTTCAAATAATAATAAAGTGTTTGAGCCAGGATTGTCTGGGAGGGGTTAAAATGGCCCCCGAGAAAGGTTTCCCAAGCAAGTGGAACAATAAACAATACTGTGAAAACTGTACAGTAATACAATAATTGATATTGGACATTTATGTAAGTGATAATGCCTGACAAGGTGTCCATTATCAGGAATTGATGGATGACATTATCCCACATATACCATCTGGTCACTTGCCAAAGATCATTATTATATATTTTATATTATATGTGTTTTGCAATGAAAGCTTTTTACAAGCCATAACTCTGTTTGCCTGGTAACACCTGAGGTCCTTCCTAATACCTGGAAGAATCATTACCGTCCCATAATGTAATAATGCAACGGAAAAATTGCTCCGGTAAATAGAACCTTAGATACGACTTGGCAACAAGTGTTTCTAGTTGCCTCTGCTCATAGAGTGCTTTGGCTCAGCTACGAGACAGAGAGCTAATGTTATGCAAGCTAGATTCAAAGTTAATAATCAATAGTCAATTATAGTCAATTTCATGGTATTTGTCATGGTATTGGATTCCTCCAGAATCGCTTACCTTACCTGCAGTTAATTTGTACTTTGTTTAATTCAGTATCAGTGCAGTATGTGTTGAGTTTTGTGAGCTTCCTGAGAAATCTAATTTCAGACAAAATATCACCACTGAACTGCGTCCATAGGGAAACTTCAGCCACAGAATGGGCCTATAGAAGGCCATCACCTTCTGCTTTACTAAACCAGACTTAAACTGAAATAAAAATGCAGGCAGGCAACAAAGGCAGAAACATGCCATACTGCCATTTGGGTTATACAGTATGAATCAGTAGGGGGTAGCAATGCAGTCATGTGAAATGCGTCAGTACTTAACCTTTTGTAGAATCCTCCTCAAAAATGTCCTCACTTTGGAGGATCTTCATACCCTGTGTGTGTATCAGGGTTGGGTTTTTTTTGGGAGTGCAGAAATGAGAGAACACACACAGCCAGCTACACAGGCTTGTAAATCCAGTTGTGTGAGACAGGAGGTTCTTGTCTCCATCTGTTCCAACGAGGAGGGTCAGTACTTAGGGTAACGATGACGAGACAAAAATTATGAAGCACATAGACTGACAAGAAAGAAATCTTGCAGCATGGGTGCAGTCAGCTGTAATCAAATGCTTGTTATTACAGTGTATTGTATTCACAGCGTGCCTTAGTATAATTACATGTGTTAAAATGCTTGAAGTGACAAATTACTGCAAAGTAAAAGTTTGGTCTCTATAAAATAAAAGACATACAGGGTGAAGACATATACATTCTCTTGGGTCTTGGGTCATATAGGTTGAATGCAGTTATATATATATATATATACATACATATATATATATATACACAATACTAATTTGCATGAACCGAGCACTACCCACCTTTGAATCTGTATTTGCAATGCTGATAACTTTAAACTTGAAGTACTTCACATCATTTTGTAGTTCAAGAACTAAAACTATCCAAAAAGCACTTTCCTTCTTTGAAGTCAGCACAACTGTTATAAAATATCAGCCATACTTTAGGAAAGTTCAGCTTCATGTAGACTTAAAAACTGTTCAATGAGCAGAACTGTAACTTGTACTGATATTATTTTTGGACCAGCAAGTGCCTTTGTTCTTTTTTGTCTTCCCTTTCCAGAATAGTTATGATGACTGTAACAAAGAGAATTAAATATGAGTGGCATGTTGGCCAAATATGAAGAGAACAGAGTGGGACAAAGGAATGACACACAAACCATTAATTAAATTACCAGGAAGCTTGTTTGATTCATACTGCATTTAGTTGGGACATTTTCTCTTCCTTTTACCAATTTAATAATTAAGAGACCCCTTTGTTAATTCAACCATGTTTATTAAAGGAGGCATAAAAACAAAAAAAAACATTTCTTCAGTACATACTTTTGAGCATTCTTAACTACATTCACTTTTTGTATTCCTCAAAGTGTTCACTCTGTTTGAAAAGAAGTGGATTTGTTAACTTGTGAGTCTCTTTTTTGCTCTGTGCAGATTGGCAATCTGGTGAGAAACCACGCTCAAGGAGAAAATAGTTTGGCTTTCTAAAGTTAAGACTGTGAGAACATATAGATGCATAGATAGACATACTGTATGCTCATGTATTTTTCCCAAACAACTGGCATTATCTACCATACCCTATTTGTTGTTCTTTGTCTAATCTTTTGTTGATGGGGAGGGGGTGGTGAGCTTATTAGACCACAACTTAAACTCTTTCCCTCTGGGTGAGTAGGAAAGCCAAACCATTAATCAGTACTTTTTCTTGAGTTACTGCTTGAGTTTTTTAAGCTCCAAACACAATTGCTTTTGCATACCAAAGGTAAGAAATAATGGTAATGGAGTTTATATAGTTTCACATATATTTTAGCAGTTTTAACTAACCTAAACGTTCTTGTTTTGTTCTTTTTCATGCATATTAAATACATGGTTTGCATTTTTGGGAAATATGTTTATTCACTTTCTGGGCAGAGACTTGGATGAGAGGAGGTTTACCTCTCTTATATCTGTATGGTAAATATGACGCTACCACCAGAAGCCAGTTATGTAGGTTAGCTTACCAGCACACTTAAAGTTAACTTTATATCTCGTTTGTCCAACCTGTACCAAGAACAACAATTTGTGATGTAAATTGTCAAAGTAACTTCCTGGAGTCTCCTGGTCACCTGGCAACCGCTCCCCACAGTTCACCCCTTGTAAAATCGTAAAATATCATTTTTACACTTTGTTTTTTTGTACCGATTAAGTCAAGAAGATACAGCATGTTAATTGTAAGTTTTACGGATGTTGGTAAGTAAAATCGGTTACCTTTGAACACAGCCAGGCTAACTGTTTCTAGTTACTGGCTGTAGCAACATATTTAGCACACACAGACATGAGAGTTGTATAAATCTTCACATTTTTCCCTCTAAATTAAAGATATGCAGGTGGAATATTCAACACAGCTGTGTTTAACGTTGTTTTGTTTGTTGCAATTTCCATTCAATATTTGAATAAGTGGTGGAGGGAAGTAATTGGTGAGCCATTGAATAAATGTTTGGAGCTATAAGGCTCGCTTGTGAATGCAGCGCTGATTCAGTTAAGTGTTCACTCCTTCATAATTGCAAACTCCTTGTACTGTGCTGTGCTATGTGGGATGAAATGAGTTATTTTCAAGTGTTTTGCCAGGGCCATTATTACCAGAAATTGCCCAATAATGTGAGACTGTTGCACATCTATCTTTGGCACTTTTTTTTATTTATTTATTATTTACTATGAACCAATGCCAGCCTAACACAGATGCTGGCAAAGTTAGACAACTCACAGCTCTGCGGAAGAAAAGCAATCAATCAGCCAGGCATCAAAAGAGCACATACAGCATCTAATGAATCACCACACTGGAAGATTTCCTAATCTCAGTGTAGCAGAGTACAGACTGAAATAATGATAGATGGCTACACTCTTCAACAGCAAGGATTTTGTTGGATTCACAGTCAGTAAATTAGAGTGCCCTGAATTGTAATGCAACAGTGATTTCAACAACAGATCAGTGAAGAGTGGTAATGTCTTATATTTCATGATGTTACTATTACTGTACAGTATTTCCATATGGATCGTCACTGTGTCTCAGTGACACTTCTTTGTGGTTTATGTATAGAGATCTTTTTGTTTTTTATCTCAAGACCTTGTTTTAGCTTGACAGTTCCGTGTCATGCTTTTAAAAATGCTTCTCACTTTTTGAGCAGCATGTCATAATTTGTCTTATCTGAAGAAAGAATCTTCTTCACAAGACTACAAGCTCCCCACCCTCCTGGGGGGAAAAAAAGAGACTTAAGAGGACTCTTGGCAATGCTTTAAAATGTCATTGATATAAAAATAGATAGAACGATTTGGCTTGTTTTGAGGGCTTTGGTGACATCTCGATGCTAATCCCTTTAGAATATCAAAGTTTATGTCTTTCACATTCTAACAATATCATTATTTTTAAACAAACCAATACCGATCTTTCAAATGTAGAACAGCCGGTTTCATGGTGTTAGAATAAAGTTGAAGTTTGAGACATTCATTTTGATTTAACATGCATTTCAGCCTATTGCTTGAACCCCATTTTTATGAGAGACAGCCAGAGCATTATTAGAATGATCAGAAAATGAGAACAAGGCTGAGGATATGGTAAAAAGCACAGACAGTACCTCCGCCAACATGAGCTGAAGACTATTTTTTTCAGGACCAATATGGAACAGTATGAATGTCAGAGACTGCAGTGTCAGCCACAATCTCAAAGCTTGTTTTCTACTAAATGAAACATTATTGTCTTGTTCTAAAACAAGAAACATATTGAGAAGTTTCCATTTTAGGATCAATTATTGTAGCATACTGCAAGAGAAAATAACACAGGCTGTAGTGTTTGATATTCACTTTCATTTCACCTACACGACTTAGCCACAAGAGATTGGAACAGTTTCTATAGAAGCTAAAAATGACCTCTAAAGGACAGCAACAGAATGATATCCATTCTTCTAGATGCTATAAACCCGATTAAGTAGGTGATTATGTCCTAAGGCTATTTAAATAATTTTCTTTGAATAAAATAACTGGCTTCAAGAAGAATCACTATGTTCCTTTATGTGCACTGTGATGTAAAGGAATCCTCTCCAGCTCTCAGTGTTGTGTGGGCTGTTTTCTTCGTAATGGCAGTTTAAAATCTTCCCCATCACATTTTAAGATGTCATTTTTTACCCTTCCAACTGTGCTGATGATGACATGTGGAATCTAAATGACTTTCAGACTGGTTTTGAATTTTTTATCTTTTCTTTTGGTCTTCAAAAAAGGAGTTTTTGAAGAGCTGCCTATCTGTCCCTCTGTGCAACAGTCAGCACTGAACAATCAAGTCTGCCTATTCAGCCAGCTTTATAATTAGTCCTCCAAGAATGAGGGCGAAACATGAAATCTCTACCTCTTAGGACTGTTTCACACTTTGCACATTTGAAAACTGGCTTAATTGGGGCCAAACTGTTGCTATGAGATATAATAGGAGGACATACAGAAACACAGCAGAAACAGAATTTTCCACATAAAAGAAAAGAGGTTTGCTTTGATTCTCACACTAGATTCAGCAGCTAACAAGAGGACCTTCTGAAAACAGTTTATACTGTTGTACAATGTTTGATAAGAACCCATTTTCTCTCTGTTGTCCTTCACACTGAGTGTATCCTATTTTAAGACACTTCATTATAAAGAATAGTGTAGTACACGTGTGAATTTTATGTAAACTGGCAACACTGTATTATGCATTTGAATTGGAACAGATAATAAGTTGTATCATTACAGATAGAAAGGAGGAGTGCAGTGTGTTTTCAGATAGAGCATTGTACCACTGGAAGAATAGTGTGCGTGGGGGAAATGGTACCAATGACGTGAAAGAAAGCCAGAAACACAACCACCATTGAAAAACAGAGAATCAATGACTAAAGCCATGACACTTTTCTTTCCTGAATGAATCATAAATTGCATATTACTGCGACAAAGAACAGCTTTTCATGTTACATTATATCTCAATAGTTAACATCCTTAATGGTGTGTATCAGCCTTTTTTGGTCCGTACATCTGGAATGTTAACTGTGAGTTCTTTTTGCTTCTGAATGTGATCATTGCGCCATACATTGTCATGATTCAATAGTGTCACAGTGCCTGCTGCAATCATTGAAATCACCGAAATGTAGTCATTCTGTGAACATTTATCGTGTATTTAGGTGAGACGTGGCAGGTTCAGTTGTGTTCTAAACACTGATTTACTGTCAAAGCTCAGTGGTGTCTGGGTGTAGAATCACTATTGCATCAGCGCAATCACTTTAATTCAGTTTTTTGTTCCAACATTAAAGCCAGTTGCTTACAGTACAGTCGATGATAGGCAGTCAGTTACTGTAGGTTGGCAGCTGGCTAGGGGGCGGCGGAGCACTACTTATATATTATTCATTTTAAAGTAGTTACAGTCCATCAGTTATACTGGCCTCTTCCTCCCACTGTGCACATGTCCTTTGGGCTCAGTAGCAGTGCACACTACACCACGGAAGTACAGCTCTGCCTTTTCTCACGTCTCCTCAGGAAGACCTCGATATCGTCCTCAGTCTGCCAAACAGCCAAGCGCATAAGATAATGATGTGTCTGACAGAGTTAACCTAAAGGTACACTTAAATACCTGACTGCACAATTTAGAACCACACATACCTGAGTGCCATTCACTGTTGTGTAAATTGTGCTACCGTACCTTGGACCTATTTTTAAATGCATTTGTCATATGAATCATGTTTTCTTGCAGCCTTGTGTGACTACTCAGCTGTTTGCATTCACAGTTGATACACTGCATTTTGATGGTGACCAAAAGTGAGTATTTGTTCCTTAAAATATGAGAGAATTGTTCCACTACTTTAAAGAGTTGATGTTGCTGACTGAATCCTGTGAAGACCAAGTTGTGATGCTTGTGGTGCATCTGTCAACAAGAACATTTTGCTAAAGTTTACTTCCAACAAATCAGATATTCTTACATAAAAGTGCAGTTTTTGCATCAGAAGTGCCTTCATGTCAATAGGAGTCTGAGCTCTCTGTTGCTTGAAACACTGTTTGCTTGCCGGGTGACCCTGATTGAATCATGAAATATTAATTGCATCAATCTCAAACAGAAAAAACAGAATCAGGGGCCAGTTGTGTGTGTGTGTCCTTTATTTATGGATGCTGAAGCTTTTGTTTCAAACAATCTAGAGACATCTGCTGAAAGTGCAGAGACTGAGTGACATGCTGTCTTCTTTTTATTGTTTCTCCTTTCTTTTTCTATAAACCCACATTTGACTGTATGGACAGTTTTTCATCATTTTTACCTTTTTTTTTACATTTCATGTTCCACCTTAAATCTACATCACATAAACAGTTTAATCAATCAAAACAAACATAAATCATGACAGAATATACTTTATATTCAGTTTTGCAAATGTCTTGATATAAATTCCTTGTTGCCCTCTCTTTCTGCTTTTCTAATTTCTGTCTTCAAAGATAAACTTACTTTGTGGTTACGTTTGGGCCTTCTGTCAATTACAACCAGAGACAAACCAAAGCAATATGCTTGCCCCATTAACAGAATGAAAACTAAAAATAAGCTTGATTTTACAGAGCTGCTGTTTTGAAAATTATTTAAATAATCACTTTCCGCCCAGAGTGAAGCACAACAGAGAGAGAATGGACAAAGCAACACTCAGTGAAGTTGTCTTTCAAACAAAACTACATCTAATCTGTACATACAATGCAGTTACTATATATTGGCTGTGTAACTCCATCAATATTGTGCATTATGAAACCATAGTTATAATCTAAAATCATCAACAATGATTTTATGAGAACAGGCAATGTCCGCAAAAACATCTCCCTGTGGCTTTAAAAAAAAAACACTGTCATGCTGCCAGCATCTTAACGCCAGTTAGAGACAGACTTCACAACTCAGAAAATAAAGTGCAGTCTGAAAGTGTGAGGACAGTTTTTGTACTACAGCAAACTGGAATTGCAGTGGAACAATAACGGAGATTAAACTGCTGACTCTTAGTTAGAATGTGTGGGTGTTTGCATCTACATCCGATGAACCATGTAAAACTGGTAGCCCTTTTTTATGCATACCCCCCAAGGCTGAAATTGGGTCCTCTACTGTTCACCCAAAATGGGTGCAAATGCCTATTTAAACATGCTTAAAACTGAAAGTCAGCTTAAACCTTAGAGTTATTTATTTTTTGTGCAGAAGTAAATCCATAGCATTAAAAACACAACTATCCTAATTCTTAGTAGTTACATATCCTCCTCTTGGTGGGGGCTAAAGCAGTAAAGAAGTTCAGGTGTCACTGTTCAGTTCAGCATTCTCCAGACTCTCCTTTTGCTTCTGTATAGGTGCATAGCATTTCCTGCCAGTGACACAACCTGACACAACAATTGGAGGTAACCAAACAGGGCAGATATGTATTCTCTGTTCGGGATGACTGGATCCTGAACTGTGTTGCATCACCACTTTGTGATTAAGGCTAATACGATGAGTGTATGTTGATATAAAATTAATTACAGGAGTAGCTATCAATTGCAAGAGGACCTACATTTATAGATTAGATAGACCCTGTCAAACACAGCCTCGACCTAGCTGTATCAAGCTGACACAGGCCCTGTTTATGCAAGCCAAACTATCTCACAAATTAATTCAATTTAGCACTCAGTTACAGTACACTTGCATCAGTATAGGCAGGTGACAAGGGCTCATGAATATATTTCCTAAGTTTCCCTCCACACATGTTGTTTGCTCGTCTTTACCTGAAGCAGCTGGAATTGCAGGTGATGTTCATTGGAGTCATGGGTGCAGATTGGTTGGAAGTAAAGTTTTAGGCAGTCTAGAGTATAAACCTGTAATCATCAGCAGGCAGTACCCTGCTGTCCATGCCCTTTGCTGGCTTCCTAACTAGAGCTAGCACAGCAGCAGATGGACCTGCAATGCTGCTCTGCACCACAAGGATCTGCACGTGTGTGTGTGTGCACAATATTGTGTGTGTATGTATCCGTGTGTGTGTGTGTGTGTGTTACTACCCCAGGACTCACCTCTGGCTTCTACCATAACAGACGGCTCTGGGTCATTATGGCAGGTCTAAGAATGACGAGTAATGCAGTGATGGATTATGGTTGGTGTGAATGCTTGTGCGTGTGTGTGTGTGTGTGAATCAGGTCACCTCCACTCCCTTCTGACCTTCCCCAGTTTCCTCTAGTCCTCCTCTCTCCTTCTATCCATCTCTCCTTCCCTCCTTCTCAGCAGCAGCTCTCTGCAAAGGTTATTATCACAGCGAGAGAAGCCACAACTCTTTTGGATCCGCTGAATACACAGCCCACGTGCCCACATTTGTGTTTAAAGAGTGTAAAACATTAAACATGATCTAAGTGGATGTGTGCATTTGGGTAAATATTACAAAAATAAATTGAAAAAAAAAAGGTTTAGAGGGGATAGGACTGCACTGCACTGTCATTTACTCCTTTTCAATTGCAGTACTTGACAAAACCATTGTGCTTTGTACTAACGTGAGGGAACTTCAGTCTGTTATCTTTGCAGTTTATTTTGTCATCTTCATTGATAAGCACTGTGTACCCCAGCTGTGCTGGTGAGTTTCATTTTCACACTACTGATCTAAATCTGCCTTTGTTTCCATCTGTTGTTAGGAATGAAAGCAGGTCATGAGTCACTGCTGTCGGGCTTATGAGTTGAACTAAGAGCAATCTGTGATCAGATCACAGTTTAGATGACATTGGATTACGTTGTTATATATTGTGTATTTTGCTGACATTCTTATTTTGAGTGATTTACGTAACAAAATGTATATGAAATATAAAGAGTTGAGAAAGTAGACGGAAGAATGCACCACAGGAAGTGTTCTTGTCATGTATATTTATATGCAGCAGTAATGTAATGTATGCATGGCTAAATCAGACACCAGGGGCAGACTGGCCAACTGGAACAGTGGGTGGTTGCCTGGTGAGCTGGTCAGCACTGATATGAAAAGTTTTTAAAAAAAACAACTCCATGCTTTTTTTGTATTTCTGTTGTACATTGGTTGGATGGCTCCTTCATGTGTGTGTGTGTGTGTGTGTGTGTATATATATATATGCGTGTGTATGTGCATATGGGGTCCTAAATTTGTCACATACCATCTCTCTTCTCCCCTCACCACTTTTTACTTTGACATTCTGCTCTTCACACTGAATGCTGAGCTGACAGTGTTCTGTATAAATTTGTGAAAATGTGAACCTAACAAGTGAGCAGAGCAGTGTGCTGCCTTCAAGGCTCTGGTCGAAGAATCCAACTTTCGAGTTGAGCACACATACATTTTGAAAAAAGAAGGTAAATATTTGGGGATTTAAAAATTTAAATAAAAACATGTCAGTGTTTTTGTAAAAAGCTGAATAAAAAAATGTTTTATTACATTGGTCATGAATCCATTACAAACACCATGTGTAAAGTCTTTCAATATAATATATTAGGTTGCAAAACTCAAATAATTAAAAAATCTTAACCAACCTAAGGGCTGAATAATGTGTGAATCTGGGTTCAGTCCCCACCTGTGGCAATTCTGTAGTGAATATATATTTAGCCTAATTTTCGCAAATTCATGGCTGTTTGAAAATACAGAGCACAAGGCAAAATTAAAGAGATACATTTTGAGAAGTGGATTACTCTTCAGGAGTGGCTTGCAAGGTTTCTTTGGATGTTGTATTTTTATTTTTTATTGATTTATTTTTTAATCAAAACTTACTACAACTGGAATCCAATGTAACCAACATGACTTCTAGTCACAGCTGCCATTCTTTGTCTTTTGTTTGTTGGTCTTTCAAGTCTCTAGACCTTAACTGGGACTGAACTCTGGTCTATTGAAGTAGAAAGATTACAGTTAACACCATCTCAAGGCCAACAGAGGAGGCAGCAGCAGACGGTCAATGTAAGGCAGTGCTGCTGAATGTAAATGCACCAGTTTTTGGCCCACTCTGATATTGGTGATAATGCAATAATAAAAAGACTGGTTTATTAAGGTTATTTTATACTGTAATTCTAATTTACACAATTCTCAGACTGCCTTTTGATGACAGTTGGATCTGCATCAGCTATGCAGTAGTTACTTCTATTAATATCATCTCTTTATAACATCATGCTCAATCCTGTGGAGCTTTTCCTTTAAAAGACCAGTGTGTACGATTTAATGGAATCTAGTGGTGTAGTTGTGGATTGCAACTCCCTTGCTTCACCCTCCCCTTCCAGACTACGATGGCCGCAATACTAGCCACTGTTTGGTTTTTCTGTTTTGGGCTACAGTAGAAACAAGCGGGCTACATGAAAGACAACCATCTGTTTATACACGACTCATTCTAAGGTAACAAAAACTATTTTTTTTTTATTTATATTAAGTGATTATACGTCAATGAGTTATGCATACAGTATGATATCCTATTTCTGCTAATAGATCTTCCTAAATATTACAAACTGGACCTTTAAATAATAAATGATTCTCTATTAAAAAGATAGAAGAGAGATCAAATGGCTTAGCCAATTAATCATGACATACATAGAGCACAGGACTAAAACATCCACTGAAGCTTGAGCTGCACTGGAGAGACAAGGAAATGGTTAAATGGTGGATAAGGATTTTATTCCAATCCTCAAATAATAAATGAAACATTTCTGGAAAGTTACCAGTACGTTAATAGGTGACACTGCACTGTGTTCGAACAAAACTTGAGTCAGGATCGTCTTTTCAGCCAAATTGTTCTGTTTTTGTTCTTTTATATCTTTGCTTGTGTGGTTTCTTGCCAGAGCCCTCAGGACTTCTGATAGGCCTGAAGCAGTGGTCTCATTGACACGAATGAGGCTGTTGCTCTTTTTGACGCAGTGCTGTTTTCTGACTGAACTCATCCAAAGGTCTATAAGGGTTCTATGGTACAGTAAGTTGGTCTCTGTGAGATGATTACCCTAATGTCGCCTGCAGCCTGAATGTAAACAGACAAGAGAGTACTGTTTCATCTTCTTGGTTTAGAAAGCTGTGTTATAGCTGCAATATGGAGGTGGTGCAGTTCCCTTGGGTGCTGTATGGTGCTGTACCCAGAGGCCCCAGGCTTGTCATTCCTTTGCTGTACACATTTACCCTGTGATTCACCAGAGAGAGAGGGGGATATTCATTTCTGTCAGGGGAGGTTTAGAGAGCAGATTCTAGTTTAGTCTGTATTATTAGATATGAAATAAGGCTATTATCCCAAGAAATGAAGCTTCTGCAGTTTCCCTTTAACACCTAATAAGCAATGAGTCATTCAAGGCTTTATACTGGGTTGTTATCGACTTTTGTGGCTTGTGGCATTTCTTTCTCCCTTAATTATTTACCCTGGCCCTTAGCCTCCCTTCATTGGCTCTGTTTCTGACTATGTAGATAAAAACATGTGTTCGTGATGATGAAGAGGATGATGTGCATGAAAAGGAAAAATGATGAAGATGGCTAAGATGAAAAGATAGAACGAAATATGACTTTGGGGAGAAAAAATGGAGGGATGAAGAAGATAAGGATGTGTCACAAGGGAGGAATAAAATGTGAAATCTGCAACAACTGGCTGCAATTACTGTGCCTTCTTGTCCATAGCCTCCTAATTAAGAGAACAGAGGGAGAATGCAGATTAGAGGGGAGGGCCTGGAGATAGGCCTGTGGCTCTCCAGTCCTCAGAGAGAATCTCATCCAGGGAATTGCTCTGTTCATACAAAACAATGAGGGGGTCTACATTATTCATCTCCGGCGGTGAGACACATTGGGGCGATGAGAGGAAAAGATGGAGTAAAACTTGAGTGGGGGTGGAGAGATAAGATGCGGAGGCACACTGGACAGCTTGGGAAAAGAACAATTTCGATTTGTGCACATATGTGTGTGTGTTTACCCTCTTCCCAAGGGTAGTTTTACATTTGTGGTTTTGGTGAAGCCTATTGAGAAATGATTGTGTGGGTTCATCGTCTCTCAGGCTTTCCAACTACCAATCACATGTAATTTACCAAATGACTGGTACTGGTACTACCATATGACTGGCAGCTCTTTAGCTTCTAATGGTGCTGGGCACTGTGACTTCCTGACTAGAAATAACAGTGCTGTACGACGTTGCTTCCTTTGTTTTGTTCCACAAGGTGTTAAATCTTTAGAGGTTGTTAAAAATAGCATCCTGTTTTATATTTCCTCACATTATGTTTATCTTTGACACATAACAGGTGTTTTTGTTTTTCACGTACAATAACTGTATCTGGCCATAGACGTCTGCTGTGTGCAGGCTAAATAAAGACAACAATCTGATCATCTGGCAGGTATTTGACCTACTTGTTAGATATATATATCCTACCTCTAAAGGAATTGCTACAGGAATCATATTAGTTGGATTTTTCAAAGCTGTACCTCTGGCTACTGCAGGATCGATACATGCATCCTTCTCAGCAGGGGGTTCCTATAAGAGGATAGTACAATTTGTGTAAATTCGCACTGTGAATTAGTTCACATGGAGTTCCCAAGGAATTTTTGAGTGTTTACATGCTCCCTAGGAACCTCTAAGGAGGCACAGGGACAGCCTTTTGTTTCACAAGTTGGTCTGTATTTAATTTAGACTAACAGTAAATAAATCTAAATGATGGGTTTAAGTTTTGATGCAAATAATTAAATTAAATTAAATCACTTGGCTGCTTGCTTGACAGCAAGGTTGCACAGTATACTTTAATGAGGGATGCAAGATAAACATGTTTATCATCATCTGATACTATGGTGGTCAAAAGTGTAACTCTGTTTTGTTTGTTAAATTATTCATGATGCAGAAAGGTCTAAGAAAACAGTCAAGCGTTATAAATTTCACAACTTTAACCCTGCCAACAAGGTTTTGTGTTAGGTCTTGTTTGTCTGACTGTGTGTCTGCTATACACTGTGAAAACGTGGCGAAAAGATGTTAGTTAGGTTCGCCTCTGTTAACTTATCCTTGTGGTTGTCATTTTGTTCAGAGAGACGACCATATCTGTCATCTGAGACATATAAAGAGACATGAAAGATTCTCCATTCTCCAAAACACAAATATAATGCAGGCTGGAAAGTATGTTTTTTTGGTGTACCTTGTGCCACATTGTGGTCACATATAAAGCACTTCACAATTTTTGCCCACTGAGGCTAAGTTCACCTGAAAGATTTTTGTCCATTTTGAATTTCTGGCAACCTATCTAACCTTTACCGTGGATGATCCTGAAAAATGTTGTAAAATTCAACCTTAATCATGGTAATAATATTCCTAGGACTTACTGTATGTACTCTCTAAAAAATATTGTCTATCACCATGAAGAGTTTGATGTTAAATAATTGAATCATTTTCTATTACCACAAAATTTATTTCGAGGCTTGTGCAACCTTATTCATGTTCTGCTTGCTGAGTGCTTGCTATGTTGAGTATGTTTTTGCTGTGTTGTAAATAAAATGTTTTTGTTAATTGGCATCATCTACTGCTAAGCAGTGATCTCAGTGGGATAACGCTGTCCAAACGATCTGTGGTTCATAGCAATATCAGCAAGTAACTCAAAGTTTCTGAAATATGCCTTTAAGTTTACAAAATTGAATTAAAATGAATAAATCTGTGCATGAAAGAGGCAATTTCACACCATTGCTTTTACTCATGTAGACAGTCATTTGGTGTGTGTGTGTACTCTGAAAGTCTTAATTAGTCACCCATCACTTCTTGAAATGCGTCCCATAATTTAGCAGACGAGAGAAACAACAACTTAAGTGAAGAGCCAGTTACATGATGGTTTGCATGGACTTAGTCTTCCATGGACTCATACAGTTGCGTTGTGTTCACAAAGACGTGCTCCTTCGATTTGTCAGACTGTACATCCTTGTACTTGTGCAAGGAATTCATCGTGTTACCCCGTAGGTTTTCACCTTGAACATTACAACTGCAGCTAAACCAATCCTCCTCAGCACAGCCTCTCTCTCTGTGCCTGAGCTCTCTAATAGAACTGAATAGCGAGAGGAGGGATGACCCTCAGGGGCCAACTCGAAGCAATTCTTTTGCAAGAAGATTGAGGAGATGTTGCGTGTATGGGTGGGTGGGTGTGGGGTAGAGGCAGTGTGCGATCATCTCCAGTAGGGGAGATGGATAATGTACAAGCACTAAAAGCTGAGGTTAAATTTTAGCAATTTACAGATGTGGTGTGACTCACAGCATGATTGGCCCTCCTAACCATGGGGCACTGGGGCATTTGCATTGCCAGTTGACCCATAGTAGATGCAATTGCTCACCCTTTTATTATGGAATATATTGTGAGAGCAGAGGAGTGATGGAACAATCTGTGGCTGAGATAGTGGATAAAAATACCTTCTACATCAAAGGATGATGCTGTTTTACTGCTAATCCTTAATTTAAATTGCTAATCATTCATACTATTTACAAGTACTACAATATGCCACATATTACAACCATTTTAATGCAGTTCAGCGAGTGTGTAGGAGAAACTACATTGGCCGTGAAACTCACAAAAAAGCCCTACCTAGAGCCAGTGGTTGGTTTGTCAATTTTTGGTTGTTGTAGAAACACTGTGGTTCAACATGGCAGCCTCCATAAAAGAGGACCTGCTCCCTCAGTAGGTAAAAAAAAAAACCCTGTCTCATTTTACACACTGGACCTTAAAAATACAATACAAAAAAAGGTTGTATTCCTAAAAGAAAAACATTCCCATGGTCATTAAGGAAATGTTTGTGAATGTACCTTAGCAGTTCCAAGTATGTGGTCTTTGCCACCTGTGACGCAGCATGAAAGTGTGGCATGGGACCATAACAGCTTTTGGCAAAGCACATACTTATGGAAAGTTTGAGATAGAGGGAAAATCACGCACATACATACAAATAAACACGTATCTGATATAACATAAAAGCAGAAGAGAAAACAGCCATTTAGATATGATCACTTTACAAAGCAAAGGTAGAGAAGCCTGCCTATAGATCTCAGGAATACACAGAACATCTAACTGCGTTAAATCACTCATCAGCAGCCAGCCCTGTTCACTTCACATATAAACCAGCTCACAGGTCTGCACAAAGAAAACAACACCAGAACTGCAGTTCAATTAGACATCTGCTCACACACAAAACCACTCACCGGCTTAAACTTTGTCAAGGTTACAGATTTATGCAAAGGAGCCCTGAAAGGTTGCTTTTGGAGTGCTTTTTCAATGCCTAATGTGTCTTTTGAAGTATGTTTTGTGTGTGTTGTCTTACGCAAGTAGGTTTTGGCAGCCTCTGCAGGTAGGCGTAATGCCAGTATAAACAGGCTTCTTTGGGAATGCAGAACACATTTCTGAGATGTTAATCTAACCAAAAGTATGTATGCAGTATTCAGTTGCAGTGTCGAAAAAATTCATCAGACAGACATTGGTCATTCACTTATCAGCTGGCGTGCTGGAAAGTTGGAAGCTTTTTGCAAAACTAATAGCAAATGAATTAAGTGGATAGAAACAACAAATTTACTAAGTGTTCACAATCTCATTTACTATTATTTGGAACTATCACTTTAGCACATTGTCCAAAATGTACCAAGCTCTTTGCCAAAGTTTTGCCTTATGTTATGTTTCTGCTGACAGAGAGAAAGACGGATGAGAGCAAGGCTTCAGGCCAAGGTGTGTTATGTTGTGTGTGTGTGTGTGTATGTGTGTGCGTGTGTGTGCGTGTGTATTGGTGGTGCTATAGTATACTGCTGAGTATGTTGCTGGGTATCCTTTTTCCTGCGTATCATGCATTTTGCTGCCAAGACTCAGGTTTTGATAGGAATGCCTGGGCAAATTATGCATGCGTTCCTTTTTTTATAAGGAGAGGAAAACTCGTTCTCTTTTTATCTCTTGTGTCAGTGTTTTTGTCCCATATACACACACACGTACTATAAGTGTGTGTGTGGGCATGTTTCACTAATGCAGCCTACTCTAGTTTGACACATAGCGTATTTGGCTCGGAAAAAAGAAAAAGAAAGAAGGATCCGAGGGTCGAGCCTGGCTCATTGATCTTCTATAGCTCATGGCAGAGTCGAGTGCCATTTGTTTTCATGCAGAGGTTAGATAGTGCACAATGGAGGTGGAGGAAGAATCAGAATCCCATTATAGAGGCTCCTCTTGTTGAAACTTTTCTGCAGTTTTTGTTTCATAGGCCAGTATTGATTTTGGAACACATCTTGAAATGAAATGCACATATAAGGAGGTTTATTCCAAAATGTCATTTAAAAAAAAACACAAAACACCCAAAGTCTGTTTAATCAAAATGACTGACAGAAAAAAAAATACAATGAAAGGAAAACATAATTGTTCAATTTTCCAGATCTTTCTCCTGTGCACATGCTTCCAAACTTAATTTTTTTTAAATTAAAGGCTGTAAGATCTTTCACCCGTGCAGATGCTTCCAAATCGTAGTTTATTTTCTGACATATACTGACTTCAGTGGATGGAACTACAGAGAGAATTTCACTAAACAAACCTTTAGAGCTTTTGAGCCTCCGGAGGACTGCAGCTCCATTGTCTAATGGAGCTGAAAACTTTATTTCAGTCAGCCAAAATGACTTACTCAATATATACCCACAGAGGAATTTATTGATTACTTCACATTTTATTACATGTTGTCAGGGTGGAAGCATACCGTATAAGCCAGTGGAAAAATTGACCTTTTTCACAGCAACCATTCTGACATGAAATACTAAGGTAAACACAGGTTTACCCTATTACCAATGATACTAATAAAAGTTCTTCTCTATTCACGTCAAACAGAGTCAGGGTGCTGCTACTGTGCATGTTGGCTCAATGGAAAGGCTCTGCTACAGTAAATAGAATGGAACATTAATTTGTAAAATTGGTAACATCTATGTTTACCCTACTGTTTCATGTCAAAATGGTTGCTGTGAAAAAAGTCTATTGTTGGGATTTCTGCGCAGGACCCACTGTAACAAAACACCACTATCTACAAAAGGTCAACTGTGTCATGTGACTGATGCATGATTAGACTGATCAGTTAGGATTTTCCTTCTTCTCCTCCACTTTGTCTCCTCATGCTGTGACTTCCATCTGTGGACATTATTAAATGAAGACTTTGAGTTCACTGTAATTTGCACTCAGTGTGATGTTGACAGCAGTTTAACCGGCCATGTGTTATACCATATTTGATCCATGTCAGCCTACTTTCTTTATGAATTTGGCTGCCTGCTTCTGTGTGTAAGGTCAAGACAAAATGCAGTGTTACTGAAACCTAACACTTTGGTTTTACTTGGCCAGTATGCCTATAGATCACAATATGTCATTTTATGTGGCTAAAGTTGCTAAAAGTGTCTTCCCTAACAAGTAGCAAGTTCCCGCTTTCTCCCAACTGCACAGAAGTAACCACTGTTAGTTTGCTGCTTTCCTGTAACTTTACAGACAAATACTCTACATATCTTGTTTGTCAAGAACAACTGCTTGCTTTTAGTTGGCATATGTGACATGGCGCTAACAACCAGTTACACATTCTCAGGCTGGCCTGACTTTGTGGGTTAATTTGCCATTGTGAAGCCTAATGTGCAGTGCATGCTGGTACTGTAGGTGTAGGCACAATGGATCAGTCACTGTGAGAAATACAAAGCCAATTTTTCTGTCGGTACGAATGTGGCAAAGTTGTTATTCTTTAATTTGGTACTGGAGTGTTAAATATTGCACTTTCATATAGTTGGGGGACTTATGAGAAAACGAATAGTCGAAATAAAGGCAACAGTAGCTGAGATATCCTGACTTTTGGTTCTTAAAATAGGTCAAGCTCAAAAACACTGGATCCTGTGATTCTCAAAGTGCAAATTAATAGCATCTTTCCTTAAATCCTTCCTACCTTGTACACAGGCTGCCTGTTATAAATTGGTAGTCTCCAAGACCAAATAACCTCGATGACATCACCAGTGCATCATCAGGGTTATTTTCACAAACTTGACAAAGCTCCTCCAGAGCCACAGGACATGTTATACAATACTGAGTAATACTAACCATGATAAGAGTGGCCCTTTTAACAAACTACACACTCCGCCAAAAAAGCCTTGACATGGGGCATATCTTTATATCTTTCCGTAAGGAAAATTTCATAGCATACAGTAAGTGTTTGGATGACAAAACTGTTCCAAAGAAAAACAGCAAATGATAAAATCTATGCAGTGATGTTGAATCCAGGTAATACTGATGAAATCCAGGTCATTGTATGGTATAAAGTAATGTGCAGCCATTGTCACTCTGGTGATGCATGGTTATGTCTGCTATATTGAGCAAGACTCCCAAAGAGGACTACAATAGTTCTAGTACATCATGCTTTTTGTTTCTTGATTGTAAATGACTGACAAGAACCGGCATGACTTGAAATACACAATATCAAATTATCTAGTCTAGTTCATAAGTGCACATAACAATGGATATAACACATGCATCATATGCTGGCTGTAGCTTACTTGAATTGAAAATTAACTGAAAATGTAATTATTGTAACCAGTTGTTATGCTCTCTTCTTGTACTGCTATCACATAAAAAAGCATGAATTTTAACAATTAATGAAACTGGACTGTCTGTATCATTAGTCCCTATACAAATTCCCCAGAAAAAAAGTATTTCGGACCAGCGCTTCTAGATTTTGTGCACAATATTAAATAATATAATCTGATTGTAATGACAGCGGGCTAATGCAACCATATTTGGCAATATTATGTTCCTCCTTTTTCTATTTCAAATAAAGGCTTATACATACAAACTCTATGAGGTATTCAGGCTCTGGTGCCATCTGATAGTTATGCCACAGACTAAAATTCTCTGGCGTGTCTGGTATTATTTTTTTTTATTATTTGCAAATTTTGAATGAACTATCATCATGGGTACGTGTCAATTCAGTTTTAAGAGTGGATCTTTACACCCAAGTCATACATCTATATTTCTTTCTGCTGTTCTGAGCCCTTCCACTTTGATCAGCGGAGCCGAGTAGAGTCGCTGTGCCAGACTCATTATGAGTAATGAGATGGGGAAAAAGTCGGGGGACCTCATAATGTGTATTAATAAAGTCACTCTATAGCGGCTGCCCTTTGATGCAGACCTTGTTTCAAAAAACTACAAAAGGCTGAGTCGCGTATTGCTAACAAATATCGGAAAGATTTGGAGGTTTCAATCCGGCTTCATCTTCGTAATTTACAGTGCTGTGTGATCACCCCGTTGCCAAGCGTGAAATAGCAAAGACATGATTTCTAGTTATATTACATTAGTCTCTGGCGTGTTTCAATAAAATCGCTTCCTTACCTTACCTTTTTAAGTTGAACTACATAGAGTTGAATAATAGATCATGTTATGCTTTCCCCTCAAAGAAGTTAATTCCCCTTATACCGTCTTCATCATTTATTTGTCACAGACTGCAGTACTAGTCATTAGATGATACCAATTATGTGGTGTATCTCTCATCATTAGCACAATTATTGTCCTCAAAAATAATCTTTGGCTCGGTGTGCTGCAGTGTTTGCAGCACATGCTAAGAAAAGTTGGCATGTATAATTCTACTCTTAATATGCACTACACATATTCTTAATTCACCTGATCATTCCTGAACTATAGAGACAAAAAAGAAGGTGCCTCAAAGAAGGAAATGTGCATATTATAACCAAATTCAATAATAAAGTAATTTTACCTGGGTCATCTTTGTATTCTATTCCATTCTATGCTTTCTATTTACTTACATTATACTATGTACAGTTTCTGTTGTGTGCACCACAGCAGAATGTATGACCGGTTCTGCTGTCTAAACCACACCACCACCCAACCCAGAGCATCCCACTAGCATGATAATAACCCCTCTGTCTTCCAGCACTCAGTTTGTCTGCATGTGTGTGTTCTCCAATGTGGGTTAGAGCAAGGAATCACTGGCCTTTTGTTAGGAATTGGTTAAAGCTGCAAAGACCATGGCCTCCCCTTCTCCATCTTTCTGCCATACAAGGAAGATTTCTACGTATTACACACACTGTCTGCCGCTGACAGAAATTTGAGAATTTCTAACTAAAATTATAGCTAAAAGCCACATGGGAGCCATTCCTGTATGTATCTGTATGCTGAGAAGTGCCTCTGCTCTGCTCTTCAGAGCCCAGTAGTCCCTTTTTAAGTGGTCTTAATGCATATGCTCTTTCATAAACTGCACAATCTCCAAGATAGCTAAAACCTCCAAGAGCTATGAGGAGAGGGCCAAGTAGGGATCAGCTTTGCAAGCATCCCTTGCTGAAAACATTGTAGTGCTCCTTAACTAACATTAACACGTACTAACATTAGCACCACCATACACTCCCCCATATCAATTACCTCACTGTAATTCCTTTTCCGCTGTGCGCACATCTGCACGTCCATTTTCTCTAATCCAGCTGTAAAGCCTACTGTTCATGTCACAGTAGGATACAGCAGCTGGAGGGGCAGCTGTAAAACTGGTCTGATCTGGTGCTGAAAATCTGCTGGAATAAGATTTAACCACACCACCTCGCTCTGGTTCAATCAGACTGCTGGTCCTCAGAACAGGATTACTCCGAACTGTATATAGACCGTAACAGTTGCATTATATTTAAGTGTGAAGAGGAGTGATCAACGCAAGTTCGTGCAATGTTAGCATCACAGATAATCAGTCTACATTCAAGTTATACATTAGGGTGATTTTCAACTGTGGTCCCTGCGTTGGTTTTAGGGGTCCCTATCTAAAGGAGGAATAAAATGTTTTAACTAGGGTTTAATGTTTGATGATTGATTTTCTATGAAGAAACCAAAACCAAAAAACTCAAACCAAAAAATAACAAATGAAATGAAAAAATACTGGGATTCCTTAAAACAAAATCCTCTCAAATGTGGTCTGTGGTCTAATGTGCACCTAATGGGGTCCTTGGCAGGGAAGTTTGGGAACCCCTGATATACAGTATAACTCTTGCTAGCTCCTGTACTTGTATCCATGTGCAGAGTTTGAGTTAAAGATTTTATGTGTCGGATTCTAAATTATTAACCACATGACCCCAGAAACAAAACAAAAATGGACTGTGCAACGAATGACAATGATTCACATTAGTAATAATGTATTTTCTGAATCAAATAAAATGCTAAATGCACTGTCTAAATTGTTACTCTGCAGTTCATTAAGCACATCGCCGAATGAGCATTAGATCATGGCCTATTAAGCTGGTGCTTGATTGGCAAGTGGTGAAATTATAAGCTCATTCTGCATTCACATTTCTGTTGAATTGTAAGGAGCACACATTAAAAACTTGTGTCCTTGCTGCGGATAAAAGTGGATGTAATTACCTAGCAAGCTCCAGCCTCATGGCAGATCGTGATAGTCTAGACGAGAAGTGTTTATATCTGGTTAAGCTATTCACCGCTGGGCTTTGCCTTGTCATGGTCAAAAGAGTGTTCTGCGTGTGAGATCTGCTTTTCCTCTCGTTTTCCACTTAATAGATTCTGCTGTAAAATGGAAGAACATGGTCAGAATATTCAGAATTCAGAATATAATATTCCATATAGTTAATGTTTTTCAAAAAGTATAGCCATTGATGGTGATTACAATGCAAATATATTAACATTTAAAAATGTATCTGTTTCACACAGGAGTTAAAGACTCCAAAGAAAGATGGTTTCACTTCTTTCTACCTACAGCACATTGAGATTGTGTAATTTACCACACTTAATCATAATTAACTACAAAAAGTCTTATCCACTGGAGGGTTCATGGTCCAATGCGAATCTGCTTGGCATGAAAATGCCTGGGAGCCACTGCTCTAGATAACTGTATACCTGTGAGCATACAGTTTGTTTGAAGACTAATGATAAAATACTGATCCACACTGAGAATTTTTCTGTCTGCTTTGCTTCATCTGCAGGGGGGTAAGAGCACATTGTTGTGCACAGATTATCACCTGTGGTCCTGGTCAGTACAGGTTGTTTTCAGCATTATTATCCCCCTGTGCCACTTTGTTGTATCAACAGCCCTTCTTTTTTTTTCTTTCCTTTTTTATACTTCTTTCGCCCCTATTCCTTAGTCCTTACTCAGTTGTGTCTCACTGAAAGGGACCTCAGGTGGTGCTGTTGTCCTGACAACCAATAAGGGGAGCATCACAGCCAGACGGCTGGATAATCTGAGAGAGAGCGAGAGAAGCGAGAGAGAGAGAGGTGGTGGTGGTGGTGGGGGGGTAATTTTCCCAGAGTCTGAGCAGAAGCCTGCCTCTCTCCATCGCCGTTGCTGGCTGTGCCGTCCCTTTACGCGTAGAGCATTACGCATCAGTGGACTATAGCGCGAGGACCCCGCACAGCACTGCACCTTTAAAGTCTTTTAGGAAACCCGTATCACCCATACCTCCCGGACTGCTTTGGACTTAAAGACATCCCGCGTTTTCCGAGAAGTCTGGACAACTACTCTTCTTCCTCCCCCCCTCCTTTTTTTACCCTTGGATCTATAGCTGCCGAAAAGCGCGCTCCTGTGCATTAAAATGCAAGTCGGACGCAAATCGTGTTGGAGGCAATTGCAGGCTTCTTTTTTCAGACTGCTGTGTCTTATCCCCACAGGATTCCCCGTCCGGAGTGTGGATATGCAGCGGGCCACCGACAACATCACCATCCGCCAGGGCGACACAGCGATCATAAGGTAAGAGTCATCTTCACAACTTTCCTCTCCTCCCGTGTGCCTCGCTCCGGGTGCAGCAGCATCCTCGCCGCGGGCAGGCAGCTGCATGCCGCACATCGCAGTAGGACCAAAGATGCTCGTTTTGTGGACTGTGTTGATTTGTTGAGGGAGATCATTTTTGTTCCTCACTGGCGATTTTGTCTTGATTTGCCCTGCGGTGAACTTCTGTTTACCTCAAGATAACAGCAGAGTAAACGGCGATGGGGAGTGTTTGGATGAGTGTTTTGGAGTTGATTCGCAATATGTTCCCAACTTTTATCTCACCAACCGGTCCTGGAAGAAAAAAAATCTAGAATAGTACACACATTATTCCTGTTAAGATTCGTTTTGTAGAGATGCTCGATAATCCCATCCCCTGTGTGCTATTCCTATATGGAATTACAGCGCAGTTTCGCAGTGAATGACATCGGTGTTTTGGAGGGAATTACATGGTTGGAGCCAAAAGCTTAAACGCTTTCGCTGACATGACGCACAGAACACCAGGGCTGTGCTCACTGACTGATTGCTCCTGTTTTTATTTGTGTGCGTATGTGTTTGTGTTTTTCGTACTTCAAGAACCTCTTGACACGGCGAAGTGCGTCACGGTGTCCGGGGATGCTGCTGTGTGTGGATTAATGGCAGAGACGGGGATTCTAGACACAGATAAGAGGATGATGATGCGAGGAGACGGAAAACTGTCCTGTCCTGTCTTGTTTAGATTTTTATTTATATATATATATTTTTTTACGAATGACTATTTTAGAAGAGATTAACTGCAGCCTGCCGGGGACAAGTAGGTAAAGTGCCATCAGTGCCAAAGGACGTTAATTCAATTCAAACTCTGCGCTGTGTGCAACCCCTGTTTGCAGCCCCATGAATATAAACGCTCCAGTCTCCAAATCCAACTCTCTGTGATACACGCAGTCAGTTTTTGTGGCCCTCACATCCCACTTAATCACTTCCCAGACAATGCAAGCTGTCAACTCTGTGGTTCTGCGATACTGCTGGGCAGATGTCAGTGACCACGTGATCCAGGCCATGTGTCTGTGGCAGGCTATAAATGCGAGGGGATTTAGATTTGGTTGGTTTTTGTAAACAAGGCGCTTTACCTCCCCCAGTCCCACTCTGTCCCCCCCAACCCCCCACCCCCACTCTGAAAATGGTATGCACTGTAGGGAAGTCCAGGAGTATAATAGGCTGCACACAGAATACTCAATCACATTGATTTTTTTCACTCTGCCTCACTCTTTCTCTGTCCTCTCCCCACTTTCACGCTGTATTTACAGTACCACCAACCAGTCTCGCCTAATGAGTGTGAGCATATAGAATGCAATTACAGGGTAGACCTTTAACACACAGCCTGTCAAAAAGCCTGCAGACACACCACCAGGTTTCCTCACGTGTGCCCCGAGCTTGTTCAGGGCACACACACACACACACACACACACACTAACATATACAAAAGGAATAAATCCCTTTAATGGATTGCTTCTTGCAACCATCCATTCAGGTATCTGCTGATCAAATTAGTCAATTGACTCAGTTACTGTTGAACTCACCAGGGGTCACAGCTATTTGTTTCACTTTCCAAATCCAATTGACTGCGTCTTAGCTATATTCAGCCGTTTAGTCACCCAGTCAGTCTGTTTCCTTTAAAGGTAATGGCAGGCTTCGCACTCAGCCAGAGCCAAATTAGATCCTCCTTTCCAAGGAAACACTCGCATCCCAAGTCCACTGTTTTACCATTATCTCAGACAAATGATCTTTGAATAATTGTCTGTGGTAATTGCTCAGTGAGTGTCATAATTAATTTGATGTTGTAATGTATCTTGTTGGCGTTAGTGATCAGTCTTATTTATTGTCAGTCACGCAACGATAAACTGCAACTCGGACCCCCGTGGCTCCATTGAAAAACACAACCATTTTTCACACCCAGTTTCCACCTGACAAATTGGATACAGGGGGGAGGGGCGGTGGTGAGGGCATTGGGGCTGAAATGCGAGAACTTTGAGCAGGGGTGGGAGGCCGTCGGCTAGTAATTTGTCGAGCTACACAGTGTATCTGATTCCATAAGCTGGGTTTTGTGAAGGCTGAGGGGATATTGGTGACCTGGGGGCGTAATAAGGCCTGTGCTCCTTTACTGCAGTCGTGACATTCATGGCACAAGAGGAGAGATGCTGGAGTGGAGAAACGGTATGTGGCCGAACAACCGCTGTGACAGAACACACAGCAGCAGGCTTCACTACTGAAATGAGAAAGGAAATTTATTTTTACCAGGGGCCCAGAACTGTGTCATGCTGAATAAATAAGCAAACTGAGTCTATTCTCTTCATGCTTAAAACTTTCAGATTTGCAGCACTTTTATGGCTCACTGTGAAAGCATGTGGCAGAGGTATATATTTAAGCTTTATAATGGCTATGGATTAATTTGTGTCATGAGAATATTTAATAGATTATGTTGACCGTGTGAGGTACATTTAACTGTTGAGAAGAGTCTTAGTCGACTCAGTTTTCATTAGTCGGACAGTCGCAGAAAAATTATGTCAAACTCCATTTGAGAGCTGCGCCTTGTCACCGGGATGAAAGTATCAGAGGGCTGTTGCAACACCGACCTTTTCTCACATATGCTAACTGTGCTAGCTGCTGCCACTAGCTTGTCAGTGGTCTGTACCTGGACTGGGAGCTTGAAGAACAGAGGGACTTTAAACACTACAAGCGCAGGAGAGAGGGACCCAGCGCGGAATACTGCCAAGGAGAGCACGACTGAACCAGGCTCACAGCCTCAACGGAGGCCAGCTGATTTACAGCAGCTCCAAAAAGGACTGACCCTGGGGATGAAGACACGGTGGGTTGATGCAGCGACAGGAGAAGCGTAAAACGGAGGAGGAGAAGCGAGTTTATAGCGAGTTCATTTTCAAGTAACTGTTAACGTTATAAATCATCTATTGTATCAATAGGCCAGCGAGTATTTGGTTTTGTGAAGTAGGACGTTATGTATAGTCTTGTAACGACAAGACTTGTGTGATGTTATATTGTGTTGACATTAATTAGTAAATGTTCAGTCTCCTTACTGGTTGTTTTAAACTTTTCAGAATCATTACCACATTTTCTGTTAGCATTTTACATATCATAAACGTGTGACGACTACTCAACAACTGGCTTGAACTAACAAATACTAGTTGACTAGGAAAAACTTTAGTCGGAGGCAGCCCTATAAAAACGCATTCAAAGTTGCAAGATGCATTACAGATCATAGTGTGAATACTATTAATGGTAATATTATTTATATTGACCTCAATTAATATTAAAACATTAGAATTTTAAGATGAATTCAAATATAGGCCAATACATTGTTGTGACAGGCACACGTACCGTAGCCGACTTTTTTTTCAGAATGTTGTGTGACTCAATCCTTTGTTCACAGAATCTCATTTTCCCCCAGACTCCATCAAAAGTTAACATAAACTAAATATTGACAGCTACCTCCCCCAACCGTTTATGCTTATAGGGATGATTTCAGCAGCTCATCTTCAGGACTGAAATTCAGTGTTAGCCTGCTCTCCTTTAAGTCAGTGTCAGATGTAAAGATTTAGCGACTCTTAACCTCTGAGCCCTTTTGCCTAAACAGGCCATCAAGAGGTTAATCTGAAAGAGATTATTCCTTTTAAAGAAGTCACTATGTCGGACTGGCTTAGATAAACATTTTCGCACCAGCTTTTGTTATGTGAAGTGAATTAGAGTTGATGTTGCGTAGGCTGTGGGATTAAACTCTAGTAACCACAACCATATAAGTGGTAAGGTTTTCTAATGTAGTTGCTTTGGATCTCCAGCTGGACTTGTGTAACATACTTTACTCAAAGTGACCATGTAAGCACGCTTTTCTACTATTTTAATGATCTGGTGGCTTTGAGTTCAAAGATTACAGACTATCTGGGTCTAATATTTATCCCTAAAATGTCGTTTCTTGCTCTAAACAGGGACTCTTATGACAAATGTGAATCTGCTTCAAGTGGCATTTGCCCCTGGAAAGCAGGAACATGAGTTCCAGCATATTAAATCTAGCCCTGTGTTGCAGCAGTCGTGTTTCAGACCTGTGAGATTTAGGTCACTTAAAAACACCCGATATTTCAGAGACCCCTTCCATGGTGACTTAGCCTGTGGTTTTTTTACAAGGATGATGCCAACAAGTGAAATCAAACTCTTCTCATCCTCAGCAATTCACAATATGAATCTGAGGGGAAGAAAAAGAAAAGTTTTTCCATGTTTCTTCAAGCCATTTCTGTTTCACAATAGTTTACTTTTTAATTGCTTTTTTTGAGTACCTCACTATGCGGTGGCCTTAAGGAGAAGGTTGCAATGTCAGGCGAAGCCCTGATAATTGACAATTGCTTATTAAAGCATTAATGACACAGTCTCTGTGATTGCTCTCCTCTGGGTCAATTATCTGCGCTTTGACAATACACTCTGCCTGACTTGTTACTTTCAGGGAAGATGATTCTGCACTTGTGCTTTACCCCAGAGGATCTGCGTCGAGACATACCCCAGAACTCAGCCTTTAATTTGAGTCAGAGTCAGCCAGATATTATGTATGTGCAATCTGCCAGAGGCTCCGACACCACATAAGACATGATGTTGGTCTAATTCAAGTTCCAATACAACTCACAATGCCCGAGAAAAGTGATAACAGTTATTTTGATTTGCATTATTAAAACCTCTACTATTGAACTATGATGCATCTTTGAGTGCTGCGATGTGCATCAGCCACACTCCAACGAACTGCACTATGCAATATGGAAACAAAGACTTTCTGGATTTGTGAAATTAGTTGTTATTCTCAGCAAATCCCCGGTTAATTTTCACAGTACACCTGTACCAATCCCACAACATATGTATTGAAAGCATGCAGTAATCTATATGTCATCTCTGGAGGTTATGATGAAAACAAATTTTTTTATTGTAATACAGAAATATTGTATCTACAGCCAGTGTTTGTCCGTTCCGGGCTACTGTAGAAACATGACAATGAAAACTCTATATAGATCCTATAGATCCTCCTAAATGTTACACCCTGGACCTTTAAGTTCTTGTCCCAAGAAGGTTCCTGCTGTTAGGGTCATGCCTTTTAATCGGCTATTAACTATTACATTTACTATTACAGTTTACAGTACAGAATAATAAAGTATCCCCAGGAATCAATTGTTGGGACAATTTGGCAGCACACAATTTCCATCCAGTGCAACATTCAGGGTCAACAAAAGAAGTTGTTTGGCTTTTATGTATTGAGCGTGAGGTTGTCAATATCAAGGCATCTAGCATGTCTGACTTCATGTTGCCCCATTCTCAGATCAACAATTAAGTATGACTTTTTTTAACTGGAATGATAATGATTCTATAACCGTAACCATACTTTAACCTAACTGTAGTTGCTCTGTAAGAATATTGCACAAGTAAATAATTTACCCCTAGATGTATAATGCCATTTTTTAAAATAAAAACTGGACTGGGGTGAGCAGTAGGGATGCGCTGATTGGGAAATTCTGGGCCAATACTGATGTTCAAAATAACAATTTGGATGATAGCCTGTGACGATACAGATGTTTTTTGTTTTTTATTTATTTACCCGCCAGGGAAACAAATAAATCTACACGGATAGGTTTTTTTGCCTTGTTGCAGCTTAGTCTATTTCTATTCTCATCTGAGATATGAGAGGTAGAGCTGGACAGCAGCTCACTGTGCGTGCTGATGCATGGAAGACATTTGTATTTTTGTGCAATGTGTGCCTTTGCAGGAAAACAGAGGTGACCATTTCCCCAGTATCTGACAACATTGATGCAGCACACAGATAAACATCGGCCACTGATATCGGTGAATGCCATCTTATTTGCCAATAGGTCGATGTCAGTCAACAAGGCGAATGTTGGCATATACCGATGTGCGGCAGATAAATCAGTGCATCCCTAGTTGGTAGAAAGGGGAAAATGGCAGTTAAAAAGGAAAAATGGGAGAAAATACGACATGGACTGATGGAATGATGAGGTATAAGCAAGGTTTCATAGTTGTTAAGATAGTTTGACCAAAGGGAGCAGCTGGTGCCACAGTAACACATTGTTCTGAGCCTTTTTTTCCCCCCAGAGTTTGTGAGGCTCCATGAGAGCTAACCCGCACTTTCTGTTGATACACTCTAGATATCAGTGTAATAAAAAAGTAAAAACTTCCACATACGCGTGTATGGTGTTTACGACCATTCCATAGAACTGATCTGTAATCAACATGTATTGCTGTCACATTAAGTTATGATTGAGACACTGGAGGTATTCATTTTCACAGACAGTACAAAGCTATGGTAATGTGATACTGTGAGCAATACAGTCCAGGCTGCATTCCAAGTGGAGGGAGGAAAACTGAGGAAACACAGATCAATTTCTGGATTTCCAGGCAGAGGGCAACAGTGCAACATAATTTGGGATGTCCAACCCACAGGGGGGCTCTATATTTTTCTCTACAGCTCATCAGATCGGAGTGCTTCTTTTATTTATTTATTTTATTTTTTATTTTTATTTTTTTTACAGTTTAGAGCCTCCCTAGGCATCTCTCAGTCCCTCTATATCTTCATCGCTCTCTCTCCCTGTTTTTCACTCTGCCAGCATTAAATTGAGTCCAGCTGTGCTGTCTTAACCTGATTCACAGAGTGAACATGAAGTCAGACGAGAGAAAGAAGAAGAAGAAGAGGTGGTTTCTTTACGAGGGTGATAAAGGACAGAATTGTAAAAAGGGAAGAATGATGGCCAAAGAGCACTCACCAAGAATGAGAGACACAAACAGAGGGAAGAGAGAAGAGTATGATGGGTAGAATTAGAGTGGGAGGGAGGGGGGAGGGCAGGGACACAATATTAGTACAATCAGCACAATAATCCCTTCTGTTCCAGCTTGGGCCGACGCAGGATTTTCAAATCAATTTCATTTTCACTCATGATGCTACAGTGGGAGAGCTGAGTGGCTGCCAGTTGGGTCATTATCGTCTTGTCCCCATTTTGGCTTGGAACAGCAGAGGTAAAGGGGGAAGTTTCAGAAGCACAGGGACTTGGGTTTGGTTGATATTTTTGCCAATTCTGCAAAGTTTTATGAAGTCTTTTGGAACGGCTCTGTGTTACCACAAGTTCCAGAGGCTGTCATCGTGGTCAGTAGGATCTGAATAATGGCCTGCAGAGACAGTGTGAAGTTTTTTGACGTGGCAGATGAACAGTGTTCTGACGTTTTCATCTGAAACTCACAGTCCAATGCAGTTCAGTGGGCTGTCTGGGCCTCTTTTCAAGGGCTCCCAACCAGATAGGCTTTCAGCCAATAGTTTGATGTTTGCTGGTTCATCCTCAGAAAATATACAAGGACACTTTGAGCTCTTCATTATGTGGCTTCAACATATTTTTGGTGAATAACTCAGGGAACCTGGACCTGAAATTTTTTTTGATACAACTGAATATTAAAGCAGTGCTTCTCCCTAAAAGCAATTCCACTTCATCTCCCTCTTTACCTAGGCTTTTGTTGGGCAGGCCAGACTGTCTCTAAGTGCATATTTAAACTACTCAGCAATTTCTCAAAGCCTCTGGCTACCTATAGGTGATGGCAGTAGAAGTGGAGTGGAAGAGTATTCTTATTGCTCTCAGAAAACCCCAAAACGTGTTGAGTGTTGAGAGCTGCAGTAGATGTAGTATAAAAACGGTACCTACTCACAACATATGCTTCAAGTGATTATTGTCCATCCATACCCTAATGTGCTGTGCTTTGTGTTATATAGCAACACCCTGTGTATGTCTTTCCAGCTGCACTGTATGATTATATCTTCTGTTCACCCAGGCTTTGTCATCTTAATGAAGCTGCCATCTTTTAGAGGTGTAGCGTCATTACGTGTGTGTCATCATGATTAATTGCAAAATCAGTACAGCCGCTTGAAAAGCACAAACTCTTCACTGGAAGTGTCCATCTCAGCTGCAATTAACCAACCAGTTTGCAGCAATTTAGCTCTTATGTAAAATTTAAGAGAACAAAGCAGGAATCTGAATTAAAATGTGAAAAATTCACAAGCACCCTGTGTCACCCCGGACATGAAATTGAAGAGATGAATGGGTTGAATGAATGCGAGTTGAGCTCAGTTCAACTAGAACTGTGGAACCAGGTTAAATAATTTTAAATCCATCAGTCAGTCAGGATGAATTCAAATTAAAGCTGAAACATGTGGGTTTGAGCTGTGACGACTCCCGTCCCTGCAGCTGTAAATCCACATGGCTTTAAAGGAGATTAGAGGCCCACAGTAAGTATAGTCCTGGCTGAGCACGCTCATTGTTTACCTCCCATCTCTTCCAAGATAAGCAAAAATCTGCTTACTGACCCACTGACACATACTGTGCAAGATGGCATCACGCAGGGATTATAGATGTGGTTTCAGAGTAGTGAGGATGTCGTCAAAGAAGGTAAAGTATAATGTTTATTGACATTACACATTCATTCTTTGTACATTACCACCTGTTTATGCACATGCCTCAATAACAGCAATTTTTACAATTTTGCTTACAAAGCAGTAAAAAAAGCCGCAAGGAAGGACAATGATAAAACTATTAGTTCAAGGTTTTGTGGCACGATTACTTACAAGTGCCATATGTGCAAAGGTCAAAGTTCTGTATGTATAATATAAGAGTACTTTTTCTATCTAGTTTTTCAGATTTCGGTGTCTTGTTGTGTGCCTCATAGGCCACAAGAGGACATGACGCACTAATCACTGATACTGATCCATATGCCACAGATGTGAGGCAATTTAATTGTTTTGTTTTTTGTAAATATTATATTTGTAATGTTTTAATTTACATTTTAATTGATATGCATTAGTTTTACAGTAAACACCAGTCCATGCATGTATTTAATAGCACAAATTAGAAAGGAATACAGACACTGATAATGTTGTTATTAATATGGAAGGCAAAGCAGAGCTACAGCACAAAAGCCTGTCTTGTCAAAGGCAGGCACAGTATCTGTTGGCTGTAATAATTTACCTTCATATATTAATTACTCTGCGTGGTCAGCTCTCAAATGGTCCTGCGTTTGTTCTACTCAAGCTGTTGTTTTTCACAACTCTGTCATAAGACAAGCATTATATTTACCGGCTTCTAGTACCTGAACTAATTGCAGTACCGTGACCAAGCTTAAGTGAGTTTCAGTGTATGAGTCACATGCCAATAATGTGTTTGTTGTAAAAATCAGTGCAACAAAGGGATGAAATGTAAAAGTGCTCCCTTACCATTCAAACACCATTATTTGCTTTGCCATATACAGAAATCTACAAGGGATGAGGGGTGAAGAGATCATTAATTGTTCAACAGTACAGCAAACTTGGAAATGAGTGACATCTTGCAGGATTAAGGTACATCCATGATGCAA
>NW_023340257.1:6738913-6749381 GCF_004916995.1 Morone saxatilis | reverse complement strand
AAAACTCACCAAAACTGTTTTTGTTAGTCTTTCCAACAGTCAAAATAAACCCTTAATTAGTTAGATGTGAAAATATTAATGAAATCGAAGTATGTCCACTAAAAGTGCTTGTTTTTGCCACTGATAGGCTAAAATTGTTATTCTTACAATTGTTATTCTTACAACAATATTGAAAGCATCCCCTACAGACAGACAAAATAAAACTCACCAAAACTGTCTTTGTTAGTCTTTCCACTATTCCAATGATCACCAACTCTGGTTTTGTCAAAAAAAAGCCTTCATTCACTGACATAGAGACATGAGGAAAACAGCAGTTTCAGTCGCTCTCCTTTACGCAGAGGATGCACAGCCAGGCTGGCTTTGTAAACAAGACACAGACAGGTTGGGATAAAATCTAAACTCTCATATTAATAACATTTAAGGTCTGACAGTTCATACTCTGCACTATTATGAGAAACAGTGTGAATAGCTTATTGGGACCGTAAACTCCTTAACTGGATCACTAGCTTTGTAATGTCACATTATATTTCTAAAATGCCAAATGCAGGCAGAATTATTGATAATTTTCCTAATGAGATTTGACAGCACAGAACTCCAAAATCTCCCATTGCTACTTATTACCAAGGTTTTTCTATTTTGATATGATAGTGAGGCGTTGTTATCCCCAGGAAGATATATTCAAACTGTTTGGTATGATACACCATTACGATGCTGCTAGAAAAAAGTAGCCAAGGCTGGTCTTTGAATATTATAATTCCATAACATGGTGAGGTGAATTGTGAATTTGCTACACATTTGGAATGAACAAAAAAGAAAAGCATCAAACACATGATTGATTATAATATTTCTAATAAATTAAGTTCAATATTTAAAAGGAAAGATGAAATATGATTATACTAGAGTTGTTCTTAGGTTTGTTAAGATGAATTCCATCAGTGTAAATGACTTTGGAAGCAATTAGCGAGGGAAGCCAGGTTCTGGGGATGGCAGCAACTTATCTTATCAGAAACAAACAAGTGCCTGCGCTTGTGAAAAAATTGCTTATTTATGTGCTGTTTGCATGCAGGAAGTCTACATTTTAACATTTGTTGCATTCTCCAAATCACTCCACTGCCTGACTAGATAGACCACTCTTTGAAGTTACAAGCATCAACATGATAATCCCAAGATGAATTTGAATCAATAATGAAAGCAGCCTTTATTGTCTAGTATCACTGTGTTAAGTGAGTTTTTAGCTGCATACACATATTTTGAACTGCCACTAAGTGAAATGTTGTGTGCAGCCCTGGGGAAACTTTGGATATGTTTCAAAGGCACACTGTAAGTGGCTTTAATGGCAACATGTTTTGATCTTCATTATCCTACTGAGTTTTACTTTCCATTTCAAAAGAGGAGGATATGAAATAAAGGCCACAATGTTAAAGGTGTAGGAGATTAATTAGAGTTTCTCTCTTGAGCATTTGGCATTTGAGCAAATGGGGATTACTGCATGGCCTATTTGCTCTACATTCCCCCTGATTTGTATAACATAAATGTGCCAGAAAAAAAGAAGTTTCACTGAAATACTTTTTCAATTTATACAGTATAGTGCCATTGCATTGAACTTTTCAGCATTTGCATTAACAAGCAGTAAAAGAGAAAAAGAAATCAGCAGTGCTTGTCTCATTTGTCATTAATTATTCCCATTCAATTCAATTTAATCCTCTACCCAATGGAACAACATTGTTTTCAATTACTGGAATCTCACTCGCGTCTCTGCATGGCGTCCAATTACCTCCAATTAAATCAGGTCCCCCAGTGAGTAGTTCAGGTATTGATTGCTGCTAGCCCCCCATTCATAAACCCTCCTCTACCTTTCTTTAAAATGTACCACTGACCCTCAACAAAGCCTTCTTGTCAGCTGCCACCTATGGGCTTGTAGAGAGCTCAGTCTGACCCAGGAGTACATTGCAGGCCTGACTAATTCATTATTACCTGATGTTCAGCACTTAAACTACATTAGCTAAAGCACTGTGGTGCACTCACATTTAAAAGGCTGTTTGTGTATGAAGGCCGTCTCATCACCACAGTACAAGGGGTGGCATTTGCCAGCGTCCATCTGGCAGCACATCAGAGTAAGAAGAAGCAAAAACCTTAAGAAGAAAGTGGTGGTTGGTAACTACTGTATGTTTTCATAGCATAAAGTTTCTGCAGGATATTAAAGAGGAAATTATGCTTTTTGCAAAATTGTGCTGAAATGGAATCCAGCTCACTGCTATGTTGTATCCATACTCAGTAGTTTTTACATTAGTCCGCTTATTTTTCAAGCAGAAACAGACTAGGGAAAAAAAAAGTTAATTTAACACCATATTAGGATGTCCTGACAGTGAGGAGGCTACTCAGATTAGTCGGTAGTATGAAGGGTTGAAATATTCAATCTGAACCACATTCATCAATTCACAGGCATGAGATAGCCCATCCATCTCAAACATTTGATATTAATGACATGGAGACATTGCATTAATATGTCCGTATATTAATATAAACTGACATTACAGACACCTACATTTATTGACAGATGAAAGGCCCTCTAAAATTATGTCAGTTATACTGTTAATCACGACGCCCCAGTTTTCTCCAATAGGAGCAGTATGCTCTTTTATGACTGATATTCTCTGCCAAGTTGGTGTCTAAGTGTCCCCATCCGTTAATTATTCCTATTTCTTCCTGCTCCATTATGCCCTATACATAACATTATTGTTTATAAATATGAGTCTAGTTTTCACACCCACATTTTAAGGCATTTAGGTCTGTTTTTGTGCAAAATAAGCAGAAAAAAAAGTTCATAAAAGTTGTGTTAAGTTTTCAGTTTGCTTAATTCCTATAGCCCCTAAAAGGCAGTAGTTTGCAGACATTTGCATCTTATTGCTCTGTCTCACAATGCTGGAGGACGTAACACAATGTGGTTTGCCTGAAGTAAACATTGTACCCAAAGACTAGGAACAGGTGGCCAAGTACAAATACAAAGTCCCTTGGAGAGATGACAGTAACAGCCTTCCTTTGTGTCTTCAAACAGAAAAGGAAACAAAGGAAGGAAACCGCTCAGCCTGTTTAACCATGGCTCAGTTCAGAGTCTTATAAGTCATTGCGTAAAAATAATGTCTGTTTCATTTCTTGAGGGCATTTTCATTCAGTTTTTATTTCCCTGCAACAAAGCCTGTCAAAAATAAATTATAGACAGGAGAGGACGCAGTTGTGAGCTGGAAAGCAGGTAAATGTGGAGGTTTGTGTTAAGGCTTTTATTTGTAAGTATTAGTATGGTTTCTATGTGCACCTAGAGTATTTTTAGGTGAGTTTACATTTTCTCATGTTTGTATTTCCCAGTAACGTCTATGGGAAAAGTCTACTATTCCAGGGTTAAAAGGATTAGAAACCTCTATATGGTTATCCAATCAGCCATGGCAGAATACACCAAAATGGGTTGGCAGACACACTCCATTGACTCTACTACGGACCACAATCATCTTTCTATTACATTATCAAACAGAATGCATAGTGCAACCATGCTCAATTCAGACTTTTTTTTTTTTTACACTCACCAAATCCAATATTGAACATAACACATTAAAAAGATATTTTCACAATTCTGCAAACTCTGAAGGAACTGGCTCTTGTGTGTGTGTGTGTGTGTGTGTGTGTTTGGCGCAGTGTGTGAGATGCAACTAAAATGCCCTCAGTGAACTCCTGTCTGACTCACTTTTAGAGAAATTGATTTTTTCTTTTTTACCCTGCATCTTTCACCATTCATTTTGAATTAGGATTTTTTTTCCCATGCAAGGCTGACTTTGCAACCCTCACCTAGTTGAGCACACTAACACTTTGATATGCTTTAAATCATATCCTGTGAAGATTTCCTTGATCCCTAAAATTGCCTCTTACATATGTCTGAAGAACCACCAGAGGCTACAGACAACACCTGATGGTTTTACATGATCTGACTTTAAAACTGTAGTTGCTTAATCCACAAAACAAAGCAACTCTAATGTTTGAAAGAGAGGCGGCAGAAACATTTATTAACTCGATCACTGCATCACTCCCATCACTGGGGGCGGTGCCATTCCTGGCCATAGTGTGCATCCAAACTATAGTGTTGAAGAAATATTTGTTGTCAGCGATGATAAAAAACAATTAGCAGGTCAGATTGGTTCTAGGGGACTGAACTGCAGATTATATGATTTATGATTTTTTTTTCTTGATTCTTATGTGCATATTTTTAAAATTGTAGTTATCTGTCCTTCTTAAAGGTTATGTTTATTTCATATGGCAAAGGTTTTATTTGTTTATACATTGCTCTTGATCATAAGAAGAGACATATAAATACAAAAGTATCCTTTATGTCACTTGAAATTAATGGAGATTGCTAAAAGTGTACTTTTCCCCATACATGGACATCTATACTGTACCATTTTGTGGTCCCTTATTTTTATTGTGAGTGGGACCGTTTCAGAAAGGTCTCCACTACCATCTGCAGAAAAGCTAGAGGTAAATCTTATTATTTGCAATACAATACAATTTACGCTTTAGCAATATATTTCTTGTATTGTCAAAGCATTTTTATAGGACAAAAGAACTTTTGTAGAAACCAGAGTCTCTCTTTGTTACTCTATAATACCATTTTATGTTAAAATTGAATATATAGCAGGGCTTGTCCGAGTCTTAGACACAAATACCCTCTATTTTTATTCAGATTCAGACTGAGGCTCATACTCACTAAAGACTTCTGCCAGAGTGACGACAAAGGGAAGGTATGCTATTCACTGACTCTACTCAGTGAGTGGAAAGTGTTCCTAACAGTGCCTTCCATTAGACTTGCAAAATAAAATTCTACAGCGTGCAAATCTCGGTGAGGCCATTCAGAGCATCAACTTCCCCCGAATTATTGTAGATGTTTTCCGTGGTGACAAAACATTTGCAAAGATAAATAAAGAGGCAAGTAAAGGAATGGTTTTTCATCCTGGAACACCCCAGTGCAAGTTGCTCTTTAGGGCAAAATGCTGCTAGCCTCGGTGGATTAGCCTTAAAGCCTTACCCTTACATTTTTGGTCACTATTGGTGATAATTGTGACTATTTTTAGCAAATAAATCTGCTATCTCAGCTCATGCACCCGAGTCACAGAATATATGGAAATATGCAGAATGCAGAGCTCCCATGCAGAGCTGTCTTGGTGAATTTGCTCCTGGGAGTCTTTTGTGATATGCTACTAGCGGCCCAGCAACCATATGTGTTGTGTTTGTACAACAACATTCTTAGCTTCGCTGTCCGATAGTCAGCATTTTCAAACTGGCCCTGCAGTACCCCGCTGTGCTCTCTGCTTGATGCACACGCCACTTCTACTCTTACTCTGTTCATAATTTGTCTCATATCTGCTGCTTCTCTCTTCTCTGTATTTTTTTTTGATGTCTCAGTTGTCCTGAACTAAGCTGTCATGGAATTTTTAAAATGCATCATGAAACTATTGGCTCTTCTGAGAATGGCTTCTGGATAATTGGAAATCTTTACCTCAACATTTCTTAATGTGTTTGGTTGGCAGTTTCTGTAATTCTGCCCCTTTGTATTGTCTATGTGCTTTTCTTTTCCTAAAATTGCTTTTCATATAATTGAGATTTACCTTTCTGCCACAGTCTGAACTTCTCTCAGTGGAGTGTGTTTTTGGCCACAAATTCAGCTGCCTCTCTCTCGAAGTGTTTCAGAGGGCCAAGCTAAGGACACAGATGGACCTGCTGCGTATTTCATTCTCTGTTTCTTTCTGACTGAGCAAAGTGCTTTCCCCAGGGTAGTCTCTCTTTGCTCTTTGTCCTAGACTTACAGTAGCAGTTATGGCCCGTTGCACCATATCTGTGTCATTTCTTAGACAAGTTCTGAAGAAACCGATAGAAGGAAACCGTTTGTAGAGTGGGGGTTTCCAGAATTATGTCACACAACGATATTACAAAGACTCCGATTGATGAAAAGTGGAAGATGCAGCCCAGAAATTACTGGAGTTGCTACAGCTTTCTCCTGAGATACATTCTGTCATGCCTTTATCATAAGCTACCTCAGATAGAAAGATTAGATTTTTTTTATTATGCCAAGTCACTGAGCAAAACACCCCAAAAAGCTGGAGAATAATGGAGCCATTGCACCAGTTATTCTGAGGAAGTATGGTAGACCTAGCCTCTGCTCTCTGCTGCTTGTCTGGCAGGTCGAAACTGTTCCCAGGACTTTAGCACTGTGTGTATGGACAAAGCAAAGAGCACAATGAAGATGCTGGCAATGGAGATGATAATGACAGCAGCAGTGGGGAAGGCAATAATGAAAATAATGATCATATGCACGAGTAGGAGGACTGGTGGTGGTGCTAATAAACTGTCATTCTAGAGAATATTTAAATTATGGTAATGAACTTTTCCCATTATCATTAGCAGTGGGATGCTGTCATTAATGTCATTTTTGATTGACTGTGCAGTATTTACCTCATTTTTTGACTCGCTGAAAAAAAAAATTCCACTGTTCATCACATGGAGATTTACTAAGAGATCTACCGCAGCAGCAAGGTAGTAAGGCAAATCCCAGTTCAGGGGTGTCCAAAAACCTGAATAATAACCATGGAAATTATGTATTTATCAACAATTAATTTACACATGAATCATTTTGGAGCACATGTGAGAACCTGATAAAAAGACATGCAGTAGGAGTTGGGGGTGTATTGAGGATTGAAGCCAAGCTTTTTATTTATTTAAATATGTTTTTTCATGCATTTTATTTTCCTGTCAGCGCATTTAGAATAACGTTAATGCAGTGGCTCTCTGCCTGCTCTACCTTTATCCTGGGGTCAACGCATATTGCAGGAGTGTAATTACCTTGGCTTTAAGCTCCAAAGTTCCACATCTAGAGCTGCTGTAAAGCTACAAGTCAGCACTATTCTGAAAATCAATGCGCATATCAAAAGGGAGGAATACTTTGGTATGAAAAAAATAACTTATGTGGCCTTGTCCCTAGAACTTCTGGTCTGTAACGACAATATGTTCAGTTAGAAATGTTTGATTTAGCTTTTTCCAAAAATTTGTTAGTCACTGTGGTAACACAGTTTTGTTCAAAGTTGCCATTACTGCAAGAAAACTAAATGAGGGCATCAGCGATGTAAAGTTGAACGGAAATCATTTGATTATGAACCAAACGCTCTGGGAACCCCAGCAATTCCTTCCCTTACAATTTCCCAACTCTCTGTTGTTTTGATTATGTAAGAGTTGTACCATGGAAGAAAGCGAACGCCTCACACTGTGCCTCCACAATACTTTATTGACAGTAAAACTAAAATATAACAGCAGAGAGTTTTATCATTTAGTGTGATAGTGTGCTACAACCCAAGAACTTTAGTTTTCTCATCCAGCAGGTAGAGGAAAAAAATCATTTGAACTAACTCTTCCATCTAAGGGAAGTCTATTGATTCCATGAGCCTGAAAGCGGTTTGACATGGTGCAAGATCTACAGCTTCATCCTGCCTGACTTATCTCTGATTCAGAGCTTGTTAATCCAGCATATGGAGCGCAGTGAGGGAGTGATAAATGTTGTGTTTTTATGCTGTGAGGAGAAACAGAGGGAGAGATCAGAGGATACAAGAAACAAGACACACTATCACAGCCGAGACAAAAGAGGCAGAACCTGAGGGACGTGTTTCCGAGTGCACGCCTGCTGCTTCTGACGGTATCATTGACTAAGAGGCATGTGTGTGATTGGTTTACTGCATTTTCTGAGTTAATATTCATATGTGTAGTGTGCGTTAAGGTTTAACATTACAGTGGTGTAACATTCAGTGCATGTGTGTCACTGTCAGCAACAGTGAAACTCAATAGAAAATCCCATTAGATACTGGGAAGAGCCAACAAGTGAGTAGGGGCTCATTTAATTCAGCAGAATAGCCGGTACCCTTGTTGTCAAAATCTACCAGGTGTCTTTGACGGGTAGCTGATGGAGAAACCAAGACCCCCTCACCCACCGAATGCAAAGCTTTTTTGAAAACATAATCAATACACTTAACCTCTGTTCCACCTCATTACGACAAACAAAGAGACATGATGCCAGTTTTGTCTATGACACACAAGCTGGCACTTGAAAGGAAATCAGCCTCGTATGATTTGGCAAAGAGAGAGTGATGAGAGGAAGAGTGCAGAGAGACGCAGGGAGGGAGAGAGAGCGAGAGAAGAAAGAGATTGATCACTGAGTGGGTGGAAATGTCAGTGTGCTCCCGGCTATGCATTTTCCACATGTGGAAGCTGCCATTTGTGCTCTTTTTTCACACTTCTGTCTAATGCTCTTTCAGACTTTACCTCACAAACATCTCCAGTGAGTCTCTCTCTCTCTCTCTCTCTCTCTGGCTTTATGTTTCTGCCTGCGCCTCTTCTTTTCAATTTAAGCACCTGGTTTTGTTGTTTTTGCTGCTTATATCACTCAGATATGTGGTGGACACTATTCCCATGAGAGATTATTGTACTTTCCTTAAGCTGATAGGAAATGATTTGTCTGCATTTGTAGGCTAAAACCAATCTTTTAATATTAAGCTAAGACGATGACAGGTTTGAAAATGTGCATTTTGCTCTCTAGTAGTGGTGTTTTAGTAATATTTTTGCACAGCTTTTTACAAGTACATTGCTGGTCCCTTAGTTTGATCCCCACCATCATCCTGCCTGCATTACATTTTGTTACCTCTCTTCTTCATGTCTCTCCGCTTCTTGCCAATTTTCTCTTCTCTGCTTCCTCCAGAGGAAGCCAGTGCTTCTCTTTAATTGACTGGTTTTGTCAAACTCCCATATCCACTGTTCAAGGATGGGGCTGGGGGAAGAAATATATGTGTGTGTGTGTGTGTGTGTGTGTGTGTGTGTGTGAAAATGAGTCAGAGTGTTTATTGTTGTTTCCCTATATGTGTGTGTGTGTGTGTGTGTGTGTGTGTGTGTGTGTGTGTTGATGTGTCTATCATACCGTCACATAATAGGTCTTGCTGGAATTTAAAGAATAATGCAACTTAATTTGTTCTGGCATCGGGCCAACACAAGCTGAAAAGACTAAAGGATTGTTAATGAGGGATTTCACACACACACACACACACACTCTCTCACCTACACTCACACACACACACACACACACACACACAGGAATGTCATCATTGATTTGAAAGGTGCACATTTAAGTAGAAGTTTCTTTAGAAAATGGCAGCAGTGAAAAGTTTAAATGTGAAGCATTGGACCATTTATCATAAGTAAGATCTCTGGACGCAGTGAAATGTGTGTGTCTATCAGAGCACACAGTACAGGTGTGTTTCCAGATTTAGTTGGTAGGTAAACCACACACTGCCTCCTTTCCTCCTCCTCAGTGTTCATGTCAGTACTGTGCTGACTGTGACCAATAGATGGATGAGTTTAAAGCCTGTAAAAGCCCCTTCTTCTTCTGCTATTACTTCCCCCTCGCAGTTTCATTAACGTCCACAGGATGTGAATGTGCAGATTTCTCCTGTTGTGTGTGTGTGTGTGTGTGTGTGTGTGTGTGTGTGTACAGGAAGCAAAATGAATGCAATGGAATTAAATAAACATTAAATATGTTGTTAAAATGTTGAGTTTAAGCTTTAATTTAGGAGTGTTTGCATCCATATCAGGTGAAGAGTGTTAAGCATTGTAGCCATTTTTATTCATAGTCCCACCATCTCAGGACCTTGATCGTAAGACCCATTTTATGGCTCAGAGGAGAATATTTCTGATTGGCCCCGTCAGTCACATGATCTAAATTCAAGAAAGCATTAATGCTGAAGACCAAAGTGAAGGAAAAAAAACCCCAAAACAAGTAAGAAGTGAAGCTGGTTGCAGTAATAGTACAAAGTGTCTGTTGATGCTGATTATACGTAGAGCAGTGGTTCTTACCTGGGACCTCCAGGGGTCCTGACTGCTCAGTCTATAGGTTTAATTGTTAATCTGCCAATCTACAGTACAGACAGTTATGGAATAACAAATCTTATGAGACGGGGATCCATGAAACGACATCTTATCATATAGGGGTCAGTGGTCTGACGTGTATTGGTTTCGGGATCTTGACAACAAAAAGGTTGAGAACTACTGCTTTAAAGCTCCCATTACTGCAAAGGATGTGACACTAAATATTAAATAAATGAATTTAAGTTAATAGTAACTTGTCTAATTACCTGTCCCCTAAACTGGCAGGACTGTGTATAAAAATAGACTTTGATCCAATACTGTTCATCTGACACAGACCCTCATATTACATTTCACAGCTCTTAAAACCTGAAGCAGAAAGTCAGCTGCAGCATTCATTGGCTAACTGACCATATTTTTTTTTCATTGCTGGTTATCGGGCTGAAACCTTCAAAAACACAGCTACAGTCCTTGAATCTTTGTGCTGAATTGGTGTTGCTGTCGTGAGGTCGGCCGTAATGATTTTATGAAA
>NW_023340257.1:6738288-6738888 GCF_004916995.1 Morone saxatilis | reverse complement strand
AAGATAAGAGTCTTTAAAGCCAAATGAGTCGTTTAGCTCTTTAATAAAATGCTAATGTCACTGTTCACGTTTTTATTAATGTAAAATACCCTCATTCTGCTTTCTAGCAACACATACGGAATACACTAATAGATTGGCAATTTTCCACCTGAACACCCCCACCCCCACCCTCCAGCTCCTCCTCCTCCCCACCCCCCACCGGTTTCCATCATCTAAATGGAATGGAGCAGACGAAAAATGGAGACAAGACACGTGTAGCATGTGTAGTATATAGAATTTGTGCGCATTTTTTTAAGCATGGATGGAAGTTAACGGAGCAGCACAACAACACACACATCACCACAACAAAATAGAGAGTTTCAAGTGTGCCATGTTAGCCACATACTTTACATTTCGGAATAAATCTTGATAAACCGCAACTGCTGGAGATGGATTTTTTGTGTGTGTGTGTTTGTGCGTGCTCCGTTAACCTTTCCATTCCATGCTTAAAAAAAATGCGCACACACATTTATATACACACATCTACACGTGTCTTTGTCTCCATTTCTCTCTGTCTGCCTCCATTTCCATTTAATGGAGGGAGAGGTGGGGGGGTGGGAG
>NW_023340257.1:6716414-6738188 GCF_004916995.1 Morone saxatilis | reverse complement strand
GTGTGTGTGTGTGCGCAATTATGTTTGTGTGCATTGCATATTACTGTGCTTTAGCCCCTCATCTAAGCCTCAGCCAGGCTCGCCCACCCAAGAAAGCCAGGATTTGCAGAGAAGGCCATAATTATAATCAATCATAAGGCAAAGCCACTTCTGAAACAGCCTCCAACGCCCTGCTGCAGAGCAGCATGGGAGCTCGCCAATTACAGTAAGACCCCTCATCTCAGCACTGTATATGCTCAGCTCAGTCACATTGTTGAGGGGGGAACCCTCTGGGCTTCTACCAACAATCACCCAACATGTAGACATATACAGGATGGAGCAAACACAGCTGGAAGCATGATGTTTGTTCTCTGCTCAGGCTTGTTTGTTGCCAGGATATTCATGGTTTGTACACTCAGTGGACACCATTAGGCCTCTCTTTTCGCCTTCAGAAAAACCTGAGTTCTTCATGGCATTGATTCATATGGAACAGCCCTGATTATATGTGTGTCATGGATCCCTAATATCATATTCGTCATTACACATCTGTTTGATGCATTGTCAGTGCTACTGCATCTGGTTCACTGTTATATTTTCAACAGAGTTTATTATACCTCAGCGCTAGTTTTGCCATATTTAATAGTAAAATGATGATAAAATCATTCAGTCCTTTTTCCTGATTAGTTCTTTGCCAACAAGATGCCAGAATCCATCCTACATAAAACAAAGCTCTTATGCAAGCACTTCTTGCATCATCTCTTATTTTGGTCTTTAAAAAGAATTCAATAAGGGCGCACACTCATGCAGAAGATTTCGTCTCTCTACTTTGATTATAGAGCTGGCAGGTTGCAGACAAAACCTACTTATGCATTTTCTACTGTGGGATCAGTGCGTGCCTGCAGGCCAAGCTTAGTGCCAGATGCACTGGCCCCTGTGACAATCTCCCTAATCTGATTAATCTCTATCCATTCACCACATCATATGTACTGTATTTGTGCAGTGATATTTCCTGCTAGCGTGTGTGGTTTTAGAATGTCACCTTCAATGACTGGATGGAGAGATTTATTAATTTCTAGCATTTAATTGTGGATGTGCGTGTGTGCATGTTTTCAGCATGCACATAGTGGAGGTATTTGTGTACATCATGCAAATGCCTGCCCATGCAAAAATAATGCACATGTAAGTCCATCTCAGAAGAATCTGAATCAGGTTTATTGCCAAGTTTACACATACAAGAAGTATGCCTCATATTGGTATGCTGGTGCATAACAATCACAATCACACAGTGGATGCATGTGAAGATTTGTGTGTTCAAAAGTGGAAATCCCTCCACATTACAACATACAGGTCAGGACATTTTGTCTGTAGCAGCATCACACTAAAGAAATGTGGATAAAGTATAGCCCACATTCTGTTCCCGCAAATAAATAATGATTGCGGCAACAAGGCCAAGATCACAGAGAAAAGCTTATCATTGACACCAAATGAGGAGGTACATTATCATCAATGACGGTTGTTGCTGCAGTACCCCACTGGTTGCTGTAAACACATGCAGGTTAGTGTCAGCCTCCCAGTTGTTGAGCTACATTCAAGAAGGTGGAGGTAGTATCATCACATGAGAAACTCAGGGTAAGATGCCCTGAACATTCAGCTTGTCTGCCTCAGAGTGTGCTTATTGATTTTTTCATTAGAAACATCTGAAAGGTTAGCAATTTATGTGCAGCTAGCTGTGCTTGTGGATGTTAGTGTGCATTTATTTGTGTTCTCATATGTCCCCTGTGGTGTGCATTGGAGAGTGGAGAAGAAGGGCAAGGCAGTGGTTAAATCATTAGCAAAGCAACAAGTTCCTAGGCTTAATTCACACCAGTGGACTGTTCTGTGCCGTTTACATGCTTTTCGGGTGTTTTGATTGAGTTAGTTTCCCCTAAATACATGGAACCCTTTAAAGGTTGCAACTCGTATTACGGACAACAGAAATATGAAATTATTTGTATTGTATCATAGAGTGTTATAACTGCACACTGCAACTATTTAGATCAGACAAGTATCTCCATGTGATTGGATGTATCTGTGTGAGTTTACTTCATTACTGTGTATGGATTTACCTTTACATAAGACTAAAGAGCTAATCAGCCCTGGGCATAACCTTTGGCATACATACATTGTTTTTGGCACTCCCTTTGATTAAATGTGTATGTTATTAAAAAAAAAAAAAAAAAGGATTTGCACATCACAATAAAAAGCTGTTTTGAGGCAGAAAAATCCTCCTCGGTCTAATTGATTCCAATAGGAGAGTAGTTCTTCATCTTTATCCTGCCCTGGGAGATAATTTTTAGACAATCTCATTATACTAACTCATTTCGAAGCACGCCTAGGTTCGGGTAAAAATTGTCCTTTCATCTTTTGCCGTGCTGCTCAACTGGCGCTTTCCATCGAAAGGGGAGTGAGAAGTTCACCAATTCATCAAAGTTTTTTATCATTTCCCTTGATATCACTTCTTAATTGAGCGCTGCTGCCTCAGTGAACTGAAGCCAGCTCAGGATACAGCAGAAACAAATTGACTGGACAATTTACCCTGAAACCACAAAGACATAGATTATTAAGGAAATAAAACTACTTATGACTATTGTGCCAAAAAAAAAGAACAGAAAAAAACCTAAGCTGAACTTTGTGAAACCATCATGCACTGACACTAAGCGCCACATGCTGCACTAGCTCATGTTTTAACTACAGGGCCAACCAAGGTCTGTCGGGGCTTATTCATTATTTAGCCACGACTTACACCCAGTTCCCCTGTCCCCAACATCAAATTTCTCTCATTCTTTTAACATGTTGTTGCCAACAGAAATCAACATCCAGCTGGCCCGCAGCTTCAAATAAACTAATGGTGTTTTTTGATCCGTAAACATCGTGTACTGGCCATCTGGCAAAACCCCGCTTGGCCATGCTGAAGTTTACTCAGTGAGAATTGTAAGTGTCTGTGGTGTGAGATGTTGTCAAATCCAACTACTGGATCTTGTTGTGCCTTCAGCACCTGTTCAGAAGAGTGTGATCATACTTTTCAAAGAAATTAATATTAAATTGACACAAGAATGAACACAAGATATCTGTTGTTTGGTTAGGCCTGTGATGGAAGCTATGACCAACTGTTGCAACCAGCAAATAAATGAGCATTAAAATTACATGGACTCCTTCATGTAATTTAGCATTGCATGTAATATTATATTATATAATTATATGGATCTGGGTGTATGTATATAGCATATACATACACTGTATACTGTGTATAAAGGTCTCCATTGTGTCAGTATAGATGCCATTTGACCTCTATAAGCTGAACCACAGCAGACAAACCTGCTGCAGTCTGCCATCCAGCAGGTTTGCTGCAACATTATTATACTTATCACACACACACAAACACACACACCACCACCACCACCACCACCCGGGTCCTAGATTATAGTGACCTACATGTGGTGGATATTATTGAACTAGGTTACTGCTAATCAACTGCATGCCCATAAGCATTGTCAAGTGTGTGTATGTGCACATGTGCCCAACAGATGAGATTGATTGGCTGCATATTGGTTGATTAGCTTGTTGGTATGTTTGTGTATGTGATTATATATATGTGTGTGTTGTGTTTTTGTTTGTTTTGGGGTTGTTGTTTTTTTTTTTTTGGGGGGGGTTGTAATTGTACTGCTCTATAAAACTAGCTGTGGTTAATGAGCATGACTTTCAAAATATATATATGACTAACACAAGCTTTCTGGAAATGCCATCCCTTCTAGAGATTAAAATATTACACTTCTTTAGTGCTGCCTTCTCCAGACATCCTGTGTTAATCTGGATTCCCGCCATGTAGTCAGCAATCCTACATTCAGCCATTCATGCATTGACTTACACACACACACACATATTAACATATGTCCAGTATATTGTATGACATGAGGCAAGCAAGCTCCAGTGGCAATGTAGAAATAGATCACAGTGTGGCTGGTGTTGCAGCAACTAAAAACTCATTACTGCTGGCCTAGATATTTACATTTACACCCTTTTCCTCCGGTTTCATGCACACACTTAAGCTCTGCATGCATCCACATGCAAATACATGTACAGTACATACACAAATCTACTGTAAGATCACACGCAGGACTCAAATATCTCCCTCACAGCCACCAAATGCACATATACTAAGAGCACTATATCCCACATTCTCCATATCTCTTCATCTGTCATAGTACAAAACAATTAAACATGCCATTTTCCTCCAACTCTGTGCTGTTTTGCACTAATGAAAGGCTAATGGTCTGCTGCAGCTTGAGTGGATTGCAGAGCCTCTTCACACTCTGAATCTTGTTTTTCGTGAGCTGTAATTGTTTTGACATTGTAGTTGTATGACAGAGTGGTTGTCAGCATGCCTGCATGATAAATTGAAATTCATAGGAAAATATTGTGCTATGGAGGGATGCAATGTGCTGCATGCAGATGTAGTAATAAAGCGAGAATGTATGATGGAAATAGGGTGCTGTCAAATCTTGCCACAGTGGTGATTGTCGAAGTTAGTGGGCTTTTAAATGTAGGACACCTTTATTTCCCCACCATTACAAACTGTCAGACACCACCTTTCTCTCAACTCAACCTACACCTCCCCTTGCATTGCTGTGCTTCCTTCTCCCTGCTCTCCTTTTTTAGTTACTTTAAAGGAGCTTACTAGGTTTGAAATTTAAATGACTAAGGAACCACCATTGAGAGAAAATAGTGTTGTAAACATTGCTTCTGAAAATTGGAAAGGGGTGATCACCAACAAGTAGCGGCTGTTGCTGCACTGCCCATGGCTTTAAGTCTTAATGTGTGTTACTCAATTGGCCACACCCGCTCAGTGATGTCACATTTGGTGTGTTCCATCTAATTTGCTGGTAAAAACAACCACATCTTGTTTTGTAGTGTCATTTTTGATGAATTGTGGCTAATGTAGGCACTAGGGTTTGACAAGGAAAAAGCATGCATGGAATAATAGATCTGCTGCATCAATTTAGATTTTTTGTTGTTAAGCTTAATCGGTAGAATAAACTTTTAAAGGCAAAGTACCTGCTTTGAAAACACTATTTGGGTTGTGGAGAAAACGCAACATGCCACAACACTATTGATTCACCCTTTAAACCTACGCAGTACTGTGGGTATTTGACAGGCAATAAATATGCAAATAAAATGTGAAGCGGATATAGTTGATTACCCGAGGTCACATCGAAATTACAGCCCAATGAACAGAGGGTTTAACATGCAATACAGCTCATCAAATAGAATAAACCCTCTTTTTTTCAACAGACTCGTCGAGTACCTCTTATTTTTGCCACAATCACCCTTGTTTATTTAAAAGTGCATAACCCCTCAATCTTTCACATTAGGGGCTAAGAAGGACTCCAGCCAATTGTCTGTTTTGCATTTTCATTCTCTATCAATTAATTTCCTTAAATTGTAAATCCTTTCAGAGGCGTAAATCAGTGGTAATTATGTCTTACTTTTTTGTCAAGTGTTGGCTGTTTTCTCTGCGTGTGCCTCAGATCTCCCAGGATGTGCTGTGCCTCGAAGAGAACTGTTCAGCCCTATTGCTATATCTCCCATAGCAACTGATAGCTTCAGATATGATACTAATCTCATGGTAAAAGTTGACTTAATGAGAGGATTAGTATCCTAGGAGGCATACACATATGTGCAAGAGAATGCACTAAGGCCCTGCCATGCATGAAAGAAAGGAACACACACATCAAATGCATTTTGACAGGATGTGAAGTTGTTTTGGTTGATTATTTTTCTAATGATAGTTGTCGTCCTTTGGCCATACATGTTAAATGCTCAACACATACACACACACACTGTTTAACCAGTGAAGAGAAATAAAATCAGGTGCTGAAGGACTTGCTAATGAGCTCATTAGTCAGATGCTCCTGATGCTTTCAAAGTGTGAGACACATACAAGCAAATGAGAGCAGAGCGCATATGGATATTTATTTCACTTGCAGAGAGTGCCGCTCCTTGTTGCAGTTCACGCAGTGAGCTCTTAAGTTTTTGTTTTTTTTCAAAATACTGTGTAACTTGATATGTGTGGGTAAAGAAGGTTTCATTAATTCAAGTGTAAAAATAAACAATAATTAGGCAAAACTTTCATTTCTAGCTTTGCAGGGCACTGGGGATTGTATCATTGTAGACTCAACTTCACAGGTGCTGATTTAATACGCATGCACACACATACACATGCATGTTTAGCCTGGAATACCATAAAAATCCTCATACACACGCCTGTTGAGTTTGAATGCTGAAACTTTATCCACCCACCTCTGGTAATTACTGCATGAACTTCTGTTCAAAAGCATCAACAGGCAGAGTGGAGGATCGTCATACCCACATCTCTCCAAGCTGTTTTTCACACCAGTGGAGTGGAGTGGAGTGGTTTGAAGAAGGCATAAATCGCCCCATTACAGTACAGTAACTTGCACGGGCAGATGACATAGTGTTAATGTAAAATGCATGATATCTTGAACTTCAACATATAAGTGCCAGTTATGAGACCGGGAGCCATTGATGGTATTTTTACTGCAGTCTTTCTCTCGTCACCTGTACATCGGAGTCTCACACTGGGTTGTAGTGTGCAGAAGAGGAATCCTAATTAGCCACTGTTGTAAAAGTGCAGCGTTTCCTTTCGAGCCAGCCGTGTCTTGCATAGTCCTACTTTGACTGCGGCACCGTGTGATGTGGCTCAGGTTGATCTTGGAGAAAAACAATATCGAACATCTTGCAGAGACAGAGTTCACTGCTTCAAAGAATCCCTGAAAAAGAAAAAAACCCGGAGATTTGTAAAAAATAGCTACAGTATAATGTAGCAAGCATATGCGCAGGTGTTAAGTGCAAGTACTTTCTAAGTTTTGCTGCCTTACCTGATGTGTGCTGCTCCACTGAACTACTGCAAATCTCTGGTGGATTAATTTCTACAGAGAAAGAAAAAATTAAAAACTACAACAAAAAAATCATGACTGTGATGCTTTAGGAGCCTGTTGTTATTTTATTCCACTTATGTGCATTTTTCTTTATTTATCCAACAATAACCAGAACTGTAAACACAGAGCAAGGTATGAATGAACCTCCATAATTACATTAATGATGTACACAATATTTTAAGAGAAGTCAGCCAAGATGTGCTGTGTGTGTAAGATAAATGTATAATTAGTTGAATAAGCCCCTAATGCCACCATTGTTTGTGGAATATTTTTGTCCCAGTATCTGGTTTAAAGTGTGTTATTTTTACTACTTTTACTTACGACATGCAGGCAACTACTTAATTTAGCTGTCTCTTAACATGGAAAAAGTATTCTTTTTTCTGGTTACTGATGAATAATAGATATTATTATGAATTCCCCATTATATCCCCAGTATTGTGCATATATTACTCATCCCCATTGAAAAGGGTTTATATATAGTGTGTCTATAGCTACTCAGTGTTTCATACATTTATTTTCTGCAGCACGCAAAGAAAATGATTCAGTGCTCAAAGTGCAACAGATCTAATCAATGGAGACGTGAGTGATTGTGAAGGGTGTGTGAGCCCCGAGGGTGACGGTGGTAATGAAACGAGTTGCGGGAGATGGTAGATGAATTGGTTTGTGACACATCTAATGGTGTCATTGAAGATCTTGACTTCATCCTGCTGATTGACGATAGGCACGCACACATTCATACAGTATCACTATTTCACATGCACACACAAACAGGCAATTAAGCTTAAATTTGCAAATACACGACTCCTCATCTAGTGAATGTTTGCATTGCATGAAATGATTCTATCACAGACTGGAAAGCCAGAGTGACCATTTACCAATCTGTCACACATAATAGCTGCAGCACCACATAGCAGCTTTTGATAATACTCTGTGGTTTTTAACACTGGCAGCCTGTTAATTGGAACCCTAGTAATTTACATCATAAGCGACAATTTGTTCTTAAGTATTGTCATTTTTGCCAATCTTGCTAACATTACAGATCATCTATTATGTTGCAAGAAGCAGTGAATGTTTAATTTCCTATTCAGTGAATTAGCTGATAAGATAGTAGATAGAGAGCATTAGAGAGTCATTGGATTTAAGAAGACTAAATGCAGCTAACAAGATCAACTTGAGGTGAAGTATTAGGATTCTCTTACATTGACTGGTGCAGCTTTGGCTGTTTATCAAAGCAGCTTGAAGCTTTACAGTTTGCAGGGGGGCGGGGGGATGCAGGGTGTTTTTCTTATTTATTTCCGTCAACCTGTTTGATTTGATATCAATTGTTTTGCCCTTTGCATTATGGAGTTCTGATAAACCTGTCACACTATTCAGGAATTAAGGTGTCCTTACTTTTAACATTACCATACCTTAAACTGCACAGTTAAGCCAATTAAAACTCAAATCATATTATTTTCACTTTGTCGGCACCAGTCATTAAACTCTTTTCTACATGTAATACATGCCATTATTTACTTTACCTGACATGCACTTAAAGTTGATTTCAACTGTGACGAAACTAATAAGCTACTACTGTTATACAAGTAATACTTCTACTTCTACTTCTATAACTACTACACATACCAGTCCTATGGCGACCAGTATAACCACCATTACATTCTGTACAGAGCTCTCTGCTGTATGTCCTTGCATTTTATCAAGGGCTACCTTCACACATATAGGTGGAATTGTGCAGTTATTGATCCACATTTTATTGCTTCATAACGGGCCCTCCTATAATGTGCCGTGTTGTGCTTTTCACTAATGCACCCTCTATGTGGCATAGTGTACATACATCTAACCTCAGGGCACAGTTATACGTCTCTCTAAGATGGAAAAAGTATTTTTCAAGGTGGTGGTTTATTTGTCTGTCTAGTGTGTCTATCTATTGACAATTTATGTTGCAGCTACAGATTGCTGCTACAGTTCAGTTGTTATAATGTTACTGTTTACAGATCTGGTTTAGATTAAGGGAATATCAGTTTCCAGAATCTGAACAGAAGAGACATATTGAACTGAAAAAAAGTCTTTATATGTGAATATACATAGTTAAGCCCAATAATATTAACATCATCCTATTTTCATATTCACTTTCATATTTTACTTATTCCCTGATAACCACCATCTCCCACCCAAACAGAGTAAATCCTGAGCCTGGGATCCTGCATGACCCACCAAATGACTCTGACATTATTCCAAATTGAGGGATCCTTAAAGTAAAGTATAAGTTATTCAGTAATTGAGTACAGTAAAATTACCAACCCTCTGCAGAGTTGCTCTTTGAAAATATGAGCAAAGGAATCAGCAAAGGTTTTTGGAAAAACCAGTAGATAAAAAAATGTACATATCTTCAAGATATATGAAATGTTTTATTAAGACACTCACACTCACATGTGAATATAGTCAATATAACTGGGCAGGGGAGCTAAAATGAGCATAACAACGCTGGGATTGTTTCTTTTCAGTCAGATTTATTTACAATGCATATTGTATATTCTCAGTTTAGATATTTAGTGTAAGTCACTGGTGTGCAACTTGTGTCGTAAAATCAAAGCCTAGAGGTGGATGCTAGGGTGGAGGTGGGGCTGATTAGTTAGCAACAGTAATGACTGGCAGCAACATGATGAATAACAGTAATGATTGCAACAGCAATGTAAGCAGTCGAGCTTTAGCACTGTCAGTCAAAGAGTAAACAAATAAAGTAACATTAAAGGAGGTGATAAATATACAGTATGGTGCCATGTCTGCCTGAACTAAAGGCTCATGCTTCACATGACTTTTATCCACTTTAACTTGCTGAATGTGAGCCAGTCAGTAACAATGGCATACTGTAGATCTGTTATCCTGAAATATTGAGTACTCATCCGGTCTAAACAAAACATAAATGGACTTTTATTTCTGGGATATATTTTGCACACTGTCAAGCTTGCATCACATATTTAATCATAGCTGTGATGTTGTATTTTACAAACCATGACTAGGACATAAACCCACAGGAGGCAAAGATCTGCAAGCACTGGGATAACTTTTACTCATTAATTCTGATTTGTAAAACATACCATTAATATAGCACGTTACTTAGGAGTATTACTCATGGTATTACTCTATCACATGTATAGTAAGGTACAGAATCTCTTTAAATCTCCTCCTCGTCCCTCCATCCTTCCTCTTCTTCCTCTCCCTGTGATCCCCCAGAGGGTGTTTCAAATTTATGAAAATTGACTCTCCGTCTCTTTGAGCAGATGCTCCTTCTTGGCAACAAGAAGCGCTTCATTAGTTATTTAAATCAGAATAGCCTGGGAATGCATATCAGGCACTAAATTAATTTGATATATGGTAAAAAAAAAATAGAGCCATTAGTGGAAAAAAAATACAGTGTCAGTGTTGGAGGACTCTTCCTCTTAACAATTGCAGCAACATGTCTAGATGTCAGCTGAAGATATCAATGCACTTTTTTTCCTAACCTTGAAAAATATATTCTGCCCCCGCGCTGAATTGAATTCATATGGGTTCCACCTATTTGTCAAGCTATATAAACATTGGCCATTGCTAGTATGCTGTATATAAATATCACACGTCCTGCTGAAAATGCCAACCCAATGTGCAGCCCTGTCAGAGAGTGTATATATTTATGTTTGAATCATGAATATTACATAGCAAACATGCCCTGACTAAAATGTGACCCGTCATGATGATGCATGACCACAGTGCATTGTAGGAAATGCTTCTTAGACCACAAACAGTATTGCATTGTGTGTGTTTCAACCAGTAAGCCAGTCATTTCAACCAGTGAAAACTGACTGGCTGGCCAATTACTTGTATTTAGAAGCCATACTCACGGTTCTCTGGGGTGTTTCATTTGACACACTGGGGAGACCGCGGGTCCTTAAATGAATAGATGTGTTTTGGCAGCTGTAGAGATGAGTGGAGTTCCACATCAGAACGGGATGGGAGCAATAGGTGAATGGCAGTTGATTACATAGGCAAGGGGGCTATGTGCATGTGTTCATGCATGTCAAAGCCAATCCTTCCGGGGCTCAGAGTCCAGAAAACAGGACACAGAGGTGTGACGAAGTTCCTTCAACCTCTCATCTCTTCCTTCCCTCTCTTCTCAACTTTTCCCAGCCATGCCATCTTCCATTCATTTCCCCAAGCCTCGATTCTACCATCTTCTCTCTATTCTGCCTAATTGGGCCATTCCTTCCAGTCCACTGAGAACACCACAATCTGTATTTAGGCGCTAGTTCCGTCTCCAAATTTGTTTTGCGCAGTCCGCCACCTAGCATTATGCGCTCCCACTTAACACATCATTTGTAACAATTTGTTGCTTGTTTATATGTAAATCACTATTCCAATTAGGCTAAACGGCAAAACAGCCGCGACTGTCAATACTGACGTCCCGCATGAGTCCGGTGGGGGATTGGGCTGAGCTTTATGTCTTCATTCACCGCTGTTGTCATGGCTCCTGATGTGTTTTATCGCTGCCCGTGTTGAGCCTGGAATGATTGAGGGTATATCACTAAGCACTCAAGGACGGTGTGCAGGATGACATCCAGTTAGCATGTTAGTATCAAAGAGAATATTGGACAAGGGGATAAATTAGCAGTTCTGCAAGATGAACATTTCTTTGTTCTTTGTCAACTGCTTTTTTTTCCACAAGGCGTCATCTTTCACAAAAGGATGACTAGGCTTAAAAAGCTAACACTCTAAGAGATATGGCCTCTGCAATTATACTCCCTTTCCTCAGATTAGTCTGCCTGCCGTTTTGTAATCCTTGTGGGTTATTATGAGCGGAGGAGCCCGGTGGAGAGGTTTTCGGTGATCAATCTTAAACCATCCTCTCTAATTTTCCACGGTCAGTGCTTCCATCCGGCTTGCCCTTGTCGCTTGACTGCACCAGCCAATTACGACCGTAACTATGTCAGCTTATTACAGGACAGGCGTGGCCCTTGCCGCCATATTGACCTCATGCGATAGGACCAGGCCTTCCAACCTCCAGGCTCCAATTAATTACTACCATGTCCTTGTTGAGCATGCAGACCTAGAGACTGCTGAATAAATAACACAATCACTCTACCTGTTGGTTATTATTTACTTTCCACATGGATTAGGCTTAATTAAACTAAACACATGCATGAACATTGGAGCATTATGACAGGTAATAAAAGCAAGATAATAGTTTATTGGCAAGGTATTAAAATGGCAGATTCCAGGACTTGTTTCCCACCCTGTGCATCTGTACTGTATGCTGTCCCTCCATATCTTTTCGCTGGCCCAATAAAGACAAAAATAGCAGAAAATTTAATTCCCCAATGTGTATAGGAATGTTTACTGTTGGTTAATAAGGAGGAGATTAGAAATGTTTGAAGTGCATTATCTGTCCTGCTTTCAGTCTTCCTCCTTCCTCAATTAAATGTATAAAATGTGGCACAGCATGGACTTCCCACTTTTGTATTTTGCCAAAAAAAATGGGTTTCCGAATTAGTATGACAGATCTCTAATGAGAGCTAGACAGATTGCTGACCCGCAGGCAGAGTGGACTAACAAATTAGGACACACTGAGGAAGAGTGAGAAAGGACGAGAGAGAAAGATGTTTTGTGTTTGTGTATGTGTGTGTGAGGAGTTCAGTGACACTCAATGAGGCTATTATTGATTATACAGTTCTATCATTAGCCAAAGGCTAGCTTGTTGGGGCATATAGTTGGCTAGTGCACTGGGTCAGTTCATAGACTGACCTAATTAGCACATTAGAATTTGTATCACTGTCACCAGCACAGAACTGGAATTATATTCAACCACCAAAAATACTTTTTGAAGATTAAGTTGAATAAAGGAACCAGAGACATCATGAACAAACTTTGACTTTCATTTCTGTATTTCAACATATAGTGTGAGCGATGAACTAAAATAAAAGGGTGCCATGCCATTGTTCCGACACCCTATTATTCTAAAACACCAATAGTCCAAAAATTGTCCCATTTGTCGACAGCCCGTTATCCCAAAAATGAATGCCCATTGCTCCGAGGGCCTGTTGCTCCGAAATGACCAAACTGGTATAACTTACGTGATTTAAGTTACGTACATAACTTAACTGACGTAACTAACATACTTATTTTATCCACAACACACCATGATCTTTCCCTAAACCTTACCAAGTTTTGCTGCCTAAACCTCACCAAAACTGCGAATGTTGAACAACTTTGATCATTTAAATCATTTATTGTTATTGTTTATTACTGACAAACGTCTCTTGAAGAAGCTCATCTGGCATTTGCACGTCAAAATACATTAAGATATTGAGGGCAAACAACCTCCATATTTTTGGAACAAGGGGCCTTCTGAGCGGTGGGCTTTAATTTTCAGGATGATGGGCTGTTGAACAAATGGCTTTTGGTCCAATGCGACAATTTCCGGTCTATTAGGGTTTGGAATAATCTGTCATTTTAACAATGGGCAATAAGTGAGGTCATCACTCCACGCGTCGCACAATGTTAAGTTACGCAACAACAAAATAAAAAAGTCACTGTATTCCTAAGTACTCCCAAGCAGAACCATGAAGTGAAAATCAGATTCAAGTGTAACGGGCCACTTTGTTGTTTGAGACATTTTTCTTGACTTTCCTCTTAAAGCCTCAACATTTCTCCCATTGCTATAATCCCTTCTCCTTCTCTGTCCTATAATTTTCTCTGCCCATGACATTGTGGCTTCAGGGGGGCAATTTGTTTGGCAAGTTACTTTTTTAACAAAAAATGGAGACAAGTAGAGCTGTCACTTGAACCTTCTTACCTCCAGTCTTTGGTCTCCACGTAGAAAAAGACCGAAAGAAAAAGAGAGCGAGATTGAAAAAGGCAGATAAATAGTGAAAGCAGCATTGAATAAAAAAACATGTTGAACTTTGTGTGTTCTCACAAATTTACGTCAACAGCGCAGAATAGAGCTTGTCCTTCAAAGTGACAGTGTTTACCTACTTCCAAACTTGCAGGAGTCTCTTCAACACAATGAGCTTCATTGCTCAGGCAAGTGGACACTTATTGTACACAGTGGTGAATATGTGGCGAGTTATGTGTCAAAAAAGTAATGAAAATAAGTTGCTGGTGGACAACATGGGCCTAGCCAACAAACAGCACATGCTTACAGCACATGCTTACAGTACATGCTTCCAATAGACCAAACTGCTAGTGTAGGGTAGATAAGAATACTAAAAGACTCAAATATGAAAAGGATGACTCTCTTAACTGTTCTTGTAAGTGAAGATTTTACAGGCTTAGAAGTCATCTCTCAGCTGTTGTGGTGAGTCAAAGATTGGATGCATTGTGTGATCTCATTATTTGACCCAGGCATTCCCACAGGCATGAATAGGGGCTTGGCGCTTTTGTCAGAGAAGAAAAAAGAGAGGTAAGACCATCTCAATTCATTGAGATCCACAAGTTCTCTCTCTTCTGTTTTTTTCCTCCCTGCTCCCTGCCTCTTTTCACAAGACCCTCCCTTCCTTTGAGCCTTTACTATCCTCCCTCTCCATTAACTGTCCCTCTCTCTTTTCTCTCCATTTACCCTTTCACCCTATTCTCTCTTTCCTCCGCTCATCACCCGTCTTTCCTGCTCTGTTGTGTGTTTGTGGTATGCTCGTGGGAGGGAAAAGCAGAGACATAAAGGGATGGCAGAGCCAGACCATTGTGACCGAGGAGAGGGATGGAGGTGTCTAGGCCATTACTGACAGGGGCTAAGTGGTGCCACGTTGTCCCACTGTCTGACCATCTTAGTGCCTGGCTGGCCTCCACCCAAGTCATTAAAGTCTCTTGTCCCTGCTGCGAAATAAAAGGCCATATCACTAAGGGACAATTTGGGTCCGTGTTCAATCACATTTATTGCAGCTGTATCACTGGCTCTTTGTTCTCGCTTCTGCTCGCAGCTGAGGGAATTATGAGGATGCCGAACAAGAAAAACAACCCAAACTTTGTGTTCCTTTACAGTCAACCATCTGATGCCTCAACCTGCTTCTCCACGTTCCATCTGTTATCCTAATCTTTAATGATGGCTTCAATCTCTGCCTTTTGTGTCATTCTCCATATTCAACTTAATCTCTGGCACACCCTTAGAGGCAGCAGTTGAAAAAACAAGGAAAACAAAAAAAGGAACCGCAGCCTATCGGTGTCAACCTTGAAGTATAATCTGTCTGACTCTACGCACCCACACGAGTAACTGTTTCAGAGTTTAGCCTCAGCCGTCAGCGTAGTGATTCTGCTTTATAATTAGTGTCTAGCTGATTATAGGCTGTTTGACCCAGGCTAGGGTTCCCCTCCACTGGGAACAGGAGGAGGAGGAGCAGGGGAAGGAAGGGACTAATTGTTGGCTGGAGTGTGGATGCTGCGTTGGTGGATGAATGAGGTGATTAATATGCAAGGAATGGAATGTCCTCTCCGTGCAAAGCTAGGAAGGAATAGCAGAGGCTCATTCGCTGGGGGTAAGAATGTGTGTGTTGAAGAGGGGCCAGAGAAAGAGAGAGCTAAGCAAAGAGGCCTTGGAGACACAAAGAATGCCTCTGTTATAGCTAGAGCGGAGTATACACTGACTCACAACAACAACAGAGAACTGACAGGCTTTCTTCTTGCTTGAACTGTATGATGTAAATTGGGATGGGAATGTAATGAGCATGGGAGTTGAAGGCTGACTTGGGTTGGAATTTGATTGGTTTGCAGTTCACCATATGTTCCAAAATGGTCTCATCAATATACCTCTTCCATGGTGAAATACAATCCACATAAACTTGGATGATGTGCCAAACAGATAAGCATTTAATCAGTAACTGACTTGTTTCGTCTGCCAGATAATACAATTAGACTTCGGTATATTGATGGTATCACTAAAAACTTTTGTGACCTCAAATCTATGCAGTTTGAGTTTACAGCTTAATTTGCGTAGTAATAGAAGCATGCACAGATTAACCATCTGTGCAAGACACCTGTCAGATATTGTCCATCTTCAGCCATGGTAGAAACCTCTTTAATTTTAGGTATGCGACTGCCAAGTGAGTAAATCTTCAATCACTCAATAACAATGAGAGGCCCTTTCTTTTTCTTTTAACTCAGTGCTGAAAACAATTCACTGATCCTGGATCCATCATATTTTCATTATTGTGAACTAAAATTAAGTGGAATGAATGGGAGGCCAAATGAAATATTTTCAAAGTTACACATGGACATAAATAACAATCTAACGACATTGAGTTTTTGCAGTTGCTCTCTTTGATTCTTCTGATCAGGCAATGTACTGGGATATCCGTGGTTGCAAATCACCCCAGGTGCTGTAATTATGCAGGTGATTGCCTTTCCTGCAAATGCGCGGAAATCGGCAATTTATGTGGCGAAAGTGCGGCGTATTTGAAAAAAAAATCATAAATTGCCGAAACTTGCTGATTAAGCATGAAAATAATGCGATTCGCATAATCGCGTTTTTCTGGAGGGACTGATGTACATGTAAACAAAGACAAAACACTCAGAGTTATTCACACATTCAGACATTTGATATCTTTGTCATAGTGCTACACACACACACACACACACACACACACAGCTGTATACATACACACGACGAAAGTTTTTTTTTTCCACTGGGCTACTTTTGGTGTTAAACTTTTCTTTTGTCCAGAAAGGAAGGACAGTAATTTTCTCACTGTCAGTCTGTTTTCTGCTGAACCACATCAGCCAAGTTGTCTCTTTATCGAACAAATGCAGTCAGTCAGCTCTGAAAGAAGCGATTCTTTTGCTCACTGCTGTGCATTTGAATGACTTAGACACTGTATATAAATTCTTCTGATAGCCATAGAAACAGCAATGCTTTTGTCTCGATATGCAGGCACTACTGAATCAGCAGGGGGAATTTGCCGCTAACAGCTATCAGCTATCAACACATCAAATGAAATCCAAGTCAGTTGCAGACATCAATGCCAGCCCTTCAAAACCTCTAACTCTGCTTATGACAACATGCAAACTGCATCAAATGGGTCCCTGCACTGTGCAATTGGGAATCGTTGTGCGTCAGACTTCACTATAGAGATACTTGCATCAATGAGATGCCTAAGGCTTCTTCGTGAATCTATACAAAAAACATTAAAAAAACCAGAGATACACTCAACAGAATGGTACATAATCATCCAGCGGCGAAAGGAGAAAAAGAAAAAAGCAACATCGAAGTTTTATAACCTCATATATAAAATAGAAGGATTATTCCATTGCCTGTCAGCCATGCAAACATCTAGCCCCCAGGGGAATTTTCCTGGCAGGAGTGATTTCAGATTTTTGTAACTATTAATTTAGTTTATGCTCATGTGCTCAAACATCTTGACACATTATTGCGCTGTGGGTGGTCGACATCAACAGCTTTCTCACAGGCCAGCAGGCGTTTCTCTAAAACACTTTTATTGGTCTCCTAAACAGTGGAAGCTGCCACTCTTTAGTTTGTGGAAACCTGCAGCAGTTCTGCATGAAAATGCTTTTATTTGGTATTAACAAGCATTCTGTTTCTGGGTTATCTCAATAATGACATCTGATCACATGCTTTTTCATTCATACCAGATATTTATAATCTTCACAGGTGACTTGAAAAAGTTGTCTAGCTAACTTATCTTAACTAAATATAAATTGATTCCAGTAAGTTTTAAGTATATTTTGATGTTTATTAGGATAATTGTAACATTAAATATTCATATTGTCCCATGCCTACTGCTTGCATTTTGATCAAATTTTAAAATGTAAACCAGGTACAGTAAGGGAAATGGCAGACAACAAGCTGGCCTGGTCATTCATTGAATAGTCCCTTTTAGCAGGTGGGAAGTTGGGAAGGGATCATGGCTTCATTGCGGCAATAGACATTAATATTCGCCTGCAAGGGTTAGTGGGATCTGGTCGGGACACTGTAAATCTCTGTACTTTCTGAAGCTTGTGTATCAGAACAAACACGTGGAAGTAGCAGTGACAAGGACTGCAGTGGACAGGTAATTGGACTTTCCGAATTGCAGAGAAAAAAGTGCAAGAACAACGAGATATGACAGCAAAGTGGGAGAGCTAGAGTGCTATACCGTTGATTCATTTCCTGAGAACATGACATTTCAGATTAAATATATATAACACTTAAAGTAACTGTTAATTAGCAGATTTTTCAATTTGATACATGTTGGAAATACTGGCAAATAGAGGCATACAGAGAGGCACTTTGTCAGAAGTACTTCTCATTACAGTTACTGCAAGAAAAGCACCTCCAGCAATCATTTACATACTATACCTTGGGACTTCATCCCAAGGCAGACATGACAATGCGTCATTGGTGACACTCAAAGCAATATGCTCAGCTTTTGCTTTTTGAGCAAGCAAACTTCTTTTTCCATCTGTTGTCTGGCGTGAATGGTAAGCTCAGCATGGTCTGAGCATGGTGCTACACAGCAAGAGAACCAACAGAATGTCATTCTTTAATACTGAAATTCAACTGATTAAAACGAAGATTCCTCTCAATGAACTAAACCTATTAATTATCTGGGCCTGCTGGAAGTTAGTAAATCTAAAAAAAATGACTGTGAAATAAAATGTTAACTCAAATAAGCTTATGCTGTGATGGCTCCAGTATATTAGCCCTAATGATCACCCTGACCCGTAGTAGTCATTGAATTCCTTGTCCCTAGTTTCCCCTTGAGAGTGTGTTTTAGAAACTTTCAGACAGTTCTAAGACCCATCTAAATCGATAAAAATGTTATCAATAATTAATGGTACCTTTAGAGTTAGCACAGTTCCTTCTGTTCTATGCTTTCAGAGGAATCAACTTGCTGCTCTGTATTTTAAGCATGTTATATAGTAAGGAGGAAGTTTTGTCCAGTTTGCTTTTTTGTGTGTGGCAAGTGCACATCAAGGACATTTGCGCTCATACATTCTCAGACACACACTTGAAATTGAGCCAGCAGTTACACAATGGCAGTCCCCCATTCCTTTGATGGCTAAGCTACAGAGCTCATCAAGAATCAATTTGTTTTTCAGTGTGCATGGCATGCATTTTATTCTTAACAACACAGCAGGAAAATAACATATGCAAACATTGGCACACACATCAATCCGGTCTTTATGGAGACTATTAAACAGGCACTCTGCACAGATGGGTAGAGTACCCCCAAACTGAGAGCCTATCCCTGTACTTCTGGCATGTTCCTTTTGTTTGCCTTAACAATGTTTACAGCTCCAGATCCTCCTTGTTCATCTGTACGCACAAAACTGATGTGAGATAATGGCCCTTGCGGACTGTCAGAGAACGCAGAAAATGATGCTTTCTGACACTAATTGTTCTGTCATCTGAAGCGGCAGCGTCTTAGCCAATCTCCAAAGCTCTCCATAATGAGGCCTGTGGTGGAGGGAGGCAAAGACAGTGAGCTGACTGATGAAATGTTTTTTGTTTATTTATTCATTTATTTGTACTGTTGATCATAATGATCAGAGGATCTCCTGCCCTCCCCTGGCCTGCCACTGTTGTTGTCTGTGAGGCATATTTGGACCCTTTTGCCTTCGAAACATCTGCACAAGAGCATAAAGTATGTGTTCCGTTGGCTGGCTGGCTCGCTCTATACCTCATAAAGTGGATTTTGAGATAACAGCCATAAGATTAAAATCCACATTGCTTGACCAAGCAGAAATAACTACATAATTGACCGGGGTTGACCTTACAGTACGTATGAGTAGAGTCCAAAGCTGCTTAGAGATACGCATGGCTGATGTATGGCGTTAGTACTGATGCTGGATGAACTCATTGTCCGTTGTCAGTTCTTACAGTAGTTCTAGTTACTATTTAGAGGAAAATAGGCTCCCATTAAGCATCTCTATGGCAGGGTGTCAATTAAACAACTAGTTACAAATTACACTAATCACTAATTAAGGCAGTACTGAAGCTATATAAACTGTCATGTAAGCATTATTATCTAATTATCTTAATTGCAGTTGAGCCATAATGTGATTCAGCATAATCCAGGAAAATTATCTGTGCATCTCTGCTCAGTGTTTCCATTTATTTGGACATATAAGACTGATTTATGTAAACCAGGTTATTAGAGAATTAGTGTTTCTTCCAATCATATATTATCAAAGGCTACAAGAGGATTTCTCTCAGTAACTGTCATAATGGATTATGGAAAATGTGCTCATTGTGTGCTCTATAAATCAGATTCCATGGTGAAAAGGTAACCAATGCAACATTTCAATTAATCAAGTAAAGACTCACCTCCAAGCCAACTATTTCATCTAAACACATCAGATGGTTGAAGCTAACCCGACCATCTTCAACCAAGCAGACATTTCAGTCCAGAAGGATGTGGGCTTCGCATATGATATGGTAGCTCTGAACAAATGGCAAACTTCAATGCATTTTATCAAGACACCAGATGGCAACATGGTAATGTAACTAGTACATGTCATCTACTTTAAAAAATAATTTTAATATGTGTTCAAAGAGATACAGTTGTACTTTAAGCAGTTAATGAAATAAAGCCAGTTGCAGACTAAATTATAAAACTATGTTAAACATATATAAACACAACAAGTTTAAAGTAGAAACAGCTCTTCACTCCACTTTCACACATTCGTTTACGCTGTTTTTAAGCCAGCCAATTAATATGAAAAACAAGAGACATAACTAAGCATGAGAAAAAGCAGATTGTACTCCAATTAGATGATTACATGCAAGCAGTGATCCACACGATCCACTATGTATGACTGCTTTAATTGGGTTTCAAGGGATAATGCAATCACAGTCTCCATCATTATACTCAGAGCGGACCAAACGGAGACAGGTGAACACCTCAGTAATGCTGCAGTTTTGGAAGTAGTTATTAAAGCTCCAGGGGTGCCTCTCTCATTACCTCCTTCTCACTAAAGGAATCAGTTAATAAGTGAGTGGAATCAGTTAATAGTTTAAAAGGAAACGACTGAACTTAGAGGATGGAAAGGACAACGTGGTCTTTTTTTTTTTTCATTCTTTAAGCCATCCATTGTTGAAATCGATTGTTCCGCTTTAGTGATTCCCTAAGGAGCCATTTAGACTGAGTTGGCTGTGGGCTGCACCATGAGCTCTCTCTCTCTCTTTCTGCGTCTCCATCTCTGTTCATCTCTCGCTCCCCAATTCTCTCTCACTCTCTCTTTCACACACTCACACACACAAACACCAGACACCAGTGGCTAAAGGTGTTCTTAATGGCCCGCAGTTTGATCCACTGTCGAACAGCCAGAGATATACAGTTTCTAGTGACTGCAGAAGCAACCTGAGAGGTGGATTTATTTCCCCTTACAAAATAAATCCTAAAGTTAGTTTGTGTATGTCTACTTGTGTGTGTCTGTGTGCACGGGTGCCATTATTCTCATTATCATCCAACGTGTTTTGCATTATTTTAATGTGCATTCTTAATATCTGCTCATGCATTTTTATGCAGTCTATCCATCTCAGCGCACTGACATACAGTACACACACACACATTCTCACACACTGGGCTTAGCATATTAGTTACTGCTTTGTGATTAAAATGTTTGAACTGTCAGCTTGCTGCTTTCCTGCTCCTTAAGGCATTTTTGTATTATTATTATGTATTTGTACCCCCCACCCTCTCCTCCCTTGACCATGGAGGTCCACACACTCTTGGATTAATTAATAGTTTAGCCAGGCCAACACACTTGCACACATCTATTCAGTATGGAGAGAGGGATACGGAGCAGGTGGGAGAGGGGCAGATGGGGGGGGGGG
>NW_023340257.1:6704684-6716314 GCF_004916995.1 Morone saxatilis | reverse complement strand
GTGTGTGTGTGTGTGTTTAACTGTCTGTCGGTGTCTGGCTCAATCTGCACACACATTTGCAAACTCTAAATCTGTGTGTACCAACCCGTAATGTGGCTTTGGCGCCTGCAGGACCTCTGTGAAGGACTGTGAGAGTGTGCGTGTGTGCATTTGTGTGCGTGTTCAGACTGTGGCTCTATATGAACTTTCAATTAGAAATAACTTTATTGCTCATAGCTCCCTGGGGGCCGTGATCAATCACTGTCATCAATAAAGACAGGCCAGTTTGTCAGGAAGCACCCACAAGCCTCTGGGTCTGGTGGCAGTGGCAAAGGAGGTTCCTAATCGAGGATGGTATTTCACCACCAGCCGTACCTCAGAAACTGTCTCAGCCTTTAATCCTGTTATGCAATTACCACTTCCCATTGCTTGGAGGAGCAAGGCCCACTGAACAGCCGAGGTGGGGGAAGCAGAAAAGAAATACTGCATTTGAATTGCTCAGATGAAGAACCATAACAGTCTGTGCTTTCATAACTTAAGAAACTCAAATTTGTGTACTTTCATGCAAAGAAAAAGAAATCAGTCTTCAAGTGATGCAAGTTAACTTTCCCACTACAAGCATACAGGCTATACAAATCATTTCAAAACAAACGTATACAGTTCAGTGGCTAAAGCTTTGATTTGTTGAGTTGGCTTGAAGCCAGCAGAGCTCATGTTGAGTTTTTGGGAAGTTTTTCTTAGGCTTGTTGTATGAGAAGCCACAGTGAAAAGTGATTTGAGTCTTTGAATGATGGGTCCTACTTGTTACTATTCTAGAGGAAAAATCATATAGGAGCTGTTCAGAGGTCCATGCAAATGGTTTAGCATCCATTTACAACCAGGCAATATCCTTTCGGTTGCTCCAGTTGTCACCAATGATAAAACTGGGCGGAAGACTATTGATTGGTCTACATCCACTCATTCATTTTTCCAATACTTGTAATATGTCAGACCATGCTGATCAGATTTTAACAAAGCTTGGTGGACTGATTGATCACACTGCTTTGTTTTGTAATTCTCATCGTTCCACAGATTCACTCATACTGTGAAGCAAATTGTTCCTTCTGCCAAGGAGGTAATAACTTAGCCTTTTTTGTCTTTTAGTTAACAGACTATCCTGTCACAACTTTGTTTTTTTTATTTTAAAGCTGCACTCATCAATAGTTTATGTTAACAATGGATTAAATTACCAAGTGTAATGTGAAAGGGTGACAAATCCCCAGAGAATTAGAACCAAAGTCTGCACTTCCCCTCAGGTATATGTAGTGTTCTAGTGTATCTTTCCATTTATTGTTTTAGGGTCAGCAGCTTTTCTGTTCTGGTTCAGTCTCGCCTCTCTCATGGGCAGCAGCAGGCAGCCGTTTCAGGCGGAAAAGCTCATAAACAGACTGTACACTTACCTGCTCAGCACCAGAAGGCAAACACACAAAGTTAATAACTGGTAGGTGAACACAGTGGAGCCAAATATTTCTCTAAGGAGTTGATGAATACCAAACAAGGGCCAAACATGACTCTAAATGAATCCCGATGTTGCTCCCTGTCTGCTGGATGTAGAACTGTTTGCCAAACACATTTGCCAACTTTATATGGTGATAGTACGTCAGTGCTGTGCTCGCAACTTGCTGTGGTTCTTTTGTGTCTTAGTTAATACCACAAACCCCACAGATCAGATGTTGACAAAATGTTTACACTACTGAACTTCAAAAGTGCATTGATTGGCCCAAAGGCAAAAATAATGAAAACAAAGGTGACACATGTCTAGTTGATTGTACCAGAGGGGGTTTTCATCATTCAAAACACTAAACATGTTTACTGTTACAGAATCTTGTTTTCTTTATGAATCAATCAGTAACTTGACTCCAAAAATTAATAGCTACATGGCACTGGAGTCTGTATTTGCTGCTACAGTTCATATATTCTATAATATAGATAATGTTTGTTTTAACACTCTAAAAGGGAGCGTTCATTCAAGTGACTTAGGGGGCTGTACAAAATCACGAGGGGGCATTTTTTGCATCAATTAATATGTATTGATTTAACAATGCAGATTCCGAAAGGCTAAATAACAACATACTACTACTGTTTCAAAATGAAAAAAAAACATTATTAATCAGAGCACTCACATAAGAATGTATCACTGGCAAAGTGCCAAATATTTTTTTATATATGAACGAAATCAGGTGACTGTCCGTTCACTTACTTGTCGTTTCTACTATGGGGGAAAATAGTAAAAAAGGGTCTGTTTATAACCACGAAAAGCAAGCAGGTGAAGAAACCAGTGATGTGTTCAGTCTATTGATCTCCTTCTCTCTGCTTCAGTGCTATGGACAGCGCTGCCTGATTGTAACATATACATCAGCCATCATTTTGTTGTTTTTGGTATTGTTTTTTAGAGACATAAAGCTTAAACAGAGGGGGCAACACGTACAACTGAAGGGGCTAAGCCCCCTTTAGCCCCTTGGTGGCACCGGGCCAACTACTTGATCATCTGACTCTGGAAAAAGCTGAGTTGATCTTGACTAAAGATTTATTTTTCTGTTGTTGCCATAAATAAATCTGTATTTGTATGTGTGTGCTGGTTCCAGGTATGAGAAAATCAGGGATGGCCTGCAGACAATAGACTGACAGTCTCTGATTGTTGTGGAATCAAAGAGCACCTCCAGACCTGCCTAACAGCAACCTTTGTACTACACTGAAATAATTGTAGCCATTACCTAAAGTACCGTCATGCTTTAGCAAACAGACAGTTTAACCTTTACACAGCAAGGTACGTTCCTGAAAGCAGTAGTGTTCTCTGTTTTGGCTTCTCTCATACAGCATACCTGTCTTTGTTCCAGGGGAAAACTGATGGTCGCAGCTATTGAAAATTGTTGCTTCTTCACAACACAGGAGACAATAATTCAACTTGTTAACACTTACAGATGTAAGGATGCAGGTAAAACGTAAGAGCTTCCTAGATTGGCCCAGTATGATATCCGACAATAGCAAATATGGCATAAACAGCAAAGCAGCAGCAGGAAACACCCACTTCATGAACGTTCATGACATAAAATACAAAAATATGATTTTTCACTAATTTGTATGGGCTTCGTATGAGCTAAATGCTAACATCACCATGCTAACATACTCACAACGGCAATGCATGCTGATGCTAAGAGTAATATTTGCCATGTTCACCATCGTTGTTTACAATATTAGCCTCAGTCTCAGTGAGTATTACCAAAGTGATTATAATTCATCCTGAGGGGACAGAAATATCTGTATCACATGTAATGGCAATTCACCATATTAATGTCAAGAAATTTCACCAAAGGCCAAAAATGTCAACATCATGGTGGCGGTAGAGGAAAAGTCAGGGGATAACCAATGTCAGTCAGATGCATCCTCTGGGGACCTTGAATGTGTCTACTAAACTGTATAGCAATGCACAGTTAATAGTAAAGAGAGATATTTCCATGAAAAACAGACATTACCTGCGACTGTATACACTTCTTGTTACAGTCCATGTTACTCATGTGTGCGGTTTTTTTCAGCAGCCTTTAACCCTGTCCCCTGACACACATACAGAGACAGACAAATGAAGAGTTGAGCCCTGACCCACTGTGCAGCTGGTTTAACCCTCTAGAAAAAAAGCACATCCCAGATAATCCTTGGACTTTTGATAATATGGGCTTCGCTGGAGTGAAGAATTATTTTACCACAGCTGTGCCTTGACAAATACTATGGGTCTGCACCCTGTGTGTTAGAGTGCATGTTTCTTGGTCATAGTGTCACACTTAAACAACTTGAACAATCCATTAGTCTTTTAAGGGTATTTTCAGAGTGAAAGGTGGAAGGAGTAGGAGTAGTTTGAATATAGGGAATACCATATTGAAGTATAAGCCAGAAAGAGAGTTGAGTGTTGACACACAGACACACACTTACAGTCAGAGTTTAAAAAAAAGAAGGGAAGGAAAAAGGGGAGAGCAGAGGACAGAGGTTGTGTTTGAGTTCACATCTCCAGTGCCATCATCAGCTTTCCCCTGTATTCTGACCTTTGACCTCACTTTAATTCAAACGGACAACTCCTTGCTCTCGCTCTGCCTGCCTCTCTGTCTTTCTCCGTCTTTATCTTAACATTCTTATCTTCTTTCTGACTCCCGGGCTCTCAATTCCTGAGTACATCACATATTATATTGTAGCTGCATGTGTGCGTGAGTCTTAAGAAGCAGTAATTGAGGTTATCTCTACAGAGGATTGTGTAAATGACTGGGGCTGTGAATTTATTCAAGTACAAGTTCAGTGTAGAGAATGTTAGACTTGAATACGTATCCTAAATAATACAAATGGACTCTCAGGGTGTGACTGCTTTAAACTAATATAAGGGTGTTGCAATACTTTTAATTATAGGCACTTAAGAGTTGTGTGGTTACATAAATACAGTAGTTCTTAGCCTGAGACTAGGCTGAGGTTATAGGACTCCACTGCATCATACGCTGTTGTAGGATAATTAGCTGTTTACCCTCTTCTTCTTAAATGTTTCCCTATGAAATTAACATACATCATTTCTCAAAACATCATACAAATTTATCACAACTTATTTTTTGTAGTTTTGGCCAGCATTTCTATTATTATCTAGATTTGGAACCATAGTGAAATCACTACAGCAAAGTCCAAACATGAGCTCTTAAGCAGTGTTTTCCCCTTAACTCTAAGGACTTTTTACTAATTTTCCAAGGACACGTCTTTGCTGATAAACTTCTTCTGCAGTATAAGTAGCCATGCTAGCAAGGCTATTGGAAAATAGCCTATGCCTTTGTTTTTTTCCAAATAAGTTTAATGTATCTGGAGTTTTTTTTTCTTCTTCTTTTTTGGAGATGTTGTTGTGCTTTAAGATCTTAGCAATTAAAGTGTTACAACAACCTTTTCACAATTCTCAGACAATTCTACTAGCTTCCTCCCTCTCAGCAAATCTAAAAAATGCATCAGAGACCTGCGAAGGACAGTGACTTCAGAGGTCGTGGCCTCCTCACAGACTGGAGTGATTGACAGACTGACCACAGCAGCGTAGCAGAAACGGCTGTTAGTCAGAGCTAATGACCAGCAGCTGTCAGACCCTCTGAGTCCGCTGGAGATTTTACAGTCACTCTAAACACTTTGGCGGTCGTTTGTAAAAGTTTCTGTGTGGTGTCTGTGTTGTAGCTGAGCTAACGGCTCAGATAGGCTAATTCTGATATGTGTGTGTCTGTGGGGGGACTGGTACTATTCCACAAAATGCAGATTTACATTAATCAGTATAGTCATATAATTCAGTTTACAGTTCAAAAAATAGTGTGTAAGTACATTGTTAGTATTACAAATAGGAATGATGGCCAGAACTATCAGAGTACGACTCAAGTTGTGCAAAGCTGCACAAAAAAAGTATCTGGAAGTATCTTCTGTAAGAAGACTTAAAACTTGATAACTTATTTAATAGTTGGTAGTTCCATATACAGTCCGCTGTCTATGGACTCTAGTTCCCTGGACTTTCTGCTATATGTGACATCTTACAATGTACTGCCAAGAGAAGAGAGTGCCCAGGGTGGTAGGGACCTCTAAGGATGCTGTGTACTTTGTTCCTGCAGCTGTTTTTGTACAGAGACATAAGCCAATGATCTTTTCTGCAGTTTTTCTAACACTCTGGAGGTTTTTTGTGTGTGGTTACTGTGTGACTAGTTTGCATGTTCTCCATTAGAATTGAGGTTGAAAGACTTTTTTTGACCCCTTTACATATTTAATAGTGCTACATATGTCATATTATATTTATTGTAAAAGCCACTGAGAACAAAAAGTGTTCACAGCAGGCTTCTAGTGGCAATTATAAATCATCTATCTCCCATTTGGCATCACAAATTGGGGATGTGTTTTAGTACAGCTACACTCATGTCTCCCAGTTAAAAGTGTTAAATGATTCTATTAGTATTTGCGCTAATTTAATCAACAATTAACACATGACACTTACAGTATTTATGGTTAAATTAGATTTTCCATGCTGTACTTCCTTTTCTTAGTATTTTAGCTCTGTATGCTTCTTCTTCTTCTGATCTAAAATTACCCTACGTCTGGCATCAGTCAGATACTGCATGGCCAAGAAAGTAAAAAGTAATTAAAAATAAAAATCTGTTGTTCTAGGCTCTATCCATTGAGATAAATCCCGATTTCAAAGCAAGGCTCTGCCTCCTAGAAATGTTTGTACAACTAAAATTCCAATCTGCTTTCCATCTGACCTCCATATGTGTGGGAGGATAGGCGCGAGCTGTACATGCTGCAAGACAAACTCCAGTTAGTTTGTAAATTGGTCCATGAAACACTCGGTTTGTGTGTGACGTCTCCAGCGTGTGTAAACTTAAATTGGCAGATTGATCTCTCACGATGAAAGACACAAGGCTGGGAGGGAGGAGTTAAACAGTGGAAGTGGATGAATGGATGCAAAGATGACACATTTTCTCACATTCGTCCTCGGACTTTCAGTCCAGCGATGGAGCAGAATGTGAAGCAGTGGGTGCGCGACTGCGCGTATGTGCCTGTGCATACCTATAAGTGTGCATTGTGTCTCGGTGTGTAGGTGTGTATTGATCAATGCGGGTTGATGTTTTATTAAACAGAGGTGAGGATGGAGATAGGAGTTCAGGGGGGTGATGTCCCTCACTGTTGGTAAAGCCTCTTTCAGGTGGCCTTTTATTGCTTTTTTTGATGTTGCAAAGTCACAGTCAGATCCCTTCTCCCTCCTCCTTCTTCCTGCCTCCATTCATCCTTTTAATCAGTCCTCATCGCCGTCTTGCTTCTTGCTTTCTTTTTACTCATTCTCTCACACTCTGAATCCAACTCCCGACTTTTCTGCTACATTTCCTTTTGGCCTTTTCTCATCATCGCCATGGCTTCTATACTCTTCCTTCTTATCTTACTCCTTTCCAAGTAATTATCTCACATGTTGCCCCCACGCTCTTCCATTTTTATTTCACTCTCACTCCTCTTTTCACTTTTTGCTCCACTCATCCTCATTGCAATTTTCCACCTCCTTCCTGCTCCTTGACTCATCCTCCCTGTTTCTCTCAGTCTCTCTTTTTATTTCTCTCCTGCCCTCGCCCTCCTCCTTCCCCGCCTCTCCTGGGGAAAGCTAGCTGATAAGCCGGTTCGAACGGACATGCCTCCGTGCTCTCCTTCTTCCCTTTCATTTCTCCCTCTCACTTCGCCCAGTCTCTCAGGTCCTGCAGACCCCTGTGGACTCGATCTACGAATCCCCGGTGTCTCTCTATCCCTCTTTCTTCATCTTCCACCTCTCCACTTCTTTTTTCCTCCAGTGTAGGAAGAAAGATAACGCTGCATGCGTCTATGAACTTCTTCATCTCCTCACTTTCTTCCTCCTCACTCACCACTATCCTCATCACTCCCAGGGGTAACACACACATACAAACACACACATATAAGCCTTTGAGAGTCTCTGTGTAGTGAACCAGCAGTGGTAACCACACCAAGTCTTGTACAGGTTGTTCACTGCTCGCTATTACACAGTTAAACAACCAAATTCTGTACAGTACTGTGTGCGTGTGTGTGCCCAACTCAAACACATGTTCTTCTTTTTCTCTCCCACATTCACACTGTGTTTCCTCTGCTCCCTCTATCCTCCAACCTGGGCTTGAGAAGGTCAGTGAAGGGAGGATCTGGAGGGCCTCTGTGACACATACTGAGGAGGAGATAAGGAGGAAGAGGGGTGAAGAGGGATTGCATGTAGGAGAACCAATCAACAAGTCCAGTCATGACCTTTGAGATGTAACCTCTTGTCATGCTCATCCAGGCTTGACACCCAAACGTTACTGTTCTCCCTCATCCTCTGCCTAATTCATCACCTTTTTCTTCCTCTGTCGCTGCGTGATTCATTCTAATAACTCCACATTACAAAGGCAGCTTCAAGAACCAAAAGAATAGACTATGATCCTTTTTACTTTAATATCTTATCTTTCTTTTCATAATCATGCAACTAAAAAATTTAATTTTGTTACAGAATCTTAACACCTGACTTCTTTGTTTTCTTGTTTCTGAGTTAGGATCACGATCAGGTTAGGTAGAACATAACTCATTCATTATGTGGAATTGTATGAGATGTCCTTATTTTACTCATTTCTGCAGTCAAATTTCGCAGTTTCGGAAAGTTTTAGAAATGTTTGGCCACAGCCCTGTTATTGCTGGGGGTTTTTTTTCAGTTTAGAAAGTAATTGTAAATTCCCATTCTTATTATAATAGGTAAATCCTTTATCTATACCTGTTAAGTGCAGGGAAAATCAGACCTGAACCAAATGGTTTTTGTATTGGCATGTGTCTGTGCATCTTGAGTGGTGCTGCCCCACATCCTCAAATGCTCTTCCTGTGCCCACTGCCTTGGCATCAGTGTGGAAATTACACTCACCAAATGGGACATGGCTTCAGACAAAACATCTTCAAGTGGGCGTTTGGCCTTAAGGGGGACCTCATACAGTAATTGCTCACTTCACACCTCCCATTCGCTTTCATTCAAGCCTGAGTGCACTGCTGCACAGAAGAATGCTCATTCCTATTTTTTGAATCATATTATATTTCCAGCAGTTCAACAAACACACAATTGCATGATTCATAAATTTAGTACGACCCATAAATTCATCACATAAAACATTCTCTTGTGACTTTAATAACCTCTGGCCTTTTCCTATCTTTCTAACATCCTTCTTTGCTTTTCTTTCCATTTATTTTCACCTCTCTCTGTCCAAGATAGGAGCGGTGCACATGTGGAAAAGACGTGTGATGGTACAGCAGCAGCTAGTTCAGAGTGGCCATCGGCCTATTGATTTTTTTATCCTTTTTTTTCCCTCTCCAATAATGCCCAGTAGAGGTTGTCCGACAGATTGATTGGGATGGTGTGTGCTTGTATGTGTGTGTTTGTGTGCTTTTGTGTTAGTGCTTGCTGAAGATCACTCTGCATCATCGTTCTATCTTGAATGAAATGTGCAATTTGAACACTTGTCGTCCCCTTCGGACCGCTGAACAAAACGCCACAAACAATCAATGACTGAATCAAACACACTGTAGACGGAATACAAACACCAATTGTCAGTCGGCTCCCACCCAGGAGGGACATTCTCTGATAGAAATCAAACATGGTGTTCAAAGGCACAAACAGAAAGATAGGACAAACCCTGATTTAACTGGGATACTGTAGGTCAGATACTGTGGCTGAATAGTGTGTGATTTAGATGACATGTAGTTTGGAATGCTAACTAAAGCAATCCAAAGAAATAAATATTTGCCATAAAAAAAACCATTTGATTGAAATGTATATTTATTGTACTCTTACCCCTTGCTGATGTGCATTCCTAAAATCCCAGCAGTGTGCTACAGCTTAATACTATGGCACCCAAACCTCAAACCACAGCCAGTTCTCTCCAACATTGTCTCATTCTGAACTCATTTCTGCCTAGACCTTGATTCACTTTGTACTGAAAAAGGTGGTGTCTCGGTGAGACGACCATCTAAGACTGCCTGCAGATGAAAAAGCCTTTTCAATCCCCGGGACCAAATTGAAATGCTATGATACTGAGATGAAGGTTAGCTAGGTGGTTCGCGAGAAGACATAACCAGTTGAAGCAGATCTTATAAAGTGATTTTAAATGGAATGACATTTGTTCCCTCCTGGGACTAACCTTGCTTGTACATGTCATAGCCAATACTGAAAGAAATCAAGAACTTCTGTCAAGTCATTCTGCAAGTCTGGAAAGTACAGTGAGAAAAAATATAAATATTAGTTCTATAATTTTCAAAGTTGAGAGGACACTGAGTTCACTGTTATGTTTTTCCCTAACCAAGGTGGATTATGTTTTTTTTTTTGTATTGGAAATACATGAGTGCATCATACACTGCTGTAAAAGCACTACAAATGGGAACTTGCCATACAATCAATCTTCCCATCTGGCCATAGTTCAAAACACAAGTACAACTCTTGAAAGATTTAACTTATTGAAAACTCTTCTGTTTCCAGAGGCATTTAACAACAACAACCCCTGAACAAGCAAAGTGGAAAATTGTATTATTATTTTCAAAATCCAGAATAAAACATCTTGTCTCATCTGATAAGTCATGTCTATATAACTGCCTGCTTGCAGTAAATGCATCAAAAGTTTGTCAGCAGTTAATAGGCAATTAAAAAGTGTTTCCTTTAAAGCTCACAATTAAACCTGCCTGCATATATCACAGCAGGGGACCTTTGGTTGTGAAAGTACTACATGTCCATAACCTCTCAATATAAATGCACAGTTAATTAAATGCCAGCTATGTGGCACAGCTTCTCTCTGGCCCTCTCATTAACCTTCCCCATTCAATATGTCAGAGGAAGTAACCTTTTCACTACTCACTCATGGTCCTGAGACCCAGTTTTTTCTGAAGTGAATAAGGTAAGGCACGTTCCCATCGCATTTATTATTCTTTTGTTGTTATATAGTATGTGTGTAATTTCATCATGCCCTGATTTTAAAGTAGTTCATTATTTGCGTGGAGCCCCGTGGCAAGATTTGCCTTATTAAAACACATTGGCCTGTTAACTTCTGTTAGGGCATGTCGGCTTATTAAAATACTCATGTACATGCAATGAAGCCATGCATTAGAAGTATGCATTCTTAACCCAATTTGACTGATCTTTTATTAAGACGTGTTACTTTTAATTATAGTCCCCCTTTATTCTTACCTGTGCTGACTGAATTCTCACCAATGCTAATATAAATTAATATCTCAAAGGCAACCGCGGGCACTTTATGATCAAATCAACAATCAATTTTACTTGTGAACTCGAAGCCATTTTTCCATTATACTCATAACTCAGGGGAACCAAACAGATTACGTGTCGTCATGCAGAATCTCATCTTTCCATTCTATGTGGTTATTATTGAAAGAGATTATTATTGAAGAAAGCCTTGGGTGGTTGCTCACCAGTAATTCCTCATAATGCAGCCTCTATGTGGGTTTGTGCATTGGGTGTATGCACTTGTCTACGTGTGCGCATGTACATGTAAAGTGTGTGGACCCTAACCCTTTTTTTGGAGCGGGTGTTGGTCATAATGATTGTTGAAGGAAGGGTGCGTGACCTTGCCCAAGGACACTCCTGCTCTGGCTTTTAAGTCTTCCATCTTCCCAATCAATACTCTGCCATTTTACCTCCATAGCGCCGAGGCAGGGCCTGATCCACAACTCAACACCTGTCCCTGAAACGGCAGAGATCTGTCACAGACCTTTCCTCGCTGAAACATGAAATCACCAGCAGCAGCAGCCGCAGCAGAGAAGCGATGCTGCCATTTATTACAGTCGTCTATCTCTTCGTAAGGCCCCATGGGGAGCTGCGATGAGAAGTGGGGGAAGTTGAAAGGTTACATCCTTCGAGAGAACAGAGTAGACAGAGATTTGGGCTCCAACCTGAACAGGAAATGGAACCGTCTCCATCTGGCGGGTTGTTCATCATGAGGAGCGTGAGCATGTCAGATGTAGTTCATTCATAGGGAATTGCTTCAACTTTCTCGCCAACTGAATATGTGTAGTAGTTGGAAAATGGCTTTACTACAAAAGGTGTGAAATAACTT
>NW_023340257.1:6697202-6704666 GCF_004916995.1 Morone saxatilis | reverse complement strand
CTTGTGAGCAAGGCAATTTAACCCCTAGCTACTTTTACAACACAATAAAAAGTATATCATCAAATGCCAGGCAGTTTGTCCTCACAGAATACAGTAGAATCAACACAGGCAGTTTATACATACATAACCTTTCTGACTCTTCTTGAAAAGGTGAAAGCGCCTTGAAATTCTTGGATACAACTTTAAAGTACATGAAGTACTTTTCTCAGCTTAATCTAAAATATATTTTCTACACTCGGCTGATAAAGGGAATTTTTCTCTTCTTTCTCTTTCTTTTTACTACAGTACAAGAGATTGGTGATGATTACAGTTCAGAGGAAACTGGTATTGTTATTGATAATGGTGTTGGTGAGGTTAGTGGTGTTGCTGATGGTGGCACTGATGATGATGGTGGTCAGGGTTCTGGTGAGCTGATGCTGCTGATGATAATGATAATGGAGCTAAGCGGTTTTGTTTTTGTTATACTCACTTTTATTATTCAGTTATGTGATACTGTAAAAGACACACATTTTCTCTTCTTCTTTGTTGAGGTTTCCAGGTTTTTTAGAAAAGAATCTAAACGGGAAGGCAAACTAAATTCACAGCAGGTATAAGAGTTAAATAAGAACATGCAATCCAATATGTGTTACCAATGTGATTTCCACTGTATTTATCACAGTAACGGACTTACATGCATATATGAATGGTCTCAGATACTTAATTATCATCCGACTGTGGCTAACAAAGCTGTTATTTTTCTTTTTTCTTCGATGGTCTCTGGGGGACATGTGTGCATCTGTCATCACCATTGATCCGTGCCACACACACACTCCTTACTACAGGTAAGACACTTCATCTTAGCAGTTACTTTTTTTTTCAGAATGAAAGCATGCCCTGCAGGACCACTTAGTGGTGACGATCCTTAATGTGAATCAAAGTTTGCATCATTGAAGTGAACATATAGCTAAGGACTGACTGGGAACTTGTATTTGCATACTCAGTGCACACTCCTGGATCTCATTGAATATTCATATGCTGCTGAAAACAAGTCTCAGAGTTTGAAATAGAGATTGCTGTCACAGCCTGTGAATCACGGAGCAATTTTGGCTGTTGAAGGCACTGTAATCAGTGCTGCCTGCTGTCATCCCTTATGCATACACACAAAGACAGATATGCACACAAACATACACACACACACGTTTGGGCATATATATCCACTTCATATTGCTGACATCTTCTTTAGACAAGGGGACAGTTGTAAGAAAAGCCCAGTGAAGGATTTTGTAGCTTAATGTGTCACACACTATCACTTCAGATGCACTCCTCTTTCATCTCTTCACTAAGGGGGAGACCTAATAAACTCAGTGGACAGCTACAAGCTTGAAGTGTCATTGCACCATAGGAATAGTCCCCTCAACTCACTCACAGATGTGACTAAGGGATTCTTAAAAGCAATGAAAGTGTTTATCTCCCAAAACCAATAGTGTGAGTACAAAACTTGCTGAAAGTGGGAAAGATCAGAAGCTGTCTCTTACTGCTGTGTTAGTGTAATTTACCCTGCCTATCAGTTTGAGTTAGAAGTAGTGTCACTTCTTGTTAAAGGGAGGAAATGCTCACGACCTTTCTGAAGCATTGAAATGGGACTTATGAATGTTTCTTTCAGTCGCACTGTTCTCCTTTGCTCCGAGAATTACAAAAGGTCAGAGAAAGTTGGTGGTCCAAATGAAACTGGTTAGAATAAAAGTGGGAGGGGAGAAGAAGGGAATAAGGATGTAGAGATGACAAGACAGAAAAGGAAAAAAAAATGTGTTTTGTAGGAAATAGGGAGCATTTTGGATTTTACTCTGCATTATAGTGGATTTCTTTCGTGTTTCTCTTTTAAAGCCACAAATGGCAAGTTAAAACCAACATTTAAACATCGAACCAGCAGGTGGTTAGCTCACAGCTCACAGTTTCAGCTTTCGTTTTTCAACACGGTCTTCAAATACTGAAGCTGTTTGTCACGCTTCTCAGCGTCTCATACAGAAGCACACGATGCCTTTTTAACACGTAGCCAACATAGTGAAATTAATTAGATAGGTTTAAGCAATAAAACTACTTAGGTTACTTTGGCAATTTAGGAAAACGTGTGGGTTATCAAAGTATGTTGCGTGACTTGCAAGTCACTTACATAACATTATGAAACATAAAGACTTTTGGTTTCACATGGGACATGAACCCTAGTCTCCTAGTTGAGAGATCTGTGTTTGTTTTACGCATCCTTCCAACCTAACCATCTCCTTAGGTGGACTTTTTTTTCCTTTATACTATGTCACCTAACAGTCTTGTATTATATTTGAGTTAGATGACTACCCAGTGCATCTCAATCAGATGCTAAAGGCAGAGTGCGAACTACAGGGGAGCCACGGGGTGCTTGGCTCCTCTTAATAAGACATGAGCTCCCCTAAAAACATGATTTATGGTATTTTGTCGGGTCTCTAAAATACTCACAATATGCTAGTTTTACCATGCATTTCTATTGTACTGTATCTTCATCATCATGGATTGTGCGTACATTTAGCATATTACTGATGATGTATGATTCAAGCATATGGGTGATTCATTACTCATTCACTTTAATAAAGATCCTTGCTATCACCAACCAAGCATGGTGGAGCAATATTCTAAACTTTACTCACGTTAACTTTCGGGGGGGGGGGGATCTGTGTGCTGAATCGCCATTATTCTCTAAAAAAGAGTGAGCTCCCCCAAAAGCTATAGTATAGTTTGCACACTGGCTATGGATTTATAAGTTCTTATCAAAATGGTTGTATTTCCTGCATTTTGGAACCTTATCTATACTGGAACATGTTTTTTCATGTGGATATTATTCAAGACTGAATTGTGGTGGTGTAGCAGTCAAGAAAGCTGTATCTAATCTTTCTCTTGTCACCTGCATTTATGACTACTTACCTTGCATGTGTGACTAATCATAAAAATAACTGTGATGAGTGGTTGTTTAGATAAGAACCATTAGTTTTGTGTTGTTTTCATAAACAATTTACATGAGTCATAAAAACTGACTCATTCTGTCACATTCATTTAACTATAAAAGACAAAATGTAACAAAAGATGTCAGGCCAGCTGCAATGCTGTAGGCGTATGTCTCCCCCACAGTGCCATACCTTTTAATACAACCCCCACAGTCCTCTACTCCTGGGAAGTTACCTGGTTTCATTTATATGTCTGGCTCTGCTGACTATCCTGCTCATAAATTGCAAATGTGCTACTTCGCAGTGTTAAGATATATAACTTTTTCAGCCTGATAAGTAAATCACTGTCGGTGTTCCTCTACTTTCTATTCCTCTCTCTCCCACATTTAACCATGTTATTAATGTTCAAAAAGTCGAGTTGATGTATAGTGGTCATTCTGTGTATGTGTGCCGATTGCTGCATTATAGATGAAATGTTTCACCTGCAGATTTAGTGATTTTATGTGAGTGTCCGTCTGCGTGTTAATATCTCTCTGTTTATGTGGAAAGGGACAGAATTACCATGATTTTTTTCTCACTGCTGGACACTCATTGGTGTGTGCTCCCTGGTCATGCATGTATTTAGCTTTTCTGTACACATGGCAGCATGATGAAGAGAGCACAAATGAGAAATTGAGGTGCTTCACATCCCGAGCAGAGCTGTTCATTTAGATAAGAGCAGCGGTGTATTCAGGACATGAAACAGAGGGTTAGGGCCATGGCCCGTAGATCAGCCAGCAGCCCCGGATTTACCGGTATTTCAGGGGAATTTAGTGGGGAAACTGGGACTAATCCTGTTTGTAAAAAGTCACAGGTAGAGGGATTAAGTGCCTGTTGTGTTGTCAGCCTCAACATAGACACAGTCTTGGCAATAAGGAGGATAAGATGTGTACTGCTCTCTGAGTGTCTGGGTGTGCGTGTAATGGTGTTTTGGTGAGAGTATGTGAGAAGTGCCAGGGGGGATTGTGAGGATGGGGGAGCAGAACTGACCTTCAGTAAACACACACATACACAGGCTCACACACACAGGCGCATGAAGTGTGTGGATAATGCATTACATGCTTATTCATTCATTCAAAGTGTGCCATGTGAGATCAGAGGGAGTCTGTGAAGTAAAATACAAAGTCATTCACCTTCAGTCACAGGCTCTGTCCAGTCTGTTCAATATGGCAACAAGATTATTTAAGAAAAACTCAACATTTGCTTGTGGGAGTGAACTCTATTTTCATCGTTTTTTTATGGCATTTCCATTAGAGTGACGATACAAGACATGATTAGATATGGAAAAGAAACAGTCAAGGTCTAAAGTCTACCCATCCCTACATACATACCACCATGATAAATACTTTTACATTACTGATGACTCTGTTATTTGTAAATCCTTACCAGTAGTGGTGTTTAAAGGCTGGCTCTAAATGGAAGCCTATTCTCAAAGGAAAAATTTCATCTTGAGTTGAGCCAAGTATTCAATATATATAAAATTAATATTTATAATTCAGTTTATATTTCTGAATTTTAAACTGGGTACATAGAGGCAGGGTAAGTATAACGACTGAAGATTAATTTTTGCATCTTGGCAATTATGGGATTCAGCTTTTTTGAAGTTTGTAAATTTCAAATCAAAACACAATTCTATTTCAAAATATTTGTAATTTAGACAAATAATTACAAAGGTGCACGCAAATGCGCGGAAAGCGCTGATGAGAAAAGAACAGGGGACCGGTTTGATTTTTTTTTTTAAAAGTAGGTCTTATGTTCTTTCTTAAACACTGATTTAAACATCATGAGTTCAAGGAAATAATATTTCCTTGAACTCATGATGTTTTCCCCTCGAGGTCAAGGAAAGATGTGATGGAGAAATCATGAGGACTTAGGAAAAGACAACTGCAGTACTGAGAAAATACGACTGCACTTTACTACGCTACGTAATTATGCGTCACAGTGGATGTTGATGTTGTATGTCTGCTGTGGTGAAACTACAGCTAGCTGAAGATGGACTACAAAAAGTGCATTTCCGATACTTTGAACCTACATTCTTACTGTGTTGTTTTATGTAGGCTACATCCACGCAGACAACCCAGTGAAAAAAAAAAAAAAGAGGAAAACAGGCATAACGTCATAACATAGGCCTACATATCTACTACTGTAGACAACATCATATTCTACCTCACATCGCTTCACATTATTTTCTATACTTAATACTGTGATCTTTTGCATATTCCTGTTTCTTGACTTGCACTACTTCTTTCCCTTGTCCTATGTATATTACTATGCACCAATATACCAAGGCAAATTCCTTTATGTGAAAACCTACTTGGCAACAAAACTCATTCTGTCTCTGAAAGTTCTTAAGTTGTAAGAACAATTCAAATATTTTAATAATAAAGGCTGATTAAAGGCTGGCAATACAACAAAGCCCAAAATGAGGAAGAACTATTGCAAATGCTAGGGCGTATAAACTTCACTTTGATCATTTTAATAGTTTATTACGTAACAAGTGGCATTTAGAGAATTCGAACAGCTCTTATCATGGCTGCCACTCAAATACTTCAGGGTCCTTTCACTCAGTTAGGAACCTTCTTAAGCAAAAAAAAGACCATTCAACCAGACCCCAGGTTTATGGCCTTGGTTGTCAGGGCTAGTGTTTAGACTAGACCCAGGAGCAGACAGACAGGATGGACAGTTTCAATTGTCTTTACTCAACACACACACTGGGTGGGATGAGGGGCGGCCACAGCAGGAACAGGCAGGTGAAAAGGCAAAGAGACCGGAGACACAGGAGAGCTGACTCTGAAAATAAAACTGCACAAGAGGGTCCCTGGAACACAGGAGAGAAATGGTCAGGTTAAGGAGCAGGCACAGGTAAATCACAAATAGACTTGTAGTACAAGCAAAACACTGAAAAGAGCCACGAGAGTTACCACCACGTTGGCTGAAACAATCTGGCGATAATGGAAGGAAAGACCGGCGCTACTTGAGGGCTGGGGAGGTGATGCAGTTGGATTGGAGGCTAGTTGAGACGGTGCACAGGTGAGGTGAATGGAGACCGCACCCTCATCAGAGACACACGGAAGGAGGAGGAGTAAAGGGAGTAGGAGGGGAGGAGAGCCATGACATTGGTGTTTTTTTGCAAACAACAAAGATGATGTAAATTGTAATGTAATTTTTTAGTAATGGAAATATTTTCAGAAAATAGCACTATCATGTAGTACTTGAACACTGAAGTGACCCTTCTATGAGATGACAATACCAGCAGTGACCCCAAGCCAATTTGAGTTTGAGACCCCTGGTCAATGAAACAGTGAAATGTTAGATAACTTGGGTTTTCTGTTAGATTACTGACATACATGTGCCATAATTAAAAGGTAACAACAGTGAGTTTTATGCAGCTGCACTGAACACACCAGTGAAAGAGAAAAAATGATGTAGTGTCAGTTACAAAGCAATACGAAAAAAATGAATAAAAAAAAGCCTCTTAAGTAATTTCATGAATTAAGTGACAACAGAAATAACAGATATCAGTTGTTGTGGGAAATCACAGACCACATTGTTAGACATTTTAAGGGAAAAGCTATTCATTACTTTCTTACAGCAGCAATAGTAAAACCACAGATGAATGGTTTATTAGTTTCAACATTTATTTACACTCGGAAAGACACACTAAGGAGCAATAGCCTTCTTTAACAAGTGTGCTAATTTTACAATTTAAAAATCACACACACAAAACAAAACACGAATTAAAGAAATAAAGACAACACAAAATCAGAGATATCAGAATACATAAGGGGGCAATACAAGTATGAGCAAAGTATCAATGAATCATCTTTAAGACAAACATTTGCAACTAAGATTAATGTTTTTTTAATGAGTTCCTACCCACACTTAACATACTCTGTATTTATTCTTGAACATGAGGCTTAAACAACCTACAAATATTGGGAATCTGGTGTCCTTATGAGATCAATAAAATGGTACTTCTTATAAGCTGCTGCTGTCTTGCTGTGTAGACAGAGATGGGTGGAAGGAGGCTAGTTATTCAGTTGTATGGCTATATTTCAGCACTACAATATAGGACTGTGTCATCAGCATAGATATGCTACATCAGTACATGAAGTGCAACACAATGCACAGGACAGGCTGTGGTGAACAGGACATGGCCCAAAATAAATCCTTAATCCTTAAACGGAACAGTTATTTTTTTATATTGGTTCGTGCCACAGAGCAAAGAGAGCGGTCATAGTTCAGAGAAACTGCCTTTGACAGAGTCCTGTGTGCTACGGCTCAGACATTAACATGAATGGTTGTGTGCACACTCATGCACGCACACACAGATAGATGCACTTGCACACTGTTACCTAAGATGTGCCACCAAATGTCCCCGCCTTCTGCCTCATTTAACCTGGCAGAGCAGCCTGTAATAATCCTGCAGATGGCCACCTCTACTGTGCCTTTCTGTCCCTCTCTCTCTCTCTCT
>NW_023340257.1:6685245-6697179 GCF_004916995.1 Morone saxatilis | reverse complement strand
TCTTTGACACACACATTTCCACACACTTCCACTGCCATTTTTCTCTCCCTCCTACATCCAAATCTGCAAATCTGGCCTCACTTGAGAGCCTCTCTGTCTCTGGCTCACATTACCATCCGCTATGGTCTTTGTTGGATCGCTGACCTTCACCAACAATAGTTTTATTTTGCAACATCTCAAGGCCACAGACAGCCTATTCTTTTTGTACACCCACAGAGGTACAGAGACGCAGCAGCAATATTTTGTGAGCCCCGCAGACAAATCCAGAGCAAAGATAGCCAGTCTGATGGCTGGAGCCTTAAAGTTACCCAAACCAATTGCTGCCTTATTTGAGCAGCTGCAGCCTTTCCTGTCTCCACTTCACTTCATTTCCTTCCTCTGTCCAATTCAATTTAATTCCAGGACACAAGGGACAGGCAAAGCTTTCAGATTATCACAATTAACTCATCGCTCGTCTTACCGATAGTGGTCTGACTAATTCTGTATAAAACACCTCTTATTTCAAAGAGATATCCACTCTCTGTCTCCATCTCCCTCCATCTCATACATCCACCACCTGTCTGTTTCAAAATTCAAGATGCATTTCAAAACATTATTGCCATATCAGCCATGGCTGCTATGAGCTTCTCTCCAGGACAGACAAGACAGGACATCAGGTACACATATAATTATACTCCCACGATGCAATATCCAATACCAGTGAAAGCAATAAAATCTCTCTTCTCGTCTTTCATGCACACACTTTCGTTATGTCGCTCTGTCATGCACACACGCATACACACACTATTTCTCCCCATTTCTTGTACAGAATTGTCCACCCCCCAGAGAAGCAGATAAAATAATTGAGAAAAGAGAGACAGGAAGAGATAGGACTCCAAAACTGTCTGATGCCAGGCCAAGCCAGCCAGCACTATATTCCTCACTTATTAATTTGACTTCATGAATGAGCCGGCATTGTGCTGTGAAAATGACTGGAGATTAGCACTGATTAAAGAGGGAAATCAGTTAACATAAGCACCACCCCCACATCCTCTCCAGCATCCCTCCTAATTAAATGCAGCCATGTGGAGCTGGGGCTTGTCGAGCCTGACTCTCTCCTGGGCCTCGGCTCCACTCCTAAAACCCGCATATCAAATATGTAAACCACTTTCGATAGCGGACAGATGGAATTAATTATTTCCCGCTAGTTGACTGATGAGTCTACATGAAAGTTAGTGCGGGCAATTATTTTTGACATTAATGGCGCTGTGTTTTTATGTTTCTTTTTCTTCACATGATGCAGCATGAAGAGGACTCAAACTGTTGAGAGAAACCTATTATCCTCAGTGTTTTGTCATGTTCCTTTAATCGCCAACAGAAGGTAGATTTTACGGTAGATCTGAAGCTTTGACTTTGTTGCACTTTTAGAGAAGTATCACATGGTTACAAAGAGTTCCGAGTTGACTGATGTCCAAAATAATGGAAGATGATTTCTAAGTATAGAACGAATCTTGAATTCAGGAGTAAAATTGTTTCTTTATTAAATAAAGAAAGAAAAGATTCCAGTGGTGATTCTGGAGCAGTATGCCTGGTAGGTAAGGCGTTGTGTAGCCAGAAGGTCGCTGTCAATGTCCACCTAGTCTGTCATGGCCTTGTCATGGGTTAAGACACTTAACCCAGTTACTGATCCAGAGGCAGCTCTCTTGCTTGCTCCTCTGTTCTGACCCCTTTGGTATTATGTCCACATGGATGTTCCCCATATTCATTGTGCATGAAAGCGGGCCCTGAACACATAACAAGATAAACAATGGAATAGTTTCCCTTTTGTGAACAATGTCAGGTGAGTAGGTTACATTAGGAAAGCAAGGGCTTGGCTATTTCATATTTCACTGGTTGGAATATTGAGTTTTACAGTATGAAATTATTTAAGTAACAATAAAAACGTATTCAGCTCAGTAAAGAGGTATTCTTCTGCCAACTGACCTAAATCCATGTAATGTAATTCTATCCTGCTAATGCCACCTACCTAAAACATCACATAAAATAGTTTGACAGTGGATTGAATGTTTGGGACATTGGCAACAGCTGGACATGCACTAACATGCATGCTCAGTTGGACCGACTACCAAAACGAAGAGCAACGAAGCTCAGATTACAACACAAAGTGCTCAGGATGCCATTACTCCACTATCTGAAATAGTTGTCTGCTGCTATATTAATGTTCAAAATCTCATATAAATAACCTTCAAAAAGTTGATTTCCAGAGCATCTAATGGCTCCATACAGAGGCTGCATTAGATGCTCTGGGACACCAATGTGGCCTTCCAAAATCCTGAATGCCTTTAGCCTTCTGTACACCTGCATGTTGCATAAACATAAAATCATTCTTTCTGCCTGGCTTGACAGTAAATTAGGTCCTGAGGCCATCTCTAGTGTAAGAAAATGCATTTTTGACCCACAAACACACGCAAAGTCATGCCAAGCTGCAAAGAAGCTAATAAAACATTCTAAACTGGCTTAACCTCCTCTCTGCTAATACACTTTTTCTTCCTGTGCTTGCAAGCATACATTACGACACCATGTGCCCTGCTAATGGAGAGAAAATGATATTCACATCATGGAAGATACGGGAAGGTACAACCATACACCTATTCCCTCTGAGTCACCAGCCGTGAATTTTACATCTGCGTCCCTTCAGTTGCAACTGACGAGCGAGGGCGCGCTCCATGTATTATAGATGAGGTGGAAAGGATGCAAGTGAAGAAGAGAAGATGGTGAAGGAGATGGAAACATAGACGAGAGGAGCTTAGTGGTGCTGTTGTCCGTTCAACGAGACACTTCAGCATGGGCCATTGGTCTGTGCGCACACAGTGTCTGGTAAACACATAAATGTACTGTGACACATATACACACACAGACACACACTTACTGACTTTATACATCCACAGAAAACCAGGTTTTAGACACCAGAGGTACTCAAGGGCTTGGTTAGATGTTTTTTTATCGCAGTCTCTCAGGAGCTGTAGAGTAAATAGAAATGGACTAATGCACCTCAAAAAGAGGAGGCGGAGGAATGCCTTAAGAGTACCTCTGACCGTGGCTGAAGGCATATCTAAAATAGTTGTAATATGGAGAGTCTGGCGGTGCACTTCATTTGATAGTAACGTGCCCTGAGAGTGCGTTTTTTCTTTCTACAGCCGGTGGTATAGAGCGAGCAGAGCAAGACTCAATGCATATTTCATACAGAGGTTATAAAGACTTAAGATAGGCTTGATTTGACAGAAGCTCACCAGGAACGTGACAATTCCCCCTTGCTGTATTGAGTCAACAGCACAAACCTGAACTAGATGCATTTCTCTCAGTCTAATTTTGCTTTGAAGCTGCAGTACACACTTGTGGGGAATGTGTGTATATGTGTGTGCATGTGGGAGAGAAAGAAGTATGTGTGGGATGTTCATTTTAAAATATTGTCTTCTACACTGTCGCAAGTAAATTAATCATCTTCTGAAGTAATGTGTAAAAATTAGCATCTGTTGTCTATTCATAAGTTGGTGTTATAGCAAGTTCTTATGTATCTGTATCTTGCAACAAAATAAAAAATAATAATCTTAAAGCTGGAATCAAACTTATTGAATCTCAGTCCATTTTCTTATTCCTGCTTAAAAGATGTTCCCTTTTACAATAAAAGTTTGTGTTCTGCACTGGATTCATGCATCAGCCGTTATTAATGCATAGCCAATGGATGATTCATCTCTATTGTAATCCAATTTCTTATATTTGTGGCACCAGGATATGAATAAGGTGAGGTTGATTTGTCTCATCTTACATACTGATTTTACCATGTTTCTCTGAAGAGGTCAGTAGTTCAGCTGACCCGAATCGGGTACATATTAAATAATAATGTGCAAAATCGTATTGCTGAGGTGCCTTTTAACGTTAATAACGCCTTTGCCCTCTTTGGACTGTTTTATTCCCCTTAGTAGTATGTGAGAGCATGAATCAAGTGCACCAAGTGCAGAGAAGCCATTCTGCCGGGCTCTGATATGCTATACCTCACTCTGTATTGAAGGCGTCAAGGGCTTTCTTGCTTATGTACCTGATCTGTCCTGATGGATGTGTATCTCTGTCTCACTGCAAGTGACAATTACACTGACAGAGTGTAGTCACATACGAAGGAATGTCCTATATAAATCATGGAAGTTAATAGAGTAAGCAGAGAAAACCTAGGCCAACATCAGTAAAAGGCTGCAGGAGGGGGTATAACTAAGGCTGGTGTGTATGTTTAGGTGTGTGTGTGTGTGTGTGTGTTCTGCATGCATGTTATGTTTATTTACATGGTATATGATTTGGTGATTTGTATTTTGAACTGTGTCTTCAAACTGAGTTTTCCTCATGGGGACATAACCATTTAAATTTGATTGTTTTGTGTTTGCACATGCTGTTTTCTGCTGTCTGCAATGGTGTGCTCGCACGCACACATGTGCAGAAAGTAATTTGCAAGCCAATGAATTCCCTCGCTTGGTCCCTGATTTCATTTAAAGGAAATTTCATATTTTACCAAAGAAGAGAGGCAACAGTGCACTTCCACACTTCATTTCTCCCCTGAGTGCCAGATATGGAATGTTTCCACTTTTCAGACTGAGGGAACGATGCTGACTGGCAGGCCCTGTCGGGGCCCTACTGGCCCAGTAGGCTGTTACAGTACTTAATCAATATAGCAACGCATCAACCATGACTTTAGAGCCAGCAGAGGAGGCTGATCAATGCTGACAGGATGTTATCATTTACACTGGAGCAATGACATGACTCTGTTTTCACTTACACCTGACATCTATTCTTACAATAGAATAGATGAGAATACAACTTAATTGGCCTCCAGAATGGAAAACTGTCTTTGGCTCTCCAAAACATAACAGCAGCCCAAGAATAAGTAACTTATACAACAAATTTGGCAACAACATACACCTGAGACAAAAAAATACCTCTTAGGTATTAAGTACACTTCAGCACATAAGTGAAAACTACAGATACAACTAAAACTAAACATACAATATTAAAACATAACACAATGTCTTGTGGTTTAACATAATCTTTAATCTACAGAATAAAGTCACCATTAACCCCCATATTAGGAAGTTTTTGTTACCAAATCCACAACTAATACTCAACCATATGTTTTTGGTTGCATAAGATGTTTAGTATTGACATTAAACATAACAGTGCACCTGTACGTCTGCATTTTTGTAAGCAAACTGAAGTGGGTATAAATTTAAATTTTGTTTCATGCTTCACAGTTGACTCTTCACAGGAGATTGCACGTCCTATTTAGCACGTCACATTGTGATTGTATTCATGCTTATTATGTGTCATTTTCACTGTTGATTGTATGCATAATTTCTGTGTTTCCTCTGTATTTATTCACCGTTGCCCAGTCAGAGTGAAGCATGAGCATATTCACCTACACTTAAAGTATTCACCGACAACACACTTCAGCACATATGGTGTAAAGATAAAGCACAGTACTGTGGAATACTGATAACAAACATCTAGTAGTACTTCTGGTTGCTTCAGTGGCCAATTTTACCCAAAAGAAGATTTGGCCTGTGAAACACATTACTAAGTCAGCAGAATAAAACCAACCACCTGTGATAGCCCACATATGCATACACACTGACTTGCACATGCAATTGCATCCACATTGTTTTCATAAACAAATATCGACCACTGCAGCAACCCCTCACACACACAGACACACACACACACACATGCACACAGACATGCTGACAGTGAAGTTCATCATCAACAAACACCAAACCCACAACACTGAACCCGGATAGATGCACCCCATTCACAGTGTGGTGATATTGAGCATGGGTTCATCACCTTGTGCTTCATTGCAAAGTGTAGTGTTTAATTGAGAGTGAGTTAAGAGTAGGTCCGTGGAATTTTGGCCCGACTCCACCCAGCGGCCTGTGAAATAGAGTATATTTCACGCCATTTCCACCAGCAGACGTAAAGGAAAAACACCAGTGCCTCATGTCTCCTTTGCTCGCTGAAACATAAACACCTGAAAATATTTCATACGTTTACTTATTTCATGCATTTCTCACCTCCCTATTTCACTTTAACGCTTGCATGGCTCAGTGGCTCCGATCATTTGGGGCGAGGCAGCAACGTGGTGGAGCGAGAGAGACACCGAAAGGGAGATGGAGAGTGGTGTCATGAGGAAGTTGCTGAGGTGAAGACCTGATTGATTTTTAAATGAACTCGAATTTGTGGGTTTATTCCCTTTGCTTAGTGCTTGCCTGCAATCCTGACTGGCTTGGACTTTTATTTGGTCAAGAACAGCCCTGGCTGACAGGTATTGTAAACAGTAGGATGATTGGGGATCATGGTGGGGGTAAATGGCCTTGGTGAAGGGTAAGGATAGCAAAAGAGATTTTATATTCCTTCCCCTGTATTCCAGTTAAACTCGCTGACATCTCATCTTTATGGACTTTTCAAAAACACAACCCACCTTAAATATGCACATATATGTCTTTAAAGCTGCACTAATCAATAGTTTTATGTTAACAATGAGCCAAATTACTTTAAAAGTGTTGCGTGACAAACTCATGAATCACCCTAATCTACATTTTTTCTCAGTTTTACATAGCGTTTGAACATCTATCAGCTCATTGTTTTGGTTTTGGTTTTTGTCCAATAATTTATAAACCCTGTTTGATAGACAGCCAAGTTAGTGCCTAGCTGGTGAACTGAATGGAGCATTTAGCAGCTATAGAGTCAGACATTTTCCTTTCCGTTGGTGGAAATCATAACAGAACCAAAAGGACAGTGAATAATATATATTTACAGAAACACTACTGTTTGTCAAGTCTATAATGTAACAGTCTATCAATTACAGCTTGTTGCCCTGTCCCCAAGTGGCCAAAATCCATTTAGGCAGGTTTAACGCTTTATTAAGCAATGTTTATTCCCTTAAACAATTGTTAAATTAATCCAGAAAGCATCCAGGAGCAAAGTGGAGCATACAGGTTCTTCATGTTTATTGTCTCAGCATAATGTAAACCTAATATGGCATCTAACAATCATGGCACAAACAGAGAATATACAAAAACCTTCCATAAGTGTAGGATCATACAAATATCATCATATTCAATCACCAATCATCTTAAGTACAACATTTAAGTAACCTTACTCTTGAAGAGCACCTAAACAAGGCTCTGGATATAGGGAGGTGACTTTAATTTAACAGTGCCATTACAGTTCAACACACTCTATATTGTAAATCAATGTACATTAAATATACCCTCTACAAATAGGGATTAGGTCATTATCTATCTACAGGCTAAAGTGCAAGATACTGTATAGTGCTATATACTACTGTGCTTTCATTGAACACAATGTGTTTTGGGGATGTAATTATATTTAAAGACTATAAGCTTTCTTGAAATACTCCAAATGATTTTAATGTTTTTTAAATGCATGGCAACAAAAAAGAGTAATGTCCAGCCCCTGACACTCTTTAGTATCAAATAGTCACTGCAAATATGCAGTCTGTGGGTGCTGACATTCTTTAATATAGTGTCTCTTCACCTGTTCAAGTGGGTGGCCAAAATGTTCAGTATGTTTGATTTATTGTTTCAAGGACTAAGATAAAGCTAGAAGCCAGGCCTTGTAATATATTCAAATGTCAGAACAGGAATAATGTGATCCCTTTCAGTCCTGGTCAACAACACCAATATACACATAGCGGCTGCCAGGAACAGACTCCAAAGGTATAAGTGACTGTCCTTGACCAAAGATGCCAAGTTTGTTCTTACATATAGAGATACACCATATCTCTATATTTAGTGGTAAAAGGTAATGGTATTGGACACAAATGCATGTATATGTTGACGAAGACATACCCATAAGAGTATGTAGTGTAAGTAGATGGGCCTCCTGGGGAAGATGTCACTCCGAATGAATAATATAGCCATGTCTTGCGATTGGTGAAGCACACAAGTAAAAGCTCATTAAACTAGTAGACTGGGAGACAGATGGAAGTCTGCTTGTCTGCTCCGCTCTTCTAATGAGGTTGTCCCTGGGAAGCTTAGTGACTGATTTCTATTAGGAAAGGGAGAGTTTAGAGCAAAAGAAAGGGGTCGGGGAGAAGATAGAGAGGAAAAAAGAGGCTGTGTTTGTGGTTTTATGGTCTACTTGCACAGTTAGACTTAAACTTCTTCTATTCCTCCAGGGAGAGACACAGTGACTGCATCAATGACTTATGAATCCTTATAAAACTTCTTACTCTGTGCTTTGGCTATATAGCAATACTTTCTTTGTCACAATTCTGATACGTTAAAGCTGAATTTAATCTCTTTTTCTTTGTGCAGGGGTAGAATGGAGTGTCCTTAAAAACTCCATTGTCATAGACAGTGGGCAAAAGGTAACTTTTTTTTCCCTTCCAAGTAATATGAGTTGCCATGACATGCCACATTTCCATGGCAACAAACCGCAAGTTAACGCTGGTGTGCGTGTACAGGAATAATGTAGTGCTGGAGTGCTGTTAGCGTCTGACCTTATGATGTTTTTATGAATAGCTATTCATACGAGCTTGATAAATCCCTGTAGCCAGCACAATTCCTCAAGAATAGATGGAACATTTGTGTCATTCTGATTATGACAAGCGCAAAGGTTTTTAAAAAAAAAATAATAATGCAAGCAGTTGGCTTTTTTCATTTTCTTTCCCACTGGCAAAATGTTGTGCATTAAGTCTAGACTTTGCTGTTAAGTGCATGTATTTTTCATTAATTTCCTCCTCACTAGTGTCCTTTGGCCTGATACTGAACACAGCGATGAACATCTCTCTCTGCCACTAGCATGGTTTTTATTAATGCAAATGTGAGGGGATCATTTATGAAGACATGCCCTCATGAATAATTTGCTCATTCAAGGTTTTTATCCCTGAGACATAACATGTTCATCTAATGTAGCTGCCTGCCAGGCTGGCCTGCTTTGACCTCTCTGTTATTGTAGAGAGAGATCACATAGCCTGAAAGACTCATTTAAGGATGAAATGTTGTTTGGGGTGGTATTTATTACAACATTAATTTAGTGTATCTTATTTCCTGATTCAGAACCAGCCAATAGTCTGATTGAGTCAGGTCAAACTTTGGGAAAAGATGTTGGATAAGCATTTGTGTTGACTAGCTAAATTACATAAGACTCCACATATTCAAAACAGATAAAATCCATGAATTTTGTCTTTCTTTTCATTTGCTTTGAATTCAGCATACACACTGCGCGACAGGAAGAGATCAGCTCACGCAGAGGTTATCATTTACTGCGTACATTTTCACCCAGATTCCCCAGTCCAAAGCTATATTCCCTGTTGAGAAAGTGATATTTAAATGAAGGAAAGAAGCTGCCTCTACTGTTTTACCGCTTACACCATCTGGCAAGATTATCATCAGCACAGCTTTGCTCCCGGAGAGCCATTACAGGGAGATGAAGTAAGATGTGTGAAGTATGAATTGTGAAAGTCACTCTTGTGCCATATGGAGGAAGCCTAAAGGATGTGAAGAGAAAACTCTTGATTGCCTCAATGACATTAACTTTATAAACACCCATGAGCTTTTACTGAACTGTCTTACCCAAACTCCTCTCTCATTTAAAATAATATTTCTCTTGGATAACATATCGTCACATCTTTTTCATGCCTGCACGTTGAACATTATCACTTCTTTTTACAGGGAACCACTGAAATTAGCTGCCACTGGGATCTATAGTCTGCAACAGCGATCAGGCAAATGCTTCTAAGGAGATGGATGGTTTTCATTAAGTTTTCACAATGAAACAGAATGGCAAGAAATTGCAGCCAATATTGCTAGTTGAAGTTAAATGGATGTATAACAAATGTAAACTCTGTCTCGGTGCTGCATTTTATGTGCTGTTAGAATGAATCTCAAATCTACTTAATCCCCCTATGCTGTTGTTTCTAAATTATTTGTGGACATAGCATGGGGCGGTGATACAGGGACTGGTGTTCACATAGACTGAAAAACATGAACTGAATAAATTATTTTTTATTGTGACATGAATTTCCAATGCCACATTTAGAATTAATCAAAACTCAGAGATAACAGTAAGTTTGTGTGCTACAATATTCATCCATTCTGTAGTGTCACATTCAGCCCTTAAATGAATTTTATCTTTTTACCTTGCGGACGTGTACTAGAATTAGCTTATCCCTCTCCATTAAGTGTTTACAGCAGGCTAATGCTAGCTAACTTACCACTAATTTGCTGCAGACATGAACTGATAATTGGACTTAGAAAATCCCTATAAAGCCTGGTTTGGATTTATAGGGCATCAGAGGAGATTTTAACATTACTTGGTCTGGTTACTGATTTTTGATTTCTCATCCAGATTATGTGGGTCATTTTTCACCCCAACTCCAGCAATGATTACAGTCGCAGTTACCTATTGTTTTTCAGTTAACTCATGAGTCCTCCTGTAAATCCCATCCAGAGGATTTAGAAGTGGATTTTTGATTTTTTTTCCCTACAGGAATAGTTGATTGTTATTGTATTTAATTTATTATTTATCAGCTCAGTGTGAAATTTTAATTTTGTGTGAAAATAGGGGACTTCAAAAAAGTGTCCGGTAATCTGGAAACTAATATTGTGAAAAATTAAGACCCCATACCGACAGTTGATTGTTTTTATTTTGGCATTTTTATTTCAATTTCAAAAAAAGAAAAAAATGCTTCCTGACAGTGCTTTGCATTTATTATTGGCAAGTCTATGCTGGACAACGGGCAGTACACTAATTCACTTCTTTCACAATTCAGTTATTTAAACAAAAAGGTCATATTTGTCCCTTTAACACATTTTTTATTTAACCACGACACAGTAAATACAAAGAAATGCATATAACAATCTGTATATCCACCTATTTTTTTAATAATTTTAATTTTGGCATTTTACATCTTCCATATATTACAACCAATTGTCATATTCTTAAAGGTTGTACGACATTTCTTTAAAATAAGTCTTGTTATATTTCTAAATTGTATTAATAGGGCTGACATTTGCAGGTCAGTTGCATCTCCTCTTTTCATGTCTCATGTCTTCAAGTCTTCCTGCCAGTCAACTCTGGGTTCATGGACATTTCACAAGGAACAGTTTGAACCTCCGGTGATTTCATGGTTGCAAAATTTGCCTTCCTGAACCAAATCCCCCTTGAATGTCACCACGCATGCCAACATTGGGTTAAAATAGTTTGACATGTACCCTTTCTCCAATTTTCTTGACATGAGTTTCGTTGACACCTCTGTCCACCTCTGCCAGTAAAACTGAACATAATTTCAATTCCCAATACACCTGAGGTGAGCTTGCAGAGATTTAGCTGGCTGGGCACAAGCTACCACCGATGTCACAGAGAGAGAGAAGATGCTATTTTCACACATGCCAAGCTGGTGCAATTTTATTCAGTTTGGAAGGTCTGACCGTCAAAATGCCAGTTAGGGGCAGCTGAGCCCAGTTTGAATGTGTCACATATACCCCTGTATCTGACACACAATACAGCAGGGGCTATTGTGAACTGTGAAGCTGTGGCTGTTTAGATGAACCTGCTCAGGGAGGTGCGTACTGTTAAACAGCTACAACCTGGGCTCACATAAACACACATACACACTCAGACATGCATTCATACAAGTCTAAATAAAATATGCACAAGCACACGTACTGTACCCACACAGTCCACTTGTGCCTGCTGGCATTCTGCTGCGACTCACAGTGTCATGCTGGCAGCCAGAGGTTATTATAGCTGTCTGCCTGCCCAGGATGCCTGAGTTCAAGACAAACACACACACATTCAAGAGGTGGTTTTGCATCACAGGAAAACATGGTGGCCTCTCTTTCTCTGACTCTAGCTCTACTCCTCCTCCCCCTCCTCCTCCCCCTCCTC
>NW_023340257.1:6674103-6685235 GCF_004916995.1 Morone saxatilis | reverse complement strand
CTCCTCCTCCTCCTCTTCCTTCTTTATTGCTGTCTTCAGCAGCATGAGCAGCTCTGCATTAGCTGTCTGCCCACACATCGAACATCCTCCTCCCAACCTCCCTCTCTGGCCACCCACAGGCTGAAGTGACATCTGCCAATCAGCAGCTTGTCAACAACCGGTTAGTCGGTCAGTCAAGTCAGCATATCAGTCAGTTAATCTGTCGGTCAGGGTGAGTCTGCTTGCTTTCCAGCTGGACAGTCAGCCAGCCAGTCAGTCAATCAAACAGACAGCTTGTCATTGACGCAGCCCTTCAGTCAGACATGCAAACAGTCAGCTGTACGACGTTCACCAACGCAGCGCTGTGCCATCACTTTCTCTTGTCAGATATTGTAACTGATTATTTCTTAGTAGCAAGCAAAAAAAACCTTTATCCTACAGCAGTCTATGGTGGTGTCTTTCAAATAAAACTTGTTTTCCTTTCATGGGATTATTAGGATAAGGTAATGGCACAATAATATTATTAAATGAAAGGTTGAAGCATTTATGGCTCAGTGCATGTTTTGTTGTGACACTTAAACCTTGGATGTTTTTGCAAGTCTAGACCAGTTGTTTTGTTTAGCGAAAGATTGATTGCTGCTGTGTTGTTACATTTGTACACAAGCACGAACACACCCCAAAAAAATAATAAGAGAAAGAAGGGAACGAGAGAGCGATCTTGTTTATTTTTTAGTGAAGGAAGTCTGTTTTGCTGTTTATGTTGATTGGAATGATTTGGATGGATGCTTCACTGCTGTTTATGCGAATAAGTGTGTGTGTTTGTGAGAGAGAGAGTGGGTTTATCATTTTTCCAGCATATTAAAACTGCTGGAAAATTGTACATTCTATTGAGCAAATAATCTCACAGCCTGATGCATTAGTCTGCTATAAATGCCCACACCTACCTGTTGCATTTTCACATTTTAAATTAGCCAGAGGTAAGATGGCTGACCCTGTCAAAGCTATCTGTCACCACGGTAAATAGATAGGAGGATCTGCATAAGTCGGGCCTTTCTCCAAACAACCGCTTATTTGGAGTTATAATTGTGGTAAAGCTGTTTTTATTCTTTCCTCACTGAAAACAGACACACAAACCGAAGTAAGAAAGCAGCACTGAAATATTGCCATCTTGAATGTGAAGTCAATATGCATAATTCATTTGAGAAATTCACAAGTCACGTGCAATCTTTGCCTCCAAGCAACCCGCACGCCACACACAATTACATACGCCCAAAAACACCTCTCATTTGGCGTTGATAGCTTGATTCTGACCTGAAAAATTGTAGAAGATTAGCAGGAAATTACAGTGCAGAGGGTGCAGTAATTACATTGCTTTGTCCACTGAAATTTCGTCTTATTTCTTATTCCTCAAATATTGCTGTTGAATCGCACAGTAGTTGCACACAGACATATCTAGTTCTTTTCTTATAGTAGTGATAATGTGCAGGATAACTGAGAGCTGCATGACCTCTTGGTGGAGTTTGATTGTGAGAGTGTGTGTGTGTGTGTGTGTGTGTGGTGTGTGGGGGGGGGGGGGATTATATGTGCTGGTTGAATTTTTCCCCCCCCCCAACCAAATTAATTATGGGATGATGGTTATATTTCAATGCTTACCCTCCCATTCCCACCTCTCTGTCGCTCTCCACTATACACGGACCTTGCAGTTTAATGGTAACTGGGGTTTTGCTAGTGTGGCAGGCACAGAAATATTATATAATACCCATTTACTTCAGCCATCTACTTTTATCTCCTGCTTTATGTATTGTTGGTTTTACTTTTCTTTTTGCATTTTCTATTGTTTTTCCTATTTGGTTGTCTTGTTCGTGCATAGGTCAATATAGCTATACAGCCACTGGCTGTGAGCACAGCTGAGGTTTATTTATTTAGCATAACCATTAAAAGTGCAAAAGTTGTCTTTATTTGAATTTTTTTTTTCAATTATTAAATTGAAGTCTGTAAAATGTCATAAAATAATTGAAAATTCACATCTCAGTTTCCCAGAGCTCAAACCTATGCCTTCTAAAGTCCTGCTTTGTCCAACCATCAGTTAAAAAGAATAGATATTCCATTTGTTTTATTTGTATCATATAATTAGGGTAAAGCAGTTCACAGCAATGTTTGGCATTTTTGCTAAGACAAATAATAAACTGGTTATCAAACTAGTTGTGGATTAAGTTTCTGTAATCAACTATTCAATTCAGCACCAGTAACCATGGATATAATCCAAAACCCTCAGTAACATAAAAGTAACGGTAACACTGGGTCATTGCGTCAGTGCCAAATTGACCCACATTGGGGCAATTTTTTATCCAGTGTGAACATTAAAATATACACATGCAACACTGCTTTTTGCACTTAGTCTGTCTGCACTTCAGTCATTCTAATCAAGTCAAGTCAATTTTATTTGTATAGCCCAATATCACAAATCACAAATTGCCTGAAGGTCTTTACAATCTGTACAACACCCTCTATCCTTAGAATCTCAATTTAGATGAGGGAAAACTTCCAAAAAAAACCTTTAAAGGAAAGACAGTTCTCTGTCTAGACAGTAGAATTAATTCAACTACAGGCAATCCTACTGACTTTGTTCCCAGTTGATCAAAAGAAAGCTTTTTAAACAGTGCCACAGTTCAGTGGACTCTTTTGAAAAGACAGCCATGCAATGTGACGACATTTTTAAGATATCTTCAAAAATATGGCAAGCGCTTTTTATAATATAAGCTACAATGCCAAGGCATCAGTATGCTGGCAGTCCTGTTTTTAATATATTGTTATTATGCAGTATCCCTCTATGCTGTTCATATCCCTAACAATTTCTAAAGGGCTTGTTGGGCACTGGTGATGCAGCTTTTACATGTCTGAATTGTCAAATAAAATGTATCCATTTCCTCATAAAGTGAACACTGAAGGCTTTCTCACTGTGTGCTGCTATTATGTGGTTTTTATTAGGCTTAACTCTGATTGTACTATACTGAGTCACTGTATTGCATGGCATAAAATAGTTGCATCCAGCTCATTTAAGTTTTATAAATAAAATGAAAATGTTATGGTCCACAGGTGCTCAGGCATCTTCCAGACTTACCCTGCTGGTAGCCTTCGATTCTGACAGCAAGCTATGAAATATGAAGTAATCCATAATGTCCTCTCTGAGTATATACTTGGAAGCTATTTAGTCTGTCCAAAATACCGTTCTTAAATCCGGCAGCTGACTGAAGGGTATGATGCTTCCCTGGAGGCAGCGAGGGAAAAACAAATACTTATCTTTGCCAAACTCTCTCTGTGGTTCTTCAACCCTCCACTGATGTGTTTTGACGTCAGTCGATGACAAATGTAAACTAGGGTGCCACAGCCGACTGCAGTGATACACAGGACATCAGTACACATTGTGGATGTTATAGACATGACACCCCTATTACTAATTCATGGAAACAAGGGTGACAATCGGCACAGAGCTCGTCTAAGTATCAGAAGCCAGCTGGTTGTTTATAACTTGTGTCTCCTACCTTATCAGAACAGTCTGGTAGAGTACAGGGAGTCACTAGAAACCAATAAATGCTGTAGTCGTGTGTGCGGCTCCAGTCTTGTTATACTGACTGGGATGATTTGTGTGCACAAGGGAAATAGAATTCCAATTATATGGGTAAAAATGGGGAATTAGGCAGCATGATTGTAATTTTGAGAGAAGATAAACAAACAGTGTTGATCTTTTCTGTGCGTTTAGGCTTTTTTCCATCCAAGAAAATGGTAATGAAATAAATACAGCTATTGTAAAAGGCTACGTCAGGAAACACACTATGAAATGTGCTTATTTAATTTCCCATCCATCACTCAGATACTCTGAACTCAGAAGTCATACAGGACTTTTATAGGTCAGACAAAGTGATAATGGTAGCTTTTTATGTAGAGCAGTTGGTAAAGTTGATGCTGATGGTGTTACTAATGCTATTATTACCAGTATACTTAACATGACCTGCCATTTTTCTGTCATTGTGACCATCTTCATCCTGGATGTGATGAAGGCTCTTAATGCAGGGATGGGAGGTACAGCATATATCCCAGAATTATTGAATAGCCTCATGGCTGACTTGATTTAGGATTCTGTTTGAAAAGATCTTCAGTAATTACTGTTTGTGTTTTAGTCAGAACCAAAAACGTGGAACTAATGTGGGTGTAAATGCAGTGCAAGCTCCAGTACCTGGCTCTGCTAATAGTTTATATATTGACACACCAAAACAAGTTTGGAGGGTTAATTGCAGTTTAGATAGCAACAAAACTCACCCACTACAAATTATATTCAGTGCTAGCTGTTTCAAAATATAGACCTCTAATAAAAACGTTTTAGATCAAATCTTGCTATTGACTTATTGATTATTTTATTTTAGAGAAGAACTGAAGACACTGAATGTTTAAGTATTAGCAACAGCAGGGTATAGGCTGTGACCTGAGAATGGGTAGCTAGAATCATGCTCCTCTCTGTGTGTGTGTAGGTGTGCATGTGTGTGTAAAGATGTACATAAAAGCTGACATTTTTTACATTTCTGTGTATTTCTACATATTTGTGTACATATTCTACATATTTCTGGGTCTGCCTCTGCATTTCTCTCTGCTCTTTCAGTCCGCCTGGCTGTGATCTGTCAGTCAGGCCGTGGACATTATAGATTGCTCACCCCGGGGTTGGAAAGATCCTCCCCTTCATCCACTAGGCCTTTTAATGATGGTGGCCTACCAGCAGGGGGGTTGGATGCTGCCAAAGGACAGCTGTGAAGCCTCACTGCTGGCCAAGCCCTCCCAGACCCCAGCCCATGTGTCCATATGGCCTCTATTAAGAAGCAAGCAGCAGCCTGTGTGGCGAAGGAAAGATTTTGAGGCAGCTCAACTCTGAAACATCTGACTTGTTTTCTGTCATTTTGAAGGATGAGGGGTAGAGAGCTACAGAGAGACTGAATTAATGTGTGTGTTCGTGTCTGTGCCACTGTGTGTATTTGCATGCCCATGAGTGAGTGACAGAACTGGTGGAAGCTGCTGTTTTTGCCAGTCTAAATAATTGAAACTCTTGTCCACTATTATACTTTGAGCCAACAAGTGAGCTTGTGTTTAGGTATTTGTCTGGCAGTCTGACAAATCTCTCCTCATAGCTGATAGCATTACTTGATCTCCATGCCAGCCGAGTGATGTGCCTGCAGGGCGAGGGTGATAATGGCCGACTGTACAATAGGGAACATTCACATCCAGGATGCCTGACATACTTAGTTTAATTTAGTCTGTTGAGTACAATTGCAGTTCCAATAAGAAACACTGAATAGTCACTGTCACAGGCAAGAAGAAGCTGAACTGTGTGAGGTTTCTCAAAAATGTAAAGAAGAAATAAAAGATTGTTTTATTCAGTACTCCAGTACTTCAGTACTGACATTTGTGTATTATGCTTTTTAGTACGTAGTAAGCAGTTTTATTAATGTCACACCTTTAAAAGAGCAGTGTCACAAATTGCTTCACAATAGTAAAACTGTTAATATAATAATACCATGAACATGGTAAAAAGAAACAAAAAATAAAACATAGACAATAACAGACCTTAAAAACACAAACAATTACAAACACTAGACAGCAAGGGCCGAGACAGTTTTGCCAGTTTGAATAAATGACTTCGAAGGCACGATCATCATTTGTTTTCAATCGAGGGTGAGGGAAAACCAGTAAGTCCTGGTCAGAAGACCTAAGTGACCTGCTGATTATATAAAGAGGGAACAGGCCAGAGACATGCACTGGTGCCTGACCATGCAGGACTCTGTAGTGTATGTGAAAACAAGAGCTTTAAAACAAATACTGAACTTGATGGGAGGCCAATGTAAAGAAAATAAGAATTCTGCAATGTGAGTTGTCCTGCTGGATTTGGTCAGCCTTGCAGCAGCTTTCTGGACCATAGACTGTCCAGAGATGACTTTCTTTGGCAGGTGAAAGGGGAATTGCAGTAGTTTAGCTGGGTTGATATAAAAGTGTGAATGTCCAACGATTTGATATGTTGATTGAACTACATGGCTTGATCAAATACAACACCAAGATTTCTAAGAGTAAAACCCACAGCTGAAGAAAGGGACCCAATACATTGAGCAATCTTGGAAGCTATGCTATCTGAAGCAATGATAGGGACCTCAGTCTTACGTTTGGCTGTAAAGTCAGAAAATTGTGGAAAATGGTTTGTCAGACCCATTAGGTTTAAAAGAGACATACAGCTGGATTCATTACCGTGACTGTGACATGATGACTTTAAATTTGCTATGATCTAAGGGAAGCATATAAAGCAAATATTATAGAACCTGAGACAGAACCCTGAGGCACACCACATAAATGTAGAGCCCAAGCAACACAAAAAAAACTCCTAACCAAGAGATAAGAGGAGAACCAGCGGAGGGTGCTCACAGAGACAGGATGCTGTGATCTACACTATGAAAAGCTCATGGGGCAATTTTCACACCTCAGTCAACTGCATTATGCTGCTCTTTGTTTTTCAGTGAGGTGAAATATGCCTGCAGGAATAGATGAGTCCTTCTCTTTGATGTTCTTATCTTTGATGTTACCATGTGCTTTATGTGACACAATTTACATCCATGTTTTAATTATTGAAGTGAACCTTTCACTCTCTTGCTTCAATCTAGTCTCCTTTTGCCAAACATTTTACATATTCTAAAACTCAAAAAAATATGTCAATGTACTTGATATGTTAAAACTAGTTTAAAGTGAGTTAAATACATGCCACATGTAGACTTACACTGCATAAAGATCATAGTTTGTAACATGAAAAGACAAAATAAATCTACAAACTTTAAAATGTACAATGAAACTTAACCTGGTTGTGGGTGTCTTAATCTTGTAAGACTCCATGATTCAAACTTTAGCACTGCCATCAAAGCTGTAAAAGAAATAGAGAACCAACTGCATATGCTTCACTAAGCATAATGTAAAATGTTTTTACAATTAGTCCTGATTATACTGATAGTTTAATGTATATAACAGAGACTAGTGAAGACACTGTGGCCTAATCAGCATTCTGAGCATATGACAGTGACTCAAACAGGTGTTTGGCATTGATTAAATCTGTCTAAGAATTCTTGATTTTTTTAATTAAAGAATTATAATATAATTATGAAATGACAAGTTTCCAGCTGTATTTTATCTAAATGTGTGGAGACATGAAACAGTTAGACAAATGGCATTTAAGGATAAGCTCCCTCAATGGTCTCCTCAAAATTCCAGCATCCAGATGAGTAAACTGGGAGGAAATTTAAAAACATGGGGATTATTTAACAAAATCTGATATATTGCAGAATTTGCTAACCAGACACTGGCTAATTGGTTGCACAATAGATATTAACATATGCATATATAACTGTATGCATATTAGTAAAAGTGAAATCATTTGTGGGGTTTTTGTGGTTGTAAATTATGTATTAATCTCAATAATGTGCATTTTCACTATCCCAAATGTAAGTGCTACAGTTAAACATCAAATTTATTTTTGTTCTTGTTTATAATGGCTTGCTTATTATATGCAAATGGAATCAGTTTTTCAAACACTCTATGGTTCATTTAGTCCCATTCAATTGTAAATAGCCTGGAAAACAACTTTCAAGACATCTAATGCAGAAAGGGTAAAGCACTGCTGTGAATGACTTTTGCATTTTGTAAAGTTGCATCAGAAAATGTATATGAGGCTATCGTCATTTTGGAAGCAGTCCCAGCCTTGATTTACAGGAATGTGCACATTTAGAAACAGAGGAAGAGTTTCCAATTCTGCTCTCCATTTTTTGCTTCAGTGAATCTGCTTGAAAATAATTCTTACAGCCTCTTAATGTTCATCTCTAAACATGAACTCCCAACTACAAGTTGTCGGAGTCCCCAAATCCCACAATGTGCAGCAAATTGAGTTGCTGTGTTGCAGTAGGTGTTGGTTAAGGGGTCAAGCTTTGCAGAGGAGCCTTTTAACTTTTTTTGTAGAACACAAAAGAAAGGCAATCTTTGAAGTTATTTACTTGGATTAGGCTCCCTTTTGTTTTCCCTGCAAAGACATAGTTACTTTTATATCTGCAGTACATTCAGTGCTAGATGTTCTGTCTTTCTCAAAAATGATGAAAGTGAATAAATCATATAAAAAAGAACAGCCAGACTTTCTACCAGAGACATAACAAAGAAATCCTAAGCTGATGTAAGGCTGCTGTCATGGATGGCATATTTTTAACGTCTCTCTAGGGAGAGTTAGGTAGGATTCTGGGTGTGACATTGTGTCTCGGAGTCTATCTTGAAAAATGACTTGAGGTGTGACCACACCGTCTGGTAGGTACCTGAGTGGCATTACAGCCACAAACGAAACCATCTCAAATAGCAGTGGAACGACCTGTACACAGACACAAACATACACATGTGCAGAGTGAGACAACTCTAAATCAATACTTTTTAATCTGTAGGTCTTTATGTGCACTTCATCCTCACTTTATGGGTGAAGAGAACTATATGTTCCACATGTGTGTCATACCTCTGTAAACCGCTGATGCAAAGTCAGAGTCATGTGTGAGAATTTAGTGGGATTTTCATCAGCGGATGTGTCAGTGGCTATCGACAACAATGGTCAATCAAATCCACTCCTCTTATCCCTTGAAAAGTTTTTCACTCCCTGCCTTTGCTTTTTGACATTTTTATATTAGAGAAGAGTGTTCAGTTCAGTTCAGTTCAGATCCCCAAAGAGAAAACCCAAATGTGTCCATGGGGGCAGAACTGCCACCAAAGACAGATTTAGCATTTCCTTAGGGTGGAATTAACAGTCCTGGAGACACTGAAAGCATGGTTGCCAACAGTTTTAATGTGGAAGGCAATAATCACAAATGCACTTTATGTGCTAACATAATTTATTAAAAAAAAAAAAGAATGAAACTCTATCAGCCATGTATTAACCACTTACCTTGTTTTCTCAATTAAAAACTCTGTGAGGAAAAAAAGAACAATCTGTAGAAATCTGGCGAAGGCGGCGATAAAAAGTGCTGACTCACTTCCTGCTTTTATGACTCCAAACTGCATATCCGTAATCTTGATTATGATGTTGTCAGACCTTACATACACAATTATCGGTGTAAAGCACACTTGAAATCCTTGGATGTGTTTCTTTGGGACTGCCTAATGGACATCACTGGTGCCGCTGTAATAGTCAAGTCTGATCAATAACAGCAAACTCTATATGATGTGTAATGCATGATGAGATTTTTGAGCCAAGACTGAATGGAGCCTCATTCAGTAGATTTGTTGAGGGAGAGCCGGGCGTCTGATCACTTTCAACGGCCCTGCAGTCTTCATTTTTCTCAAGGCAATCTGGAAATTGGACATGAAATATGAGCTCATGCTATTTTGGAAAGAGGCTTTCCTCACAACTGAAATGAATAGATTATGATGTGATGAGCGGTACATGTCAGTTACTCTGTCTGTATATATCTCTATCTCATGTCCTCCTTCCACCCCTAGCCTGTTCTCTGAGCAGGTTCAATGTGCTGCCACTGCCTCTGGGGCAAAATCCTTTTTTAATCCATTTAGATTGAGTCAATTTAGCTGAGGCCTGGGTGGCAATGTGCCTGTGCCTATGTCTTTATAAGCACATGTGCGCGTGTTGTTGCTTATATGTTGCATCAAGCGCCAAGAGCAACAATTGAAGGCAGGTCATGTTAAGGTAAATGAGGTAACTGCCACTGTGAAAGGTGCTGTTTTCCCCATCTTCAGATAGGAAAATAGCACCAGCTGGGCACAGGGATCAACACCTAAGCATGTGTGTGAGTGTGTTTGACAATAAAAGAGGGAGGGAGTGATGCAAGAACGTTTTTCTAATCTTATCCAAAATCAATTAAACTTTGTCCTTAGAGGTTTGCTCATACTAGTGTTCCAAGTTAGACTCAGCAAACACTCCTAACTGCACAAACACATTGTAAATCACTTGTTACAGCCTGATGAATCTGTTCACGAGGAAATGCAAATTTGTGAGATTTCATTGTTAGGATAATCAGCCTCTAAAAACCACCATATAAGGTTGCCTTTTCCACTCCATTTGTGGACAAGTTTCATTTACAAAAATGTTACCAATGAACAAATAAATGTAGCAGTGTTAGCAGACCCGAAACCCTTCGAAAATATTACTAATACAGCTGTCAACGATATGTCATTACAGCCGCACTGTATTGGGACAGAAATAATGAGGGAATCGCTTGAGATGAAGTTGGATGCTATAAAATGCCTTTTTCTTTTAAAAAGGGGGTTCATGACTAATATGAGATGCGGTCAAGGGAGAGGTGACAGTCACAGACATATCAGATGAAAGAAATCTATAGCCTACAGTAGGTGTTACACTGTCTGATGCAAGAGACGATGATACTAGACAGCGACCTGCAGAGACCCTGAGGCAGCTATCGGAGTGAGAGAATTTTCCAAAACTACAGAGCTATAAAGTATAATGTATAAATTGCTGTGCCATTTAAAAAATAATACTTATAATCATCTCAGTGAAAAAGCCATGATGATAATGATATGGTAAACTGAATCATAATTTTCCATTAATTTTGTCTTAGTAATATAATTTATGTTGCTTAATTTATGTGTCACATTTTAAGTTCATACATATTCAGGCGTTTCAGGTCAAACAAGTGTTTTTCCCCCGTGGAGACCCGTGCGACAGGATTGAACCACTCATGAATATCACACAAAAAGAGAAACAGAAAGTGCAGGAACATAGGTGAATTCTCTTAAGTTTACTTTTATGTACCTGCTGGTGGGAGTGGAGGTCTTGCAGGAGGTTTTTAACATTGTCTCAAAGTTTTTACACATTTTCAACAGCAAAAAATAAAATATAGCACATTCTAAACACACATTCTTTGATGAAGTATTGATTTGTTGAAGGAGTAATTAACTGTGTTTCTGAAAGGCAAGTATGTGCTACAAGAAATGGTTTTCTTATGTGAAAAATTGTAAAAGAAAAAAATACCATGTGTCTCTCCCCTGAGCTGGATTCACTGCAGGTCCTGTATATAACAGTTGACAATATATAGTTGAGCTTAGGACATGGCTCTTTATACTGTGTGTGTGTGTGT
>NW_023340257.1:6671251-6674053 GCF_004916995.1 Morone saxatilis | reverse complement strand
TGTGTGTGTGTGTGAGGGAGAGAAAAACAGAAAGAGAGACAGGAACAAGGAAAAGAAGGGGAAACAGCTCTACTGAATGATGACAAGTAATGGTTTTTAGCCCTATGGTATTGGAAGTGCAATTTGTTGTATTAGTAGAAAAACGCTGATCCGAGTAACAGGAACTCATCACTGTTGTTATTGTGGCGACAACTCGCTCAATCCCTCCGCTGGACAGCTCCTGTGTGTTGTAGGAGAGTTGTGATAAATAATTGAAATGTTGACTCAGCCCAGTGGTCTGGGTCAGAACAAGCTGTATTTGTGCGTGTGTGTGTATTTGTGTGTCATCCTAGTGGGTTTGAAAGACCTAAGAGGCTGCTACCTGAAAGGCATCATTGTATATTCAGTGGGGAAAAAGGGCATAAGGTTTGGACAGATATGGAGGCAGAGGGGGGTTGCCGGGGAGTGGGAAGGCAAAGAGAGTGTGGGTGGAGAGAGCGAGAGGAAGTGTGAAATTGAACAGCTGTTTTCCATCGCCCAGCTGACATGCTTTTCGATCCTACCATCACTTAATAATGTTTGAGTTTGCTGCCAGTGCTGTATAGGCATATGCAGAGACATACACACACATACCACAACCCGCCGCTGGCTTGTGCGGTAGAGCAACCGCACAGAGGAAGTTAGCATTGGCTGGAACCTGCACTGTGTTTAGCTTAATTTATGTCTGCAATTAGCTCGGCAAGGCATAGAGGCTGTATGGTCTCCACTGGATGCACATTTCTCCCGTTTCCGCAGGGCACGCTGATCCTCACGCTTTGATTGGAGCACAGCAGAGCAGGATACACAGTACAATGATTGGAAACCCCAGTTTGTTAGACTAAATAGCAGAAACCAATGGGAGACAAACCTCAAAGGTGTAATCACAGAGAAATAGAAATTCCTCTTTCCTCTTTGGGATTTTGATAATTCTATCAGTTTTATTTAACCACAAATGTTTGTCTTTATTTCTCAAAAGTTTTTATTTCCAATTTGCTATTTCAGTTTAATATTTGTGCTGAAAAAAGGTCAGGGATTTAAAAGTTAAACAGAACCTTTGTCTTGCCATTCAGTGTCAATATGGGATGCTTAGAAGAAGGCACATTTTCTGTGGCATTTAGTATGGCTGTAATATGTCAGAGAGATTTTCTTTTTAGAGGTGTCACCTTATAAAAGTCAATTGAACATCTTAGTGGGCTGTAAATATAGAGCAGAAGGTGCTGCAGCTAAGAATATGGTTTCGGAGTAAAGGTAAGAAAAAACGACATCTGTGGGTATTTTGGTAGCTCCGCAGTACCAGAATCATAGCTCACCCTTGAGGGAAGTCAGTTTTGCTCATGCAATTTATTGCAAAGACATGGTGGGAGACAAAAATGAATTCCAGACTCTATACAGAAAATCTGTGAGATTAGGTTTCTGCAATTTTCTTGTCATTATTTAAGTACTGACGTCGCCTTCCCTAGAGTTGAATCCAGTTTTACTTCTTACAGCTGATTGACATATAAGAGATAATCCACCAAAGGATCTTATTACGCGACGCAGAGGGAAGGAACATGAAGCAGAGTGCTTTGAAATCCTTTTACGCACACTTTAGAATGGATTATCCTGCTTATCATGGTCATTGGCCAAAAAAATTAAATACCAGCATTCATTTAATTTTTTTTTTATGTGTTGGCATGCTTACACAGAGTTGTTTGTAACTATGTCTCCAACATACAAATTTAACTATGAAGTGCGTCAAACAGATTTAATTCACAGCCTCAGGCCAATCACAAGCATAGTTTATATACTCAATATGTATTCCATCACCATGGTATAAAATTAAAAATATTTTAACCTTTTTTTAATTTATTAAATCCCTAAAAAACTTATAACTTAAAGTTATTTATCTCTAAAATGAAAAACAAAATAAGCAACAGAGAAAAATTACGTATTTCAAAGACTCAAACACTAATCGCTAATCTGCTTTATCAGGACTGTGTGCATGTGTGGTTTGATCATATTTGATTGACATCAGAAGCAGACTTTGATTTAAATATTGCTAAATCCTGATTGGTGCAGAGTAGAATAGCACATCATCTTTTTCCAACTGCTCCTTGGCCTTAAATCTTCTCTTCTGAACAGCTGTTTTCAGGCAGGTGGTGAGGATGACGGGCCCTCTGGTGCACTGAAACATCAGGTCCCAAAGCAGCCCCTAAGCCATCGCCCTACAAACTAATCCTTGATTTTGTGCGATCACACAAACTGCCTCCATAACCTTGTGACTGCCCCAGTTCTGACTGGACAAAACCCAGAGAGGGCAAGAAGTTGTTCAGCCCTCCAGTCAGGTCTGTGAAACCAAGGGCTCTAAAGTGGAGGCTTAAAATCCAGTGTAAACCTATGAGCATGGCAAGTCATCTACCAACACCAGGGACAGAGGGACCGAACTGACATATAATGCACCAGTTGGGGTAAACCATAGCATAACTTCATTAGATAGATTTAATTAGATGTAATTGTGAGTGTAAGTAATACAGACAGTTTATTTAATACACAGTGAGGGTTTAAAGACACATGGCACTGTGTAAGAAGTAGTAGGTGAAATCATTGTTGTCCTAAATGCAAATTAGTTCACAGAATGAATACAGACAATTACCAGTGCAGTAAAATAAGTGCAAACAAGAACAATAAAACACAGTCATAAAGTTAATTGGAGAAAAGGGGCATGTAGTCTTTTTAAAATGCCTCAATGTTGCAATTAGTATTTTTAATTCAATTAACAATAAAATGAATTTCTGACAAAACAGT
>NW_023340257.1:6670211-6671235 GCF_004916995.1 Morone saxatilis | reverse complement strand
TACATTTTCCTCCTCTATCAGATTTATTAAATGCCAAATCAAAAGTCAAATGCAGCAAAGGCCAACAGCTGCTCCTCAGCGAGGACGCACCATATCAACAGGAAATGGAAAACAAGTGTGTCCCAAAAGTGGAGGAATTTGTTTCACCACTTGCCCCCAGCCCTTCTTTACCCAGTGCCCTTCACTGCTATTTAATCTTAAATCAAGTGTCACTTCAAAACCGGGACTAGGGTTTAGAAAACACTCTGGAATGCAAAGGAAAGGATTCATTTATATTCCTGTTTGTGTTTGGAATAAATCAAGAAAGATTGCCTGAATATAAAAAGTTGTCACCCAACTTCATCAACAGAAAAAGACTCACATTGCAAATTTGTGTATTAGATTAAACTGCACTATCCACGCTTGTTATTCTGAGTGACAAATAGAAGCCTTTTCTCCAGTATGTCATGTCTGTTATTTTGGTTTGTGACTAACAGTAATTTGGTGACACCAGATGGAATTTGATACCAGATGGAAAAGAGACTCTGATCTTTGTTCAGCTCTTGGTGCAGCAAATTTGTGCGATGATAGGAATGGAGAGAGGAGGTCACGTCTTTCCCCTCTCTCCCTCTCATTAAAGATGCCCACATGGTTAAACTACTCCATCCCCAGTCTACATTTTAGAACACGCAGCATAATTGCCTGAGCATTTTTCCGCCTAACTAGATCTGCACAATCCCGCACATGAGGGGGTTATGGGTATCTGTTGTGTCCTGTGGCCATCTTACCATGCCTTTTCCCAAATACAGTTTCCATCTGTTTGCTGAAAATAAACCCTAATCTCCTAAATGGCGAGTAATGTATTTATCCAGGAAACAGTTTCAGTAAACAGTGTTTGGGAAAAATACTTCACAATTCTGTGTGTAATCATATTGTAACACCGTCAGTTCACTAATGCCTGCAAGGGGGAATAGAGGTTTCGCCCTCTCATGAATTCAAATATGTGCTTGGAACTTGCACACACGCAGCCCCCCCCCCCCCCCCC
>NW_023340257.1:6651180-6670111 GCF_004916995.1 Morone saxatilis | reverse complement strand
CGCTAATTCTGCTCTACGATGCACGCCTGATTGGGCCAATGTTCATTTCATTATTTGGATGACTGTTTTTTGTTTTATTTATTCCCTTAACTTGCTTGGTAACTGTGCTGAACCAAATATAGTTTTTATTATTAAGAATAAAAAGCTTGTGTAGACTTGGCATTAAATATACTGCCCTACACAATCTGACATGAATAACCCATCAGCTTCTTGGATAACTTCAGAGCCTTTCTTGTATTCTTTACTTTTGTTTTTTTCCTCCCGTTGGCTCTGTATTTGACATAATTCAGACTTACTCTTGCCAAGCTCATTTCAACAGTGTTGGAAGACAGTGGGACTTCTTTCTTGTCTTTTGGGGGTTAAATCTCTCTCACTACAACAACACAACAACACACCTACACACACACGTACATAACACAACCACAACAGGACAAGAGATTAAGCATTAGGGTTCAGTGCCAGGCTCAGAACATGGACGATCGTGTTTTGTTTCCCAAAAAAACTGGGCAAAAAAGATCGCCATTAAGAATAGCATCACCTTTGACTCCTCTTCTCATGCACTTCTTTTTACTTTTTGTTTAATTAAAATTTTTGACAAGTCCAATGACCAGCCTTTTACAATACTCACATATATGGTTTGTTAAAGGTTAGGTAAAGCAGGGTAATAGCAAATAAGTGTGCTTAAGGGTATAAGTTCAGGGTAAACATAAAAAGGTTTCTGGGTGCCACAACCCATCAACCATTCCAACCTCAATAACTCTTACTGGTTACTTTCCACTTATACATAATTAGGCCTACTTTCTCCATAGATACTAACACTGGCCACTGGATTATGAATTACAATGTTGCAGAAATGGACCAATCTTCAAGGATTACTAACAATAACAATCTCTTCCCTGCCTTGTATTGTGCCACCCTCAGACCTTTTATCCTTCAGCACTTATTATTTCTGATGCATTGGTGATTGAGGAGATATCTTTTCATTTCATGGCACCCCTCCCGGGTTATTCTGGGGTCATCTCTTTCGCTCCTCGCTCAAAACTGGAGGTGTGAAAGTTCAGCTCCTTTGGGCCTCAGGCTACAGACGCAACTTCATGTGCCCAGTGCAAGAATAAAGGAAGCCCTCCAGAAGGGGTGACTGCAAAGGTGTTATCAGGTGTGACTTGTGATGACCAAAGAGGAAAGTGACGGAGAAAGTATCTCTCTCTCCTCAAAAACTATGATAATATTTTCATGACAATACAAACACACATTAAAATGTCCACTTATTGGGTTTAACTACGGCTCATTGCACCCTCAAATTGAATCCAAAAGGATAACTAATACTGCTGGCTCATTAAAGACCACAGCACAATGCAGAAACCATATTGTAAAACAAACAAATTATCAAAATTAGAATGCAAGGAGATTATCAGCTGAATCATGTTTATAAAATGAGTTTTATGTTAAACATGAAAGATTAAAAAAACAGTTTGCTTGTCCTTAGGCAGGGTGTTAAAAGTTTAGTATCCACTTGTGTTTTCATGTGTTTTTAAATGTTTGTCTGTGTGTGTGTGTGCATACGCCCATGCAAATGTGTTTTGGTGTCTGTAGGCGGGCGGAACATTTGTTTGTTGGCGGCATCTTTCCCCTAAGTCCTGTCTAATGGGGATAAGGGAGTGGCCTGTGGCAAGATAGATAGAAGGATGCCGTGTTTATTCCGACGGGTCCACAGGCTGCAGTCCCAACATCACAACAAGGGAGAAGAGGGAGTTGGAGAAAAGGAGAAGAAGTCACCAGAGGAGAGTGATGATTAAGACAACAAAGGGGTAGTGATAGGAAGAGAAAGAGTGGGGAGGGATTATTGTGAGGAAAACCATACGCTGGGGAAAAGTCATGATGGAGACAGCAACGGGAAACGACAGAGAAACTTACATTCCGTCAAGAGGGTTTCAGTATTGTTAAAAGATCCACATATGCATACGTAAAGCCCTGCTATCCACAGTTGGCACATTCCAGGCCCTTAGAAGGGGAAAACTCCCAAATGTGGCTTTAATCTGCGTCAGTCAACTCAACCACGCTCATTCAGTTTTATTGTTGATGAATGCACAGCTTTATCCAGCTTTTACCACGCACACACAGTGGCAGTTATGCATCCACTTTATAAACACATTTCTATTATATGCCAGACTGTGAGGAACATTTGCCACATGGGATGTAAAAACGTAAAAGTATGGGGACGATAGATTGTGGTAAAATGTATGTGTTTTAGATATCTAAGACACGAAGAAAGCTGACAAGATGAAGAGTGATATTATAAGAGGGAGTCTTGAAGAAGTGAAAAGACAGTATCTAGCCCACATTTTCATTGATTTAATTTAATTTATTAGCTTTAATTAGCACATCCCCCACCAGCAATAATGCAATGATATCAATAGGTTTATCGTAAGAATTCAGAAAATCAAAAACGAGAAGTTTGCTTCTTTATGTCACAGTTCAAGAGTCAAAAAAATTAAAGGACAAACAATCGAAATGTACACCACATTATAAATCCCTGACCCCCAAAACTAATATGTATTCCTTTCAATATTTCCATCATCCATTCCACTGAAAACTCCAAAGTGATTTTTGAGCTAAATATCCTGCTTAATAACTGGTGAAGAAACAAACAGAACTGCAAAATTCCTCCTCAGCCGTAATGTTTATCTGTACGGTTTTAGGAACCCAGGAACACTGGAGAGGCATGTTTGTTTTTGTGATTTTGTGACATTTGTATTGCGAGAGCCTTGCTGCACACAGTAGGTAATTCTAGCTACAGCCCATCGTAATGAAAAACTGCTAAACATATACAGCAGTTGGCTGTGCCTTTTGAGAACTGGTTTAGAGGGCTAAAAAACATGGTGGTTTGTCTTTGCTTTACCCCTCTAATGAGAATTTCTGTGTTTGTAGAGATGTATACTGTTTTTCTTCTTTTAATCTTTAGGATGACTTTGAAATGAAAATGGTCTTATATTTAATTTGAACTGGCATTAAAAGGGACTTAACAAGCTTTATATTTAACTTGTAAGACCCTGAACTCACTTTTATAGTTTACAATTTGCACTTTTGCTTCCCTATAGACATAAACGGGATTACTTTCTTTATTGTAATTATATCTTTGTTCCAGTTTCACTCTAACTATTGGAACAACAATAATAAACCCTGTACAAATATTTTTGTTGTATCCCTATTAGCTACACATTTACACAGATACTATGCAGTCTGTTAGATTACGTGCCCTGGCCTAGGTGCTGTTTTTCAAGTCTTGTGGCTGAGGATAGTTTTGCCGGACGTCCACTTATCACAGGGTTGGCAGTTCGATCCCCTGCTTCTCCTGTCCACATGTCCAATTGTCCTTAGGCAAACTTGGCATGCCAGCTGGCTTGCATAGCAGCTTCATCGCCATCGACGTTTGAGTGTGTGTGTGTGAACAGGTGAATGAGAGTGCTTTGTCTGTTATACTGTATATGTCTTGCTGCATAGTTGCGGTCTCTTTACTAACTAGATATTGACCGAAGGAATAAGAATGCGCATTGATTTTGAGCCTTTCTTTTTTTTAAGTCCAGCAATGTTACATGAGTGAAATCGGTTGAGCACTCAAAAAACTAAAAATGTACGTATTGCAGGTGGCACTTATTTCCTCTTTATATACAACGTTGTGATATACCTGTGAGTCTGAAATGTACATAGATCTGGGACGTTTTCACATCAGTGCACTCTACCTTTTCTTTGCGCTTGTGCTTAGCCCTAATAACCACAAGTATGGCGTGCAAACATAGACTATAAAATTAAAAATGTATGTAGTCTCTGTGGCCATTCTAGGAACTGCAGTTTTTGTAACTTCCGTGCTGGCTTCATTTGTAAGGCATGGAGGATGCTGCTTGAGTGCAAGGCGTACCTGTGGTTGGTGCTGATATCCGTGTAACGCTAATGTTACTATATTTAAAGTACTGTATTAACGTTTAGAGTCTTTTGTTTAAATTGTATTCATGATCTAATCTGTGCTGTCTCTGTTCTAAATCCATGACTTTGTTTGTTTTTAACACAGCTCTGTTAGTGTAATGAATGACGTAATTTCCCCAATAAAGCTCCCATGCACCATCAAATGCACATAGAGAAATTCAAATATATACACACACATTCACACTTGTATATAACGTAATATAGTATAATTTATAAATGTGCTAATGCACATAAATACAAGACAAATGAATACACATAAGCTCCATTTATTTTCCAACACCTGTTGCATCTGTTTTGTCAGCCACATAATCCAACATTATTGATTAGAGCCAAGCAGGAATGTTCAGCTAAACTGGCTTGTAACTCGGTTAAGTTTATAATAATGTGGGGTTAGCTGTAGCTCGTATATCTTGTGTCAGATCCAGATGATGGGTGAATGAACAGCTGTCGGCGCAGCATGTATGCCAGGTGTGTGAGGCAATGTTGCAGCGCAATCTGTCAGTACACTTACAGTACGAATATAACATAACAAAAATATCCATCCATCTTCAACCCATCATTCATCTCAGTATGTATCTGTCCATCATTCATTCCGTCATCTGTTTCTCTATCCATCCATCTGTTCATCCATCGAAACAAACACAGAAGCATCCATGCCTTTTTGAAACCACTGAGCAGTTCCCTACTTCCACTTCTTGCTGCTAGATTTTCATTAAAGTTGTTGCATTAAATTAGACCAGACATTCTGGCTGCTATTTGCTCACATCACTCTTCTTACTTGTACAAACAAGCCCCCTGAAGCCCCATAAGGCATATAGTATACTTGTCAACATTTCCTGTTTAATGATTTTTCTACATGCATTCAGTTGCAGGAAAAAATCACAAGCATATATTTGGTGTACTTTTGGGAAACATTCTGACATTTTCAAGTTCCTGTCTGCGCTGACAGAATAACAAGCCCCGAAGCGCTGAAACGCATCACAGCAGCACACAGACACACCAGTGTGCACAAATACACACATTTGTAGCGGCAAGAGCAGTGAGCTCGGGATCACCGCTATCCAGGAGCAGGCCTTGGGCAACTCATTCATTTTGGAGACCACCGACGCCTAACTCCCCTCCCACGTGTCAGAGCAGACAGGAGAATGTAAACATCACTTTATGCCCACTACGTTTTTTACGGGGAGGGCTGCAAGTCTCTCATTGCCTCTGGATGTCTTCATTTAGAGATTTAAGTTCTTTGTGAGAGGCAGAATAAAAAAATAACAGCATTTTTCACTTTTTTGGCCAGGAGCTGCACATCTCTGTAGGATAGACAGGTTTTAACCTTATCATTGGCAACTGCGAATGTGTTGTGCAGAGTAGGTCTGACGAGAAAATAAATATGGTATAATACAAATTGGGTGATGTAACTATGCTGCAATCATGAGACAGCATGAAAATTATGCTGTCACCTATTCTGGGAGTTTATTTTAAAGGCTGCTTCAATAATTGAATGTCCCTCCAAATGTCGTGGGTGTTATGTAGGGTAATATGGCATTTCTGATTATAGTCATTTATCAACATCTTTGTTGCTGTACCGAACGACAGCATTTAAGAGAAGATTACTGAAATAAAATAGTTTGACGTCAGTCAACTCACATTGTTGATATTATTTCCTTGAGAGTAAAGTGACAACTGGCGGATGTTGTTCAAAATGTAGTTGAAAAGAATGATTATTATGATCCAGCCCTTACCTGACAGCGACTGTACGTATGTGCCTCTGTGCTGGCTTTTAAATGTATGTGTCTGTATACACTTTCCAATCTAGTGGTTTGTGAAAGCACTATTAAATGTGATACCACAGTGGGACACATTATACACCTCCAAACACACACACACACACACACACGCACACACACCCTGACAAGGCACTTCATTAGCCAAGCACCTGAATGCCAGAAATGTCTAGCTGCTGTGCACTCTGGGTAATAAGCTCCGGACAAAAGCTCTCCTTTTCCTGACTCCAAAGATGCTGCTCACACAGTCACGCTCAGAGGTACGTGCACATGCACACACAGTGCAGCAATATTAGCAATTCAGTTTGTGAATTGCGAGTGGATACCAGCTCGGAATACTGACAGCAGCATCACAACTCAAACTAGTTCAATCGCCGAGGAATGGTCTCCACACACTGTGAAATGGCGTCTGTGTCGCTTACCTTAGAGAGACACCCAGGGGATAATTGCCAGGCTGCTTACACCTCTCTCCTTTTCCACCTCTACCTCTCCATGGGAGGACATTGTTCTGTGTAATTACTTAGGAGGTCTGCAAGTCAACTAAAGAGATGCGCTGTCTCTCTCTGTCCATCCATCCCCCACATCTCATTTTATCCCTCACAGATTAACCGTTGTTTTTTCAGTAAAGAAATACAAAATATCCTCTGGGATAGCTAAAGATAATTTAGAATGCATTCCCTTAACTTTGGCTGGTTAGATTGAAGTGAATCTGTAAATTATATCCTTTTCCAGTTTAGGATGTGCCTCTACAGTGCACCAATTCCTTGTATGCTGGCCTTTGTAATAGCACATTAATTTTGTTATTTCATTATTTCGTTAAAGTCAATGAAGTGTGTCTTTTGATGAGGTACTGACCTCTCCTTTATTGCTCATTTATTAACTGAGCTACAGTACATTTTAGCTGAGCTGACTATTTAACACTTTTGATTTGGATCCTTGTCTCAAGGCAAAGCCCCAGTAGTGATTATGTTCCAAGTTGGAACACGGGTCACTGTCTGCATCTGTGCAGCTGTGTGTGTGTAGGTGTGTGTGTGTGTGAGGAGTGTGTTGTATTCATAAGCTGTGCTGTCAGAAAATCAAACCTATAAAACAAACATTAAGCAAACAGCAGACAACTCTGAAGTCATGAAATGTTTGCGTTGGAGGTTAACACAGCACCTGAATACACCACAGCACAACAAATGTCTGCTAATCACAGAGTAGCCTGCAGGCAATAGCAAACTTTTCAAATCAAAATGTAGTAAATAAGATAAAGCAGGACAATCGATTCAAAAGGTATCTGGCCAGTTGGGAGACGTGCAACAAGCTGTAAACACTGGAATCAGAATCAGGTTTATTGCTAAGTAGATTTTTACATACGAGGGATTTGCATTGGTGTTTTGGTGCATAACAATAAACATAGTAAGAGAAGATAAGAACACTAACTAGAAAATAGAAACATTTACAGTTAAGAATATGAAAAAATATATGTGTATGAGCTGTACCAGCATGTTCTCATCCCAGGTCTTCAAATACCATTGCTACAGGTGCACAAGGTACCCTCTGTATGACCTCTTTTTAACACGTGGTTAATATTGTCAAACTGTTGCAGTTTGGTTTGATTTTGGCAGCAAAGCTATTTGGTTGGGTTTAAGTGAAGATCAAGGTCTTAGTTAGGTTCAAATAAGTCTGTCAAGTCACCTTTTACATCTAGGAGACTGACAGCTTGTCAAGGAATGTGCAAAATATTGATCCAGGATACTGACATGTTATCACCTTATAAAATTATATCCCGCAGACACAGAGCAGCATTCATTAGTAGTTGTGTTTCTGACCACCTAGCAAATGTAAGTTCAGTAGTCACTCTGCTTTTAGCCCTGGTTTGATCTCTGGTGACTTGAGCTCCACTGTTCACCAGCTAGCTGTTAACTTTGTGTGTCTGCCGTTCTGTGTAGGACAAGCATACAATGTATGCAGGCTTTAATTGAAAACAGCTCCCTGCTGTGGCTGGAAACTCGTGTTTGTGAAAGCGGCAAGACTGAATCAAAACACTGAAGTTGCAAAACAATAAGTTGAACTTTCCTGAAGCTGAGGAAAACAACAGAGTTTGGTGATAATTGTCTGTGGGTTTGTCACAACAACGGACATGTTTAACGTTACACATCATATAGTAGTCATTTTGTTAACATAAAAACATATTGATGAGTGCAGCTTTAAGTTTATGACCACTTGGTTTAAGTTATGAAACGTCATGGTTCGATAATAAAAAATGTCAGTGATAACTGCTGGAGTGAGACAGGACGTTAACCTTGGATGCTCGTGCTCATATGCAAATACACTGTTCTGATATCCACATCCTTACTTCTTATACAACTCCTTGTGCTGGTACCAAATGTTGCCACTGAATGAAAATTGAGTAGTTGTACCTAATTTGTGATATACTTATTTTCAAATTTTATGCTGGCATTTTAGTCAGTGTGACAACTAGGCTAAAGCATTGGTTTCTGAGCAGGTTATAGACTGTGAAATGAATCTCCATCCTGTCTTAAATGAACCGATTGTAGCAAAAAGTCCATTCTGTATCAACCAGTCACATCTCACATCTCAATAAACCATTATGGCTCCCATTCTCTGTCAAATTGGACATCATTAGTGTCACACTAAAATAGTTGTTTTGGTCACAAAGATATTTTTTACTAACTTTCCACCTTCAAAGGAATAAAAACCTGTCTGCTCTGACTTGGGATGATTTTTCTTTTTAATGAATAGACCAACTCACAGTGTGCATGGGAGGAGATCAACCATCAGTCTGTGTCCCAGACCACAGATCCATCCTTCTGCCTCCCAGTGACGTCCTGGCAGGGTGCCTCACAACCAAAGCCTGGGCTGGCAGACAGCATTAAAGCTGAACCTACACACCCAGAGTCACATCAGAAGACACTGCGAGCTTATAGTATATCGATTGAGGATCAACACTTGAGATGAGAATCTTCGGGTTGCTCAGTGTTTGGCTTCCCTTGATGTTGCTCTGATCAAAATAGTGATAAAGGGGTAACTGAATATCACATGAGTTGTATTTGAACAGCTGTGAGCTATATCTTTGAGTTTTCATTTTACACCCAAGTCCTTAAAGGAAAAATTCACATTTAAACTTGATGATTCCTATTCCCATGGATTGCTGAGCAAACATGATGTCGCTTCGGGACTTTCTGGCTCAATTACCCAAACATGATCAATTACAATTACAATGTAATCTGATGGATGAAACATGTTCACTTTAGAAAACAGAAGTAGTACCCATTAGATTAGGCATTCATTGTAAATTCACCAGAATGCACAATCAAGAATTGAGAGATTATTTGTAAAATTGCAATTTTATGCAATGCATACACAAAATTGTTTGGTTTTGGGAGAGCAGCATGACACTATTAGTGGTACCCCTATAAACAAAGGCAGTTGTTAATTTTATGATGACAAAGAAATTCATGATGACATGTAAAATTAGGTAAATATTGTTAGAAAATAATTAAATTAAGTTTGAAGTCAAAAGTGAAGTTGACTATATAGTATGACTACTATAAAGTATTTTTTGACTATATGTTTAAACGGATGAAAGTATCAATAGCATACTCCCTCTCCCCCCCAGAAAAAAGCAGTCAGATTACCAGCTTTGGTTTTCATTCTGTATAACCTCTTCATCTTGTAAAGAGTAAATAAATGCATGTTTTATCTTGTAATCCCTGTAATGTCAAGAAAATTATGTGCCTCAAAGACATTTACGGGAAAACCATTAATTACAAATGTCAGTTATCATAACTGTGAAGCTACAAATTGCAATCAGTATATTAAGTGAATACTTTCGGCGATTAATACATCTTATCCATGATAATTAGATGAGATTTGTTCAGGCAACATTTTCATCTCTTCTTAGTGCTCACAATAACATCAGTTTCTAAATCACGAGGTTCAGCTTATGAATGTGCACTGCATGTGGTTTGTTCCAGAGTTAGATTTCACAACCACCAGGCTTTAGTTTCATTTTGAGCAGGGGTTGTCAAAGTCTGTCACTCCCCAGCAGACAAGCACCATCTTTTTTAGCCAATGTTTGTTTACATTTAGGCAAATTGGCAATGGAGTTATAGGAGCATCTTTAATCTATGATTTGTAAGCAGATGTATGGACTTTTATTCACAGTGGATATCGGAGATAATGATATCACACTAAATCTCAAAATATGTGTATCATGTCTGTACTTGTATATCGCCTTCTTCGTCTTCTGACAACTCAAAGCACTTTTACACTACATGCTATGTTCATACGCCAATGCACAGCATCTGGAGCAATTTGGGTTTCAGTATCTTGCTGAAGCACACTTTGACATGCAGCAGGAGGTGCTGGGGATTGAACTGTCAACCTTCTGCTTAGTGTACAACACACTCCACCTCCTGAGCCACAGCCTGCATTCAGGTTTAAGTTATGACTGACCAGGTATTTTTGACATAAATCCCAGCAATCTGGTGCTAAAGGTTTTAACTCTCATCCTACCGACTGGGGTACCCGCAGACTCCAGAGGTATACTTTTTTCAATTTTCAAAATTTTCAATTTCAATTTGTTCTTTTTCTTTTTATTTTTGATAAAAGTGCCTATGTAATGAGCTCCTGGGGGACCCCAGACAAAAGCTAAAAAGCTATTATTGAGTTCATGTTTGAGTTTATTTGTGCCATGGGTCTTAACTTAAAGTAGCACACACTAATTTGAAGGAGACTGCATCAGACACAGGCTTCCTCATGTGCATGTTTTTCACAATTTGCCTATCAACTGTAACTTTCCTAGAATAATATTAATCTATTATGTTTACAGTAGTTTATTCTTGGCGTGCCCAGGGACCCTAGTTGGTAGTCCTTGTATTTTGAATATGCTGGTAGAATCAGGGTGAGAGTACTTTAATTGCCTCCATGAGCTGTATGTCATAGTCAGTGCTGCTGCTGTCACTGTTGACTTTGTTTGGTGAGAGACCAAACCAGCTGACCAAATACAGTACACTTCAATATACATTATACAAAAGTGTGAATAGTTTCTGGAATCCAGGTGGGATCTGGGTAATAAATATAATAAAAAAAATAATATACAATGGTATGCTTTGGAGAATGACTCTGGTCCTGTAAAGGCAAGTTCTGTCTTTCTTTATACAGACATTTCAAAACCAACCTTCCTAGCTGTGATTAAAATACACCACGATACTGAGACTTCAGAGGTGTAATTACCTCAAGGACAATGCAGTGGCAGTGGTTTATAGAGAGGACTTCCTATTCATTTCCACCATTCACATTTTTTCAGTCGTCAGTTAAAACTGTGATTTTTACAATCAAAGCTTATAACAAAGAGGCCCGTCTGAAAGAAGCCCATTCTGAACAATGGTCATGTTAACAGGTCAGACTGAAATTAAATGAATAATGCATTTCTATCAGACAAGTCAGCCACGATGAAGAATTGAGTGAAAAATTTGATTTTAGTTTGCTGTCTAGACTCTTTGGTATCACTCTCTCTAATTTAAAGGCAGCCAAAAGTCAGAGCAGTTATGGAGCTGTGGTGTGAGATGCATATGTAGCAGCGGCAGACAGCGAGCAGAGACATCTTAACTAGCCCACTCTATGTGATGGCAAAACACAACATAGCTTCTGTGCCTTTTGATTTTGAACTAACAATCTCTCACAATTCATGCTACCTATTGAAAGTATTTATAGAGAAACCACATACTGTTTTTATTTTGCTGCTTTGTTATTGCTCCCCCAAAAAGTAAGAGCAGAGAACAAAAACCACATCAACCACAGAGTCAGACATCGACTACAGAGAGTTTACAGGTGCAGCACTCACCATATGACCAAGCTGCTACCCCATACTGTCAGTGCAAGTCTCATTTCTCAGTTCATACACCCTTAGTTTGTTTCCTTTCTTCACCTCCTCTACTCATGTCTTAGTGTTTCTTAGGAGAGAGGAGTCGAAGCAACATGCATTTAACAAAATAAGACATCCTTGCTTCAGAGCCACCATTTCAAAGTGAATAATTAATTGAATATGCCAAACAGACTTAGGCAAAGGATACACCTGTACATCCTCACTCACAGCTCCTCTGGCAACCCTTCTCTCTCCTCGCAATTCATTTTAGGAATTGAGATGCCCTTTGCGCTGAGAACGATTTCTGGGTCATAGGCAGGAGGACGTAGGAGAGACGAGGTGGCACAAAATAGAGAAATGTGAAGAGCCTTTTGTGTGCACGGCCACCGACTTGCTGATGTCAGGAAAATGTGTTTTTGTGGCCAGGCTGTGATTATCCCTTAAATAACCCCAACCTAAAGTGTTGATGAAATTGCGCTATTATCACACCATTTACAAAACTGACAGAGACGTTTCCTACGTTCAAGATGCAATTATTATGCTGTCAAAAAACGACTTTTGTCTTTCCCCACATTCTGTGACAGATATCGGTAAGGCCGTGTAAATTTTTGTCTTGATGATCCAAAGGCCCATCATAATAATTTATTACCCTTTATTACCTTAAGCAATTACATAAAGGATCTACCGCACAGTATGTCGCTTGATAAAGTTAAAGCAGAATAATTGTTGACAATGGTGGCAGCAGAACAAAAAGTTCTTGAAATAATTGCAAATGTATTTATTGATTAGGACAACCACTGGGAGCAATAAATGTGATTGCATAAAAGGTCATTTTCATTTTTTTTAAAACATCCTATTTAAACCAAATGTGTTTCAAGTGATTACCATGGCTGTATACCTGATACAGTAATAAATCTAATAAAATTCCAGCGGATGTAATTTATGACTATAGCTGTATTTAACACCTGTTATCACTGACAGAAAATTGCTCGACCAGATATTAACGTGCTCCCTTATAGAGATTATTTAAAGTGGAAGTCATTTTTTAAACTCATATTAGCATATCGAAAAATGCTAATATATATTGTTGAATAGTTGAAGTTATTATTATTATTATCATTATAGATGTGAAACATCACACATTCTGCATTCAACAACTGGGGTGTCATATAATGTACTGTAAGGCCTCATTTCTGTAGCAGTGGAGAGAAAAACACAGCAGAGGCAGACCAGCTCTCTTTCAAGTGTTGAGGCTCTTCATGTACTGTAGGAATGAAGAAAATACATTAAATACAGTATTCTCTTTGCTGCCAGAGTGAACAGAAGGAGGAAGACCAATAGCCATAGGTGTTTCCAGATGTGAGCATAGAGACATAAAATACATAAATATCAATAAAGCTCTGCTCTGTAATTGTAACAATTACCAAATAATAATGTAAAGAAGAAAGAATTCAGAATTATACCTGAAAACATGGTTTACATTATCTGTACACTAGGTGTGTTTCAGTTGTTTGTTTATCAGGGCAGCTTAATAAGTTGCCAGACAAGTTCAGAAAATGTACCCCCTTTGCTGGCTCAAGTCAACTATTTCCTATGGCGTTGGATGGATTTTTGACTTGAACGGTCTGATTTGGCCATTAGCTTGCTGCCAGCACCAACTGTGGAGAAATCCCTTCGAAATTCTTTTCATAGAGTGCTCGAGTTGATCTGCCACTGTGCAAACAGTTTATTGAGTCCAAAACTACAAGCCATGCCAGACAAAAGGATTGATGTTTGGCCGGTCTTCGCTGCCGTGTCTTTGAGCAACAAAATGCTCTAACAAGGCAGTCAGAAGCAACATTGTGCCAGCTACTGTCAAACCCTTGTAACTTATAATGACCTCTTAGTAAACACAGCCAGTGAGTCTATATGTCACCAGCTCATTTTTTCATGTTGTAGCTGTAGTCGGTTCCTCAGTGTTGGATGGAGGTCAAGTAACCTCCCTGAACAGAAGCACAGAAAAACACTCACCAAGCACTAAGCATGTGGGATGTCATTAGTGGTGTTGGAACAGATGAACAGGCCTTTTTCAGAGAGACATGTCACAGTAGGAAAGAGGTCTACGTTATATAATATACAATTCTACAATAAGGTTATTTTTACCCACTGTAAGTTCATTATTATTATTTAATGCAGGCCTAGCATAAACGTATATATAACCATCGGTATATAAAAATAGAAGGATGTTTTCACATTCATCTGCTGAAAGTGGACAATATCTCTGTGCTCGTTGAAAATCTGGTTTTAAGGGGCGGGGCCTACGAGTGTGACATCACAAATAGTTTGAAAGTCAGTCCTGTTCCAATTTGCAACTAAAACATGAAGCCACCAGTGCGCATACACTGAGAATGGACTTCTACAGTGAAGTAGGAGACATCCCAGGAGGAAAAATAAACTAAATTTGCATAGTCATAGATTTTAATGAAACAGAAGGAGTAGATGCCTTTTTAAGGACTTTAATGTGGAAATTATACTTTTTTCAGATACACATTATCGTTGTGGAAATTATACTTTTTTCAGATACACATTATCGTTCCAAGTAGACTATTTGTATATATGGTATGTCTGGAGGGGATCTTTAAGCATTTCTGTAGCTTTACACATTTATGAATAAATAAGCATAAAAGTTAATTTATAAAGAATAATGATAATGATAATCAAACAACTGTCATCAGATTTTCAAATGTTACTAAACTCTTTAACACCATAATGCATCTATAACATGCATGGAGCACAGTCAGTACACACATACACACAGTGACAGGCTCTTTCCCAGCAGGTCAGAGCATATGCTAATGAGGCAACATCTCTGTCAAGTTGAATATTAATAATGGCCATTTTCTTTCTTCCAAAATTACCAGCACTAGCACTGCTGCACAGCTTGTGCTGTGAGTCTGCAGTTACAATAGGTAAACAGGAAATATTATGAATTTTATATTTATCTGAGATTAAGTTGGCAGTAGCTAAAATAAACATATTTCCAAATTTATATTAAAGAACGTTACCCGGTTCAGTTTCGAGAAAGCTCATCAAAATAAAACAACGTAACACAGCTACATATTAGGCTGCCCCAGAGAACCCAATGATTTCAATCATCAAGAAAGGATTTTGTCAGTTGAATATCTTTTATTTTTCATTGTACACAGAGTGAAGGCAGTAGCTCAGTCTCTAGCAACTTGGATTGGGAACCAAAGGCACCCAATTCCCAACTGCTCCCGGAGTGCTGCCACGTAGCAGCCCATTCCTCCACCGTATGTCTATAAGCCCTGTGTGTGCATTATTGTATTTTGGGCGTGTGTATGTGTGTGTGTAAACACTGAGTGAAACAAAAATTTCCCCATTGGGATTAATAAAATGTATCTTCTTCTTCTGAACTTTACAAACTGAGTCTCTACAAAATGACCACAAAACAACAGTAAAGGTAATAGGAAGTGGAAAAGAGTGATAGTTAACAGAGGGCAGCGTGACTAGGATGCTCTCTGCTCTGGTGCTGACTGTCAGTGTCGGCTAAACCTCTTTTGAACCAGACAGTAGTAAAACCACCTCGGCTGTCCACTGTGACTGACTCTTTGGCTGACAGCGCTATCAGCAGCCCAGCAGGAGAGATACTCTGTGGTGTGTTTGGATTTTATAACTGAATGATGAGCAGGACATCCACTTTTACTTTCTCTGACTGTGTGGAAATCTTTTCACATCATAACAAAGACAAAGAACAAAGAAAGGCATTAAAATGTGAGACTAATAGCCGCGTTTCACCACAGGAACTGCTGATATAGATTTAGTGTTTAGAGATAAATCAAATCTTCGTATTGGACAGCTAAATCTGATTAGAGTGACAAAATTCTGAGTTGGGTGGGGCCTTATTATGTATGCAAACTAAATGTTTGTTTTAGGTTCCCAAAAAGTCTTGATCCTACCCTGAAGCATGGTATGAACTGTGCTGTTTTTACAAAAATACCAGAAAACTGGCGCAAGGCAAGGCCTCATAAATCAAAAGTATTTCATGAGTTGAAGTTCTATTCACATCCCAGACAGAGCTACTTCATCACAGAGGAGTTTTTCTTTGAAACAATACGCCTCAGAAAGTTGATTGTGTTTAGCTAGTTCTGCACTCACCTCTCTCCAGTCGTCTCCGAAGAACAGCATGCAAATCCATAAACTGACAGCTCCTAGTGTTGGCAGTGAAAAAAATAACAGTATATTTTTCAGGTGTGAAGTCCTTGCTCCTCTCTGACACTGTTTGAACTGAAGTTGAGGCAGAGCACTGTCCAAGTGATTAACGACGCAAGTCCAAGTGCATGTACACACACATACACATTGCAACACACAGGTTGGGATAGAGAAAGAGTTTTGCCTTCCTTCACATACATCACAGATATTTTAAGTTCACCTTAAATTACTCTGTCCCTCACTTCAGTGCAGATTAGCATCCCACACTGCAAGGTTATCACAGCTTGCACACATACATACTAATAAACACGGACATAAGAGCCACTGAAACATTTGCAAGCCACCTTTTACATGCAAATATACTGTATAAACACTTATCATTTCCCGCTGTTACACCGCCTCTGCAATCTGTCTTCCGCCCCTGTACCATTTTTCTCCGTCTCTGTCTCTCTGTTTCATGCACACATCATTTCTGTCACTGGCTGATACTCAACACGATAAACTTGACACAGTCATTGAAAAGAAACATCAAAATTCCCACAAATGCAAAAAAACAGCTTACACACAAAAATGAACTGTCCATTTTACAACCCTAAAACAACATACTGTATATTCAGCTGTTTTTTTAATGGGTATATATTGCATATATTGATTCATTTTAATCATTATTAATTGCTGCTGGTACAAAACTGTATCAAGATGAATGTTGAAAACAATAAGCCTTTTAATTGTCTTCTTCTTTTGTATGACATTGTTGTCATAGCAACTGAGGATAACATAAAATAAACTGTTTTAAATGTTTTATTTTGTTTGATTTTTAAAACTGCCACTGTCTATAACAAAATAATTGTGCTTATGCAAATACCTCCACGGGCCACAGTTTGGTTTCCACCTTTCTACAGTCACATTTCAAGCTTCACTTGCTGTCAAATCTACTACGACAAGCTAAGAATCCAAGAAATCACCTCGCCAGCGTTAGGTCATGCATGATGAGATACCTGTGGCTGAAAAGACTGCCTTCGTCTTGTTTTTCTCTTTTCTCAGGGTTAAATTTGATCATTTACCAGTAGTTATGTACAGTCAAGGCCGAAATTATTCATACCCCTGGCAAATTTTGACTTAAAGTTACTTTTATTCAACCATCAAGTTTTAGTTTTTTTTACCGGAAATGACACAGGCTTCTCCCGAAAGATAATAAGACGATGTATAAGAGGCATCATTGTGGTATTTTCTTCCCCAGCTTTTAATTTACCATTTGAACAAAAAGTGGCAGTCCAAAATTATTCATACCCTTTGCAAACTGTCACAGTCTAATGGGAAAATCCAAAGTTCTATACCATTCCCAAATAGTCCAAGCTGTTCTAAAGCATCCTAAATTACCCTGATTCATTGGGAACAGCTGTTTTAATCAACTCAACAGGTGAAAAACAAGCAAGCTCTCTGCAGTTGGTTTGTGGACAGTCATGGCTAAGACAAAGGAGCTCACTGAGGACCTGCGGCTGCTCACAAGTCAGGAAAGGGCTATAAGGCCATATCTAAATGTTTTCAAGTTCCAGTGGCTACAGTGCAAAGTATTATTAAAAAATACAAGACGTTCCGCACTGTGGGAAATCTCAGAGGACGTGGTTGGAAGTGACACCTGTGCTGGCCAGGAGGATAGTGAGAGAGGTGAAAAAGAATCCAAGGATCACCACCAAGGCCATCCTGGTGAATCTGGGCCTTCTACTGGGGCAACGTCTCAAGGCAGACAGTCCAACGGACACTGCACACTGCTGGGTTCCACGGACGCAGACCAAGGAGGACGCCACTTCTCCAGATAAGGCACAAAAGCCCGCTTGGCCTTTGCAAATGCTCATCTGGACAAAGAAGAAGACTTCTGGTCTTCTGTTTTATGGTCAGATGAAACAAAAATGTAATTATTTGGCCACAATGACTCAGGAAAAAAAAAACTCAGCTTGTTAGGTGCAATTCCTATATTTGCTCCTCTGTGCGGGCAGTTAATACTCATTGTGTGTACGTTTCAGGGTGGTCTTGCAGCTGCTAGAGTTGTGTGCTGCCATGTCACAATGGATGCCACATTTTGTATTTGAAGTTGCAGCCACACATTTGGATAAATGCATGTATGTATTGATTGGTTCATGTCCTGGGTGTGTTCATTAATTTAAAGTATACAATTCTGAGACCCAGTTTTTCTTGCACTGTGTCCTGAGTGGGTTTAAGGAGACAGGACTTGGCACTGATTCACTATCTTTTCCCCTACAAACCGTTTAGCTTTAAGGACTTTTCCCTCTGACTGAACAAAGTTCTTATGGAAGGCGACAAGAGCATGTGGCTGGCACAAAGTGATTTCCCGTTTTACTGTCACTTTAAAGTGATATGCTACATGTCGCACAGTCAATTCCCCACTACCTGTGACAGATAGAAATTGGCTGGGCTGAAGCCCCGCAAAATGGGTTTTCCAGTTGATGTGAGCGAGAGCACCAAAGCAAGTGACTTAGAGGGGAATCAAAATCAGTTGGAGTTTAGATTGCTTCAAACAGTAATGGTGGTCTGTTGGCTAGCTGGTACATACTGTTTGTGAGCGGCGATGCTATCGGAGGATGCAGGTGATGTTACAGACCTGGAAAGATAAGTTCATTATCTTCCCTCTGTCCATGATAACTTACATCCTACAGGCCGACAAACTGTGTGTGTGGAGTTTGACCCTGATAGAGAAGGTCGACTGGTAAGGTGTTTCTGCATGTGCTTGAGTGTATTTACTCATGTTCATTATGTGATCATCAGATAGTAATACTGTTTTTGAGTAAAAACTTTTTGGTGGTTTAAGAAATGTTCCAGCAACCAAGACTTGACAGCTGGTGGCAGAAAATCATTGCATTCATTTATGTTTTTTGGAAATTCAAACACAGAACATAAGCATATAAATCTTAAATTTAAACTGAAATAACTTGGGACAGCAGAAACAAGAAAACGACACTAACATATCATCACTGTTTAGTTGATAAAGCGAACTTGTTAGGAAACAGTTGCTTATTTACACATCCAGCAGTTACAGAGAAGCATAATCACTCATTTGGAGGTGTGGATC
>NW_023340257.1:6639777-6651080 GCF_004916995.1 Morone saxatilis | reverse complement strand
GTTCTGGCAGGCAATGGGGGGGGGGGGGGGGGGGGGGGGGGGCGGGGCATGAGGGAAGAGAGGGGAGAGTTTGTCTTGTTCCTCAGAAGCATCTGGTTCCAAGCAGATAATTAACCAAGGTCAGACGGATGAGAGAGCAAAGAATGATGTTTTCTGGCTTGAAATCATCCCCCGACTTTTTGCCTTCCGTCTATCATATCGAGACGAGACAGAGAGAAAGACTTGAGGCCTAATAATCATGCTAAAATAAATCAACTCGACCACTGGAGAAATAAAACGGAGAATACTTGTAATTTCTCACATTTCGTGTTTAATAACATTATATATTATATTATAATCCATTTTTTTGTCATTTGTTATAGTAATCCGATTTTCTCTTGTGTGGTGATGTAAATTTAGCGCTTGGCACAAACAATGATTTTTTTAGGAGGTTTTTAAACATTAAAACATTTACATATTGCTTACATTCTACTTTTGTTCTCTCACGATAGCATTTCTATGCAAAGAAACTTACAATAAATCATATGTTAAATAGGTTGCGCTGAGTTCCTAGCATAGTACTGTTCCTAAGGTTCATGTACTTTATCCCAATAATCCTGTATTATACAGTATTGAGTTAGGCTTTTATTATAAATTAGGTTATGTTACATACTGTATTTATATTGTCTTGGTTACGGTACCAATTGCTTATCTGTTCTGTATACCACTTGCATAAGTAGTAATTTTTATATTTTCACGCCCGTTTATTCTATTTTAGTGGTTTACTAGCTGCCTAACTGTATTTTATAGTATATTTATTTATCCATTATATTAAATGTATTTTTTTTATTTGGTTATAGTTTCATAATAGCCTTTGTTGTTTTTGTATACATGACCGTTTGAGGAGAGCTTTAAGTACAACGCTTAAATGGTGAAGCTAATTTGAAAGCAGTATAATTTGATTATTTGTCAATAATTAATAATGTATTTTAAATGCAGAAATTAAATGTTTTGGCAATGTAATTTCGCTGGTAACTTACGAGATTTTCATCACCTTTCATATGCAAGCTTTGTCTTGCTTTATGGATTGCTTTTCATTGTATATCCGCTCATTTTGTTTATCTTTCCAATGCTTATTAACTTTTTAATACTGTTTTTTTACTTCTCATGCCTCATCTGCTGTCTTTAGCAGACAGTCTTTTCCCCCTCAGCTTCTTTTATGCTTTTTATAATAGCTCCATTATATAACTCACTGTTACATTGCTCGCTCAGTGCCATTCTTAAACACATGCATACACAGTTAGAGATTTATCTAGATATGTATTTTATTTTCCTTCTATTGAGTGGATATCATTTAATTAGCTATCTTTTATATGATTGTTTTATTTGACTTTACCATGTAATACGCTGACATCCTAATTAATATGTATTTATTCTTTTTACTTTCTATTTTATTCTGTTCTATTTGTGTTTTATATTTAATATATCTGTTTCCTAAATATTTTCGCTTATCAATCTGTTTTTATTTAGCTTAGTGATTTGATTACTGTTAGTGTCGTTTTCTTGTTCGTCTTTTTTCCAAGTTTATTCATTTTATATATTTTATTTGATTTTTTAATTATTCTTTTGTTTCTGTTTTTAATTTCCATGTATATTTCTTTTAATTTTATGATGTGCAATTGTATTTTCTTTTTTCTCACCCAGCTTTGAATCGTTGGGTTTTGCTTGTAATCATTTTTTTTAATCATCCAATAAAGGTTTACCTCTCATTTATTAAGATCGATTATTACTATTCTGTATGTATGTTTCGATTCATAATGAACTATCTAGTTTTATTTAATTACATCTAAGCACTATGCTATAATACATCTTTTACCAGTCGTATCTCTGCGTTTCTTATGGTTTTTCTATTTTTTCAATACTCTCTTATGTTCATCGACACAGTTGTGTCCTGTTTTTAAGTATATTTTCTAGGACAGATTTGGTTTTTATATTGAATATTATGATATTTTATTTTTTCAATGTCTGTTTAGTTTAATTCACATGCATTCTTCTTGAGATGCATCGCCGCTCACAAACAGTAGTATCCAAGTAGCCAACAGACATTCTCTATTTTACTGTTTGAATAGCTTTTATACTTAATAACTTCTATACTGATTTGGAAGAGAAAGCAATTAAAAGGAAATCTGCTAGATTGTCTGTGTTTATACCATCTCAGAAAAGGTTCCCGGGCTGTTATGATAATAACGCACTGCTGGATCATTACCCAGAATCTTCGTTTTACTTGTGCCTATCTCTCTGCGTGCAGATGAGGCCTTCTGAGTGGTGGCACACGTGCTGCCACACATGACAGGGCTTGAGCGCCTTTGGTTCTCGACCAGAGTTATTGTGCAAGTTATAAATCTTAACTGTCTTTTCTTTTTTTTTGTTCCTTTTCTCTCTTTCTCTCTATTTTCCTGCAATCCTTTTCTAAAAAAACTGCTGAGGCCAAGTTTTGACAAAAGGCTTAAATTGCAGGCACTCAATGGAATAGTATTAAACATGAATTATCACTGTAGAAAAGCAATTAATTGACATACTGTTACTAAACAATTTTAATTGGACAGGACTACACTATGGAGCCCAAATTAATGATTATTAATTACAAATCATGCAATGACATATGCACTACTCCTGCTCTTGCTGCATAAAATGGCACATACCATCAGGTTAATATATGCATGCCAGAGCACCAGCATTAAACTGCACTATATATGGAATTTATATCAGTTATACAAGTACTTTCCAAAACATGAGTTAATTGTTTAAAATAATGTATAATACAAGTTCTCTCTCTTCTGTGATTTATGCACTGTTGCGTTTACACATGGTGACACGGTGCTAAAAAGACTGTTAAATCTGTTAGGCCTTTGCTATGCAATTAAACAGTAACTTAGGTCAAATATAAGATAATTATTTATTTGCATTAATTTATAAGTCCCCTACTGAGTCTAAATTATGGTCTTAAAATATCATTATTTTGCGGCAATGAGTTTAACAGCAGAATCTAATAGGACTTTTGGGGCTGTGCCTTGCCGCATGAATAACTTAATGAAAGAATCAATGGATTTACATTTGATTATCATCATACATTGTGGTCTGGATGAGATCACAGTCTAAAAGCCTGAAATGTACTGTAACAGCCCCCCTGTTGTTAAAGATTGTGTTAGGGCACTGTGGATACTGAGATCAACATCTTCATGTCAAAGTCCATTAGACTCGTGGTCTCTTTGTTCTTTGATCAGTAGACAGATGCCAACTCAGCATAACATCAGTAATTAAAGATCATTTTAAAAAAATCGCTCAGAACTGACTGCGTAAAAACCTTTCACACTCAAGCCCTGTGCAGCATACAGTGGTTGTTAACATTGGTTAGCCTTGTACAGCTCAGGAGACCACTTGAAGCGATGAGTTATCCTTGGTGCTTAAGTGCTGTGAAAGACCCTTCTAAAAGCATCACAATACAGTACATGTATCACAATGTGAAAAGGCTCTAATCACAACTAATTATGATTATACCACATGGAAAGGCGAAGAAATCATAGAACTTTTTGGGATTGTAACATGTTCTATTGTTGCCATGGCTACACCATCAATTGACTTTGTGGTTGAACAACAGGAGGTCACTCCTATCCTCTTCCAAACATGCAATTTTGTGTTGATGATGCAACCAAACAAGCAAAGCGGATATGTGGCTTTATATGTGAATATTGGAGTCATTAGAGCTTGTGTTTACCAACAAATCTCTCTTCAGAATGAAGAGCAAAGATTGCACTGACAGTTCCATAGAGGCTCCCTGTAGCTCGGACACTGTGATGATAGAATCATTTGAAAGCAAACCGTCGTGCAGCGAGCAACACATTCAAAATTATACCACTAAAGGCCATGGAAACGTGCTCTTCTTACTGGTTTGAAGTTGGCGAGGCTGATTTTTAAAGGTGATGACACATATTTGATGTCACTCATTACCTCACCAATCAGGATTTAGCAACATTTCAATCAGAATCTAATGACAATTGGTAGGTTGTCAATGTCACTGTCATATTAGAGTCAAATTTCCCAGGGCTTTAAAGTAAAATAAATCATAAAAATAACCCAATAGTAAATTGTGAAAGTTCAGGTTTCTTAGAATTGTGATTTCAGGCTAACGTGCATACTCGAAGGCAATTTAGTCATGAGTAAATTTAGTCCATTTTGGCATATTGCAATAGTTAAGCTCAAAATGTATGCATTTAATTGATATAGGCAGCCTCCCCAATTTCCTGTGAGATTTCACATAGATGGGAAGAATTGCGGTCAACCTTTCAGCTTCTCCCACTGCATCGGTATTCTGAATGAGCTATTCCATCCCTGACAAGAAATCACAGAAGACCTTTTTGACCTTCTCATTTGACATGACACCAGTCAGTTAAGTATTTGATATGCTGACACCCATAAACCGGCTGGCTAACCTTTGAAGTCCACAAGCAAAACGAAGTACTGTACGCTGCAGATGCATCGTCAAATGGCATACCTCACCACCCACTTAATAAGGCTGCGCTTTCGAAAATTAGGCCACAAGGGAGAAATGCTGATTAGTGCGGCAAGAGGGTATAAAAGCCAATTCTCACATAGGAACTGATGATGAAACGACCTGCGCCCCAAGCTCTGATTCCCACCATAATTATTTAAGGCACATCTTTAGTTCAAAGTGTTACCTTTGAGATAAAACAGAAAATGAGTAAGAAAAGGTAGCAAAGCTCTTGGCTTATATTTTGTTTGATTTTCTGGTCTTTGCTAAAGCTCTACTAGATGTGAGTAGAATCTTATGTTGTTAAGATGTCGTGCAGGTCTTGCTAGTGCTACTTTGTACATTATCAGAAGCTTTCCCAAGAAACATAAATAGTGTGCTGGGCCAACAAATTCAAATAAGCCTGTTTCATTTCAGACAGAATTTATGATGCTGCATTTCATTTCACAGCCTAAATAGAGGCAGTCAGGTCTGGAGTATTTTAGCACTTATAAGAGCATCTTTTTTTTTCTCTTGCCTCTGCTCTCCTTCAGTGGCACTGCATCATCAACTGATTCACCTCTTTCTGCCTGTAATGCACCAAAGCAGAACACACAGTGATGGATCGCATAAGAGGTAAATGTGGAGAGCAGAGAAATTAGGTAGTAGTTCCACGGTGTCACACTTGGAGACAAGGCCTTAAGTCACATCCTGTAATAATAGGGAGCAGGCTGAGTGTTGAGGAATGAATGCAGCGTAAAGACAGCAATGGGTGGGAAAGGTCGACACTCTGCAGCCAGTAATTGTGGAATAATGAATATAATTTGCAGCTGTAAGAGGCATGTGGCTTGCATTAGCAATAATATCTCTCCCTCTATACTTGCACACTTTGGTCCACATAAAGCAGCATGGATTCATAGGCATTAACACAGACACAGGGATATCCCGATGCAGTATAATACGAGTTGTCAAAATAACACACTCAGGTCCTGTATAAGCACTGACTAAGAATTCTGCAGTATAGTCAGACCACAGCTGTATGGGGGAGTAATAAGAGGCAGAGGAAAAGGAGAACAAGCAAAGAATGGGGAGGGGAGAGGCGAAGAACAAGAAGATGGACAGTGGGAAGTGATGGGGCAAGAAAGAATGAGGAAGCGGGAAGGGAAAAGACAGAAAGACGAGAAAGTACAAAAGAGAGGAAAGGAGAACGAGAGAGTAGCAAAAAGGGAAGATATGACAGAGAGGGGAAGCACAGTACATCTCCTGAGATTTAATAGCAGCATCCTGCCCCTGCCATAGATCCTCCTGCCTACGTCTCAATGAGGCACCATCTGTCATGGGCTTGTTACACCCAAGCTCCCTCACACTCCAACCCTGCTTAAAAACACAACACAGAGGAAAGGGAAGGAGGAAACCATGGAGGAGTTGTCGCATTGACTTTAAAATGAGGCTGAATGGGTCAAAGTGAAGCAAGACTGACAAGAGATATGTCAGGGCTCCTGCAATGCTGGCATGTACAGTATGAACCCTGACTAGCATAGATGTTGGCTTCCTCTGGCGCATCTTCTGCCTTTTGCCCTTTTCCACCGACCCCAACAGTTGCTCAAATTTTTCCCTTCCCAGCAAACCCAAGCAACACAGCATCTAATTGGAACGGCTTCAGAAACTTTGAAAAAACACATAGGCTACAGAAATCTGACTGCCCTGGCACTTTAAAACCCTTAGAGGTCAAAACACACCTGTGCCGAGCAAATTTGAATCGAGCAGAACTGAGTTGTTTATAACCATTTTTGATTAATAATTTCCCCCCGCTAGGTCTGCTGGCCAAGTCTCAAAACAATCATTCCTGCCCTGATTAATGGCTTGCTCTAAGCAGTGATGCATGCCAACCAAGATGGAGGGGCTTCATGATGGGAGAATTATATGAGGATTTGTGGTTGTATGGGGGTTTTGGAGCAGAGAGGATAAATCAACTGAGCAACAAAGGTTACTCTAAGTCAATTCTGATGCTTTTTCACGTCACTAGGGATTTCCCTACAGGGTTTGGCTTACCTGAAGTCATTTGAGTGACTGATGACAGGTCTCGAAAAAGTTAAAGGGTTAACACAGCCCTGTTGTTCTTCCTATTATGTGGATCTTAGGCATAGATAGACAGAGACAGACAGAGAGACTCTGGCCCACTTCGAGAGACAGGTCTTGGTTCTATTTCAAGCAGGGCTGTCGCAGGGTCCACAGGATGAGGCTCTTCTTGTTAAGTTTTTAAATCACTATAAACGAAAGGAGACAGTTTATCACCCTCGACATGTCACCCTGATCATTCCTCTCCCTAAATGCTTCATTAAGTCAGCGAAGGAAATTTCACAAACAAGCTTCACACACTTTGCACCTGACTTTTGAAATCACAATAATTAATGTAACCTGTTTGCCACTGGTGTCAACACCAATTTGAACAGGCAACGAAGATTTTACTTGCTGATTGTCAATTAACACAACCCACCCCGTGGCACACACATGCATTCACAAGTACAATGCATTCAACCTTGAACGCTTCTGTGATTCCACATAATGCAAGCCATGCCAATTCTTACTTACTTAATACAAATTAAGTGTAAATTGTGCTTGTCAGTGGCAAGGGGAGAATTTTAGCTCTAGTTTCCTTTTTTTGTCAAACATAAAAAAGTGGAAGGTGACGTTTATAGCAGTGGGTATTTCAATAAATGCGTTGTTCCACTAAGCCCAGTCCTAGGGAATAAACTTAGACCTGACTGGAAATACATTTAACCTGCTATGTGGAGAATATCTGGGGCAAGATACTGCTTTGAGGGCTATACAGGAATGACCTGGCTTTGATTTGGTATGCAGCTTTAGCTTTTTTTTTTATCCTATAGCTTACATGTCCTCTCACTCTTTTCTTAGTGTGGCTTTCTTCTGTATCGCGTCTTTATTTTTATCTCTCCCTCCCTCCCTTCTGACTGATGCTGTGCCCCCTGCCACATGCATATAAACAGCAAAAACACAGAACTTACTTGCCCACCAGGCTGGAGTGAGGCTGATTTCGATCAAATTGCCAGTGTGCCGGTCTCGCCTTTAATCTTTATTGATTGCTAAAAGTTGTTTAAATCTTTCGGAGAAACGATTTCAGATTCTTTCTGTATGGCAGGTAGGATGTTTGCTGCAGCGGACACACTTCCACCCTAACACATGCATGCACACAGAGGCACCGTGGTGACACAGGTTGCCCAGTCAATACGATGATAAAAGGCAGAATAGGAGAGAGGAGAGGAGTGAGATGGAGGCAAAATGTATGAGGGTGGACGGCAGAACAAGACAGACGCACTACAAAGAGAAAATGGAGGAAAAAAGTGTTTTGTTAAGAGGTGAGAGGTGTCAGAGAGGCAAAAAAGGAGAGAAAAGACGAGGTGAGATGAGGAGAACTGGGTATTGATGGGGATAGCGGGTGGTGGAGCTGTTCTGTCAGTCTTGGCACATCGTTCCTCTCATTACAGTTTCACTCCCTGGCTTCATTCTGCTCTTTGGTCCTCCCCCACGGCTAGCCCTGGAGCAGGGATCCATCCAACCTAGCCCTCCTGTCAACACAAGCCCAGCTCAGCAGCTCTGGCCCAGGCATCTGTCAGCCCACACAGTCCCCTGTCAGCCATAGCCTATTGGCCAGTCCATATTGGCACAGCACAGCGGGGAAGAAAAAGAGTATAATATAGCACAGCAGAGCATCCATCAACAAAGCTCAGAGTAAAACAGCGCAGGACATCAACCTAGGCATCCATCACAAGCAGACCCCGCATAAACCCAGCCCCGGTCTCTGAAGGGACTGATAAACAACCACGCCACTTTGTAAAATCCAGTAAAAAAAAAAAAAAAGGTGCATTTAACAAGGCTTTTTGTTTACAAGCATCAGCAAATATTTGCTAGCATTTACAAGCTTTTTTATGTTAGCGGAGACTATGTATTCTGCAAGGGATTATGGGCTTGGAGAGGACTCTGCAGAGGATTGTGAACACAGAGATGCCGTTGTGATTAAAAAAGGGCAGATTTTTTGCCAAATATTCAAATAAATGAAGTCACGCTGGCTAAATAACACAGCTTAGATACTGCATCATTGTGAGGTCTATAGCCAGTTAATGGGATGGATTTTCATTACAAATCGTTCAACCGTGGCTCGCTATTCCAATCAAATTGAGTTCCCTGCAAGCAACTTGTTGAATGTGCCTCAGATCAGGCCAGCCGAAGACAGCCGTGTTCTTATTTCTCATTCTGGCCCAGCAGAGCCCCGGTGCAGCCCGAGAAACCTGGCCCTGCCTAGACACACCTTGACAGATACTCTGCTAGAAGGAAGCAAGAGCTACAGGCAGGCAACTGCTCTGACAAGTGATAGGAAGTTCTCTGTTTCCTGAGTAGTCGCTCATTAGTGCGAACAGGAAATAGCCACTACTGAGCATGTTCTACACTCTGCACCGAGGGTTGTCAGGACCTTCTGGAGGCTTGAGCAGTTGCAGGGAAGACAGACAAAGTGAAGGGCAAGAAGGTCTAGAGAAATTGGACCTGTGGCATAGATCAACGAATAGATCCTTTGATTTCTATTCTGCTGTCCACCTTGAGTGTTGATGGCGAGATGAGAGAGAAGAAACTTGCAGAGAGGAGTACGGATGACCAGGATGGAGGTGATGGGGGTGAGAAAACGAGGATGATGAGAGGAAGAGAAGTGGCAGAGTGGCGAGGCGGAGGTGCGAAGAGATGAGAGGGAAGGAAATAAGGCGAGGGTAGATGAGGAGCAGCGGAATATGGCTCTGATTGAAGTCTGGTGGCATGTACAGCACCATGTGTTGTGTATTTATTTATCTATTTCTTTGACCCATATGGAGCAGCATATGGTGACCGCTAACTGAAAGGAGGTAATATAATTAGGAACATTTGGGTGATTAATAGTCCCAGTCACCTGAATTTATCCAAGAGCTTACATGAAGCTTTGGAGGAGCCACGCTCACAGTATGAGAGCAATTCACAATTATAACTGCTTGTGTCACTTACATAGAGGGTATAATTGGGTGCATCCTGCTACACTGCAAATGTTTCCTCTTTTATTTCACTACATTTCCTCCTTCGTTCATGACCTGGAAACTGATGAGTTCTTGACAGCTGTCATAGTAAGCTGTTTTCATATTAGCTTCAAAGTACCTCTGTTTAAACTGTAGAGTGCTCTTGTAGGATGCTATTGTACCATGGCTAGGAAGTTCAAATCAAAGAATACAACTGTGTTTCATGTCGTCCTTATTTTATAGTTTTAGACACATTGGAATGGCTTTGCTCTGTAAATGTTGTTCAGTTGGTCCACGGATTTAGTCCATACTGAAATATCTCAACAACTATTGGATGGATTGCTATGACATTTGGAACATACATTCATGGCCCCCATAGTAGGCCACATTGTGATCCCCATGACTGTTCACCTAGTGCCACTTGCAAGGTCAAAGTCCAGTGAAATATCTCTCCGTCTCTTAGATGGATTGTGGTAATTTTGTTCCTGGTGCCCACAGTAACGATCCTCAAGACACTGAAATTTGGTACATGCATGTCATCTCAGGATCATTTTTAACAACTTTGCTGATCCATTAACTTTCCATTTAGCACCTCATCGGGTCAGAGTTTAAATTTGTACAATAGTTTGGTAATTCCCACCAGCCTCAGCTGTAGTAAATGTTTGTATGCTAACACACTAAACTATGATGGTGAACATGATAAACATTACAGCTGATAAACATCAGCGTGTTAGTATTGTCATTGTGACATTAGCATTTAGCTAAAAGCACTGCTGCTACTGTAAAGGTAAGAGAGTGGCTAGTTGAATTGCTTCAAATCTATAAGAAACAACTGGTGTTTCATGTCGTCCATTAATTTTATAGTCAATACTTTATATTGGACGACATTGGAATTGTGGCATTTTGCTCGGGGGGGAGAATGTAGTTGTTCAGTTGGTCCAACGGATTTGTCCATATAAAAATATCCTCAACAACTTTGGATGTGATTGCATATGACATTTGGAAAAATAACATTCATGGCCCAAATATAGGCCACATTGTGATCCCCATGAAATCTGAATTGAAGTGGAGTTGCCGTTGAGTATATTTGAAGTTTTAATTTCCCGAGTGTAAAATTGAGTGTAACATGCCTCTTTCGGGTATATTGACCTGTTCACCTTAGTGTCACTTGGCAGGTTCAAAGTCCAGTGGAAATATCCTCTTCCCGTCTCTTAGAAAATGGATTAGTGTGTATATGTTCAGTCTGGTTCCTTCCAAGACAGTAACGCAATCCTCAAGAACACTGAAATCCTTGGCTACATCATTGTCATCTCGAGATCACTTTTATTTTTTAAGAGGGAGAGTTTGAGAGAAGACTGTTTGTTTCAAAGAATCTGTGGCAAGGCTGTTTACAGTTTTGTTTGTTTTATTAGATCATTTTTAACAACTTTTGCTGATCCATTAACTTTCCATTTAGCACCTCATCGGGTCCAGAGGTTTAATAATTTGTACAATAGTTTGGTAATTCCCACCAGCCTCAGCTGTAGTAAATGTTTGTAGCTAACACACTAAACTATGATGGGTGAACATGATAAATTACAGCTGATAAACATCAGCGTGTTTAGTATTGTCATTGTGACATTAGCATTTAAGGCTAAAAGCACTGCTTGCTACTGTAAAGCAGCATTCACAGCTCAAAGCCAAATTTTCACCTTGCGTTTCTTGTGCAAGTATACTCGAGGAATTATTTGTGTTTTAAAAAC
>NW_023340257.1:6634802-6639752 GCF_004916995.1 Morone saxatilis | reverse complement strand
TGGATTAAATATTTGCCTGCTACTACAGTGGTAATGAAAATATGAATGAAAATAACGAATAAACTCTTCGTAAAAAGTCTGAGTTGGAAATGGGGATCCGGACTATTGTAAAACCAATAGCCTGGAGTCCAAGGTCACAGACAAAATATTTTTCAAAGCACTTACCAGATAGTCGCAAGTTCCTTGCTTAACTTGTTCTCCAAGGCAATCTCTTTTTTGTGTCCGGTCTCTGTATAAATATGAAAGTAGTATCAAGGACAAGAACAGCTAATAGTGGGGTGGCACTCCTTTTGCCCACAGCACACAGGTTGTAGAGAAGTGATAGGAATAAAATCTGCTTTTTTAATCTTTAAAAAGTTAAAAAAAATAAACTGTGCTCTGGCTTTCCTTTCCCGGTACAAGTTTCCAGAAATCAGAAGGCAGAATCCGTGTGAACTACGGGTGTTATTCCTCCGCAGAAGCTCTGGCTTTGTGCCCCCGGCTCTCTTCCTGTAGAGCTCCCCGGGCTCAAGCAGACTGTCAACTGTCTGCAACAGCTTTGTCCTGCTTCTTCGATCCCTTCCCAGGACACAAACCACTTGCCGAACAAGCCCCCATGGATATTCGCATTTTCCTACTCCGCAAAGTGGGAAATAATTTTCAAACTCAGGCAAAATATGCGAATGGGGGAAAAATTTTGCATCATTAAATTTTTTCATTCCCCGTTTAAAAAACAGCTTCCCCAACAGCTCCAAAGCAAATTCTTCAACCTTTGCGTTTCTCTGTGCAATCATACCTCGCGAGGATTCATTTGGGGCTGCTTACTTGTGGTGGATAATAATTTGCCCTGGCTTACTAACAGTGGTATGAAAAATTGTTTACTTGTGTGGATAAATATTTGCCCTGGCTTACTACAGTGGTATGAAAAATATGAATGAAAATAACGAAATAACTCTTCGTAAAAAGTCTGAGTTTGGATGGATCCGGACTATGTAAAACCAATAGCTGGAGTCAAGTCACAGACAAATATTTTCAGCACTTACCAGATAGTCCAAGTTCCTTGCTTACTTTTCTCCAAGCAATCTCTTTTTGTGTCCGGTCTCTGTATAAATATGAAGTAGTATCAAGGACAGACAGCTATAAGTGGGGGTGGCACATCCTTTGCCCACAGCACACAGGTTTAGAAGTGATAGGATAAATCTGCTTTTTAATCTTAAAAGTTAAAAAATAAACTGTGCTCTGCTCTTTCCGGTACGGTTCCAGATCAGAGCAGAATCCGGTGTGACTACGGGTGTTTATTCCTCCAGAAGCTCTGGCTGTGCCCCCGGCTCTCTTCTGTAGAGCTCCCCGGGCTCAAGCAACTGTCAACTGTCTGCAACAGCTTTGTCTCTCTCCGATCTTCCCCACACAACACTTGCACAAGCCCCATGATATTCGCAATTTTTACTCTCAAAGTGAAATATTTTCAACTCAGGCAAATATGCGAATGGGGGAAATTTTGCATCATTAATTTTTCATTCGTAAATTCTATGCAAAATTTGCTTTGCTTTCTGTGTGAACACGTCAGGGAATAGGAACCAGGCAAAAACTGACAATGTGGCAGTTACAAGTCAGTTTGAGAGACATTGCTATAAAAGTCTGTGATGTGCTTAAAACTTTTGATGACATCAAAAACGCTTCAATTAACATCTCACCTCAGTGACACACATGAAATACTTCTTCAGCACCAGGAGGCAAGAGATCAGGCAAAAACATGAAAGGCACATTTCTATCTTACTGCTTCATAATCTGCACTGATGTTGTAAGTAAAATAATGCTGCTTCTGCGTGATCAGTTACATTTTAAATTTCAGTAACAATTATGCCAATGAATATGTATACAAGTCAGTTTATTTAATTACACAATCATTTAATTACCAGTTTTTGAAAATGTCATTTTCACGTGTTTAAATAATCTTCACAGCAGTTTATTGCTGTTTTTAGAAAGTGTGGTTTATTTTCTATTTTTCTGTGTTGAATTCTACTACAAAGGCGGTTCCTTTCAATCACCCTTTTTCCACACAAGTTTCATCTCATCTCAAATCCACTTGAAGAGTTTAAAGCATTTCACATTTACATATTAATTGCATGATGAATGTCTGTTTACAATTGGCTGAGTAACAATTCTGCAGTCTCTGAACTGTGTTTCTAGCGATCACAAAGCATCAGGCTGCTTTAGACCTCGGAAAAACCTAGAATCTGCATTTGCCATCGATATAGAAAGGAACAGCTTGCCACAGATTCTTTTGTTGGACAACAGTCTCTGTTCACTCTCCCTCTGTAAATAGTAATAAAAGTGAGTCAGTGAGTGTGTCGTGACAATTTTACCCAAAAGAATTTTGCATGTTTAACTCAAACACTGGGAATTTACTTCAGATATCTACGAATCTGCATCAATCAGACTACTGACCAGAGTTGTGTTCTACAAGAAAATCACTAATTAGACAAATCTGTAATTATAAGCTGCATATGAATAATGCAAGAAAACATTTTCTTTCCAGGAGGTATTGTTTCTTAAACATATGTGTTGCAAGTTTATAGTTAAATCATAAACTCTATGAAATGTTTGTGTAGTAGACAGTTGTCAGATCACAACTCAGGATCAGTAACGGCATACTATTTAATCTTTAAAGTTGCTGAAAGAAACAACTGAAGGAAACTTGTCATTATCCTGTTCACGTCTCCCCGTTCTGTCTTTCATTTTTTGTTTTTTCACCACTTCCCGTTTATTTTACAGTAGATGACTGGAAATGATCAGGTATCACACCAAAGCATGTTATTGACCCACCGGTCCACGTTCTCATTCCTCAGTCAAGTTAGCGACAGAACTACTTGGTTAGGTTAAGGAAAAGATTGTGATTTGGGTTAAAATAAAATCACGTAGATTAATGTAGGTATTTAAGTTAAAAAGAGTTAGTGTGGATTATTGGTTTCATACGGGAAACAAACTGCAGTCTCCTGTATTAAAGTCCTGTGTTTGGCCCATTCATCCATCCCAACCTGCTCCCTACCTCTACTGGCACTGCACCTTTATACACAGATTTACTTGTGACACTGACACGTTATCCTCCAGTGGATTGGCGGGTCTATTACATGTTTTGGTGTAAGACTGGGCTGTAATAATGGAGAGAAGTTAGCTCAGAGAAAACAAACAACATACAACCACTCATTCAGCCAGGGCAGTTTATTGCTTCACTGCAAACACTTAAAGCTGTTCAACTTGTCACTGTATGTCTATATGTTTCACTGATACAGAGCATTGTCACTTACATAGTTGTTAAACAGTCAATCATGGCATTAGAACCTTTGCACACATAGAAAAGAACTTTAGCTTTATTATCTTGAAGAATCTGACAAAATTATTACATTTCATATATTAGATTGCTCTTACAATAAAGCAAATGTGCATTTGGTCAAAAGGAAATAAGGAGGAAAATTCCTGCACAAAATTAAAAGTAACAGCAGTGCTATACAGTACATTCTATACAGTACATTTTATATACTGGACAGTGAACAATGACACATCATGTCTCAGTAGCTGATACTGTTGACCTCTTTTTCTCCAACTCTGCAACACTGTTACAGACTGAACAGTATGTTATGCATATGCCTATTGCAGCGCTACACTGGAGCTACAGTACATATTGCATTTCTATTTAGTGAAATATTTTTATGTTTTGTGCACATTTGTCATTTACAATTTACAATGTACTGTATATAATTATTTCTGTACTTTTGGAAGCACCATGGTCTTGACTTGGAATATACTTAAATAAAGTAAAGTTCTAAGGGTTTGAACATGTAACTTGCATCAATCACTCACCGCAGGGGCTCATCATTCATAGATTTTTTTCCAGACATAAAAGCTCAAAGCTCACACTAAATCTGAGTCATAAATGATCTATATTATATGGATTGAATTATCAGAGTTATGCTCCATTTTAGTGCTCCAGATGTTTCCCCTGGAATTTAGGAATCCATGCCTTTTATGATTTTAGGGAAAGAGCTCATATAACTGTCCATGATTATAGGAAAATGTGTTGGAATTAGTTTAGCTTTTGACTAGAGTATCTTAATTAAAGCCCTGAAGACACGAAAACAACTTCTTAGTGAGGAAAGTAAAACCTGGACATCAAAATGAGTCAATAAATACAGTGAGATACCTTGGTTCTGCACAAAGGGAAGCAACATCAACAGGGATTCAAGCTGCGAGTACAAGCCTTCAATAAATCTGACATCCAGCTCCCACTGGGTAACAGGCTGGGGTGACTGCACCACCACTTTTGTTCATCACCCGGGGTCACCTGCCAAAGACAGCCTCACTCCACTGCTTTGCTAATCTACTCTCTTGTAGCCCAACACACTCCAAAACAGTGTGCACAGCCAAGGCTCAGAGAGTCGCGGGAATTTGCATGTGAGGCGCATCCACTGTCGGCTTGCATTACAGCTGATATCCATTCTCATTGATTCCGACGTCTTCTCACATTTACATTTATTCATTAGGCAGACGCTTGGCTCCCATCCCTCCTGTGCGAGATGTCTTAGCTGGAGCTTACTTGGCGTACTGTTCTGACAGTGTGCAACAAGAAATAAACAAGAGGATACTGGTGTCCTTTCTCATCCACAGGAATAGGCTCACTGTTAAAGGAGATGTATTTATCAGAGAGAAAGGGATGCTGATTTAAAGAAGGAGGCTGAGAAGGAGAGAGGGGGTAAAGAGAGACAATGAGAGGGAATGTGTGGGATGAAGAATTGAGGATGGAAAGGCGAAAGACATGCTCCTAAACTTTGGCTTTTCTTTTAAGACCACAGGATAAGTGGAGTGCTGAGTTGTCTGATTAGTAGAGGTGTGAATTGTCACTGATCTCCCGATTCGATTACGATTATCATGTCAGCGATTCGATTCGATTCGATTCCTCGATGCATCACGATG
>NW_023340257.1:6620209-6634702 GCF_004916995.1 Morone saxatilis | reverse complement strand
TATATATATATATATATACTTTCTTTATCCCCGAATGGAAATTATAGGCAGACCTAATAGGACTCAAGCTGTTGCAATTAGAATGGTAGGATTTATCTTTAGAACCTTTGACTGACACGTCTTTCATTTCTATGATTAACATGATAATTTGACATTTTCTTGCTTCCTCTGAACTAGGTGTGAAAAAATGCTCCAATAAGTTAAGGTCATAATCTGTCGATATCCACATCCAATGACCCCTAGCCCCTTTTATACATACCCCAAGTGTTCATATGTGCAAGTAACATTTATGTAAAGCTGAAACAAGCAGTTTGGATTCATTGAATAGAAGAATTTAGCTGCTCCCAGCTCATTCAATGTGAGGGTTTGGTGTGTTTTTTCCCCTTTTTATAGCACTATTAAATATTTTTGGGTTTTAGACTGTTAGACTAAACAATCTTTTTTAAATTGGGATGTACAGTATTTCCGTGACCTGTCATACGTTTATTCTGTATGTGACACACTTATGACCTTATGTTCGACTGAATGTCCTCCGTTCGGGTGTATGCATTTCACTCAGACTGCAGATACTTCAGCCAAGTTAAACCAGACTGCACTGTCCCGATTTCTTGCCAACATGGCTTGTCTTAGTTACCATCTCTTAGACTTCATATGTAGCAGCAGAAAATAGCTGAGATATTTTTTAACAAATGCAACAAGTTAATTTGTACTCTGAACAGAACTCCAACAACATTTTGACAGTCTACAGACAGATCTCTCCACTCTCAGGGACCTCAGGGATGGAAGAGTGGAGGTATTACTGGAAGGAATGTTCACTGGGCACATGTTATAGAGGAGACGTAAAATTGCAGAAAAGGAATGAATGCTAGTCCGCCCTTGAACTATGGCCCCTGCCTCTCAATGCTTCAGTGCGATAGCGTGCACAAAGAATTATGCATAAACGCGTTAGAGACAGGGTGGGTCGGGTAGAACATGAATAAATTGACAGACAGACATATGACCTGCGAGTGGCTGTAGAGCCGTTTGTACAGCCTCGCCTTTTATTGGTTTCAGTTTAAGCCCAATCTTTAAATCTACACACTGGTCTCATTTAGCCCAACTCATGCTAGGTGTGGCACAGTGGCAGTCGAAAGGAAACCAAAACCAAATGGGCCCCGGGCTTGGCCCCTTAGCTGAAGCCGCCGTTGGTCCCTCCAGGAGCTGGCTGCTGTCTAGTGGCTACCCAGGAAGAAAGGAGTGTAAATCAGGCTACACAGGCGTGGTCCGCCGCACAGCTCACCACTGCACAGCCAGCCACATTGTAGACTGGCAGAGGGACAGTCAACAGACACATGCCCCATATCCTAACGTGCAGTGAGGGGTTCACAGAAGGTAGGACAGACCAGCTGTGTGTGTGTGTGTGTGTCTGTGTGCGTGTATGTGTTACTGTTTCGGAGGGCATTTGCTCTTAATGAAGAAAGACACCTCCGGCAAAACAGAAAAAGTAAGAGGAGGACGGGGAGGGGAGGGGCTAAGAGCAGCACAAGTCCTATAATGTGCCAGTATCATTGGAGGTTTGGAGCACTAAGAAAACAAGCGCCATGACCAAACTTCATGAGGCGAGCAGTGAACATGCAGTCTGGGAGGAGGTGGAGGAGGAGAGGAGGCGACTGAGTGCCCTGCCAGCCCCGAGATTTAAACCAGAGCTCTTGAGTTTGTTGACTTTCTCGTAAGAAGGCAGCAGCCGTGCCAGCTCCATTTTAATTCACATGGCTACTTTGCATGAGAGATGGTGAAAGCGTACCTTTTAGTACTTTGTAAATGAGCCATTTGTTTTAATTTCACAGTTGGTGTGTTGTGTGGTTATGTATGTTTCTGCTCTTGAATGTGTCAACATGTTTGTCTGCAGAGAAATTAAATTGGCCTATCTGTTTTGTATGACTGATATTGCTCATGTGCCAGCCTCAGAAACAGTGTACAAATACCTACTTTTTCTCCCAAAAGTAACAAGTAACAATAAGACAACCGCATGTAGTTGATAGTTGTATCGACGTCCCCTGTGATTGATATTGCCAAGTATTGTCATGTCTCACCTCTATAAAAAAAACTCCTGTGTTGGTTCAGAGAAGATAACCCGTAGCTACAGTACATGCTGAAAGGAACCCACAGTATAAACATGCATGAGGCAGACGGTTATGGATATGCTTCACTGACAATAAACGTGCCAGTACACACCCAAGATCACAAATGCAACCCCTGCATACCACCTATAGACCTATTTTTCCAAAGCCAAGTGACTGAGCACCAGTAGCATTAGAACTTGAACACTTGAAGAAAAAAAAAATATTTTCTTTATACTTCCCTCCCCTCTCCCTCACACTAGCGTCCTCCCCTATACATTCAGTAGCATAATGCTACTGTACTTGAGATTGTGGATAATGGCAACTCTCTCCTTGCAGATAACACAGTAAGCAAGCACTATAAATTCCACAGAAAAGCACAGTCTGTGCTGTCCTCTGAGGTTTAGAAAGAGACATTCTGGTGTCGGGTGTCAAGTGCACCATGGTAAATCAGAGGACTGTTGGTCCTAGCTTAAGTGTCTATGTTGACAAGTTAAACAGTAGGGGTGTCATTTTTCATAAAACCAAACTTGAAAGAATGAGAAATAACACATAAATCATTTGAATGTTACACAGCCCAACCCTAAACTATGCTGTAGAATTTATATACTGACGTTCATTTAGTCATTGGGTGACAAGAGAGCAGGTGACTTCAGACATGTTGTCATGGTGCCTATACTAAGTTGCATACAGTTGTATTTCAGCCTCACCAAAGCCCTGGGGGCGGGTGTTCATTCTAAGGGACAGATTTCACAGTCCAACTGGTCGATTTTGGGACGTGTTGGTGGCACCTCTCATTTTCTCCAAGTTTGGTCTGTCTTTAAGCCAAATTTCATTTGATCATTTCCTGTGAGAAAAAGGGTTAGCATTCCCCCGCCCCCCCATCCCCCAAAACTTGGACATTTGGCTTTAGAAGACGCTGCAAAGTCAGCCACTTAAGAGACCTAGATTTCCAGTGGACAAACCCAAACAGACAGATGCCTTTAAATGGGAAGCAGCAGTTGCACTAAAGCTGGAATGTTTACAAAAGTATCCTTGTGACCACAAATCACTGGTGTATATACACAGGCCACAACCAGACCAACACGCAGCAGCGGAAGAACATGGGAGCGTCATATGGCTCTGATGCAAGAAGCCAAAGACAACTGGATGACATCAGTCGGGTCTACCACAAAGCAAAGTGATATGTGAGCTCAATTTTGTGAAAATTGAGAATCACTGCTGACTGCTGCATCCTTGTGTATTGAACTGAGTGTCTGGGAGGTATGTCATTGGTTAAACAAGAAAACTGGAAGACAAAGGACAATACACAAAATCTACTTCTTGAATTGTTAGCACAAGATACACAAAACCAAAATCAACACAAGATTATATATATGAGATACTTTTGGCAGCTTATTTGCAGTGTGTGCATGCTCAACAATTACTTTACTCCATTACCTGCTCATATGAGCCTCCTCCACTCGCTTTGATGTGGAATTAGTAAAACCAGCTGTTATTTACTTGTTTTCCGTTTTCTATTTCATTTCATTTATTCTTCCCCTTTCACATGTGATTTTGGGGAATGGGCGATTCAGTGAAATATTATAAGCGTAAGCATTCAAACAACGCTTGCTATGTTTCTGTAACCATGCAAAACATCTGTGTTAAAACTGCAAAACTTTAGGTAATAAAACGTATTAGAGGCTTACCAAAGAACTCTTGGTGTGTCTCAGCATTTTACACAGACCAGCAATTTTATAATCTAATCAATTTCTCATTATGATGTGGGTCTATTTTTGATTTCTGTGCCAAAAGGTTAACACCCCCGTCACATGTTCTGCCAAGAACTAAATGAATTTCTCTGATTCTGCCAAATACCTCCAAAAGGGGCTTAAGCAGGCCCCATTTCAATTGCCTTCCATTAATGTTAACTTTTTGCCCTAAAGTTAATAAAAACTGAGCACTGTCTACTTTAATTTTAAGATATGGAGGTTGTTGCTCATGCCTCTACTTTTTCCTACATTTTAATAGCTCTCACAATTCAAAGATTTTAGATTATTTAGAAAAGACTGAGGTGCAGAGTTAAGTGGCTTATAATAGCTTTTCAGTTAAATTGAGTTTATGGTTAAGAATAGCGGTTGTTTTATGGATAGTCCTTCCGCATTTCTCATTAGTCTCAAGAAAACAAAACAAAATCTTGGCCTTGTGGTTTCGGTGAAGTGTTTACTTCTCTTATGGGTAAGAATGACAAGTTTATTGGAGATCAGCACTGACATTATTGGAATCATTCATACAAGCTGAGCATTTATCCCATTGATCTCGACCTTGAGATGGGCTCTCAGAGACCATCTCTTCCTCAAACCTAGACATGGTCTGCTGGCAGGTCACAGCTCGTTAAGTTGAGCTCTGGGCTGTCCTCAGATCTGGTCTGTATGACTCCGGCAGAGGACAATCCGGTCGGGCCAACTTTCTGTCAGCAGCTCTAAGGTTACACTGCCTGTCTTTGGCCCTTCCTTGGCTTCACTTTAAAACCTGTTGGAGGGGGACAGGATTTATACAGATCTCCCTGTCAGGTGATTCGGGGAACAATACCATGTATGTTCCCATATATGTCCTTCTTAGGTTTTTATAGACAGGTACCTGTCTTTAGACTAGGGTGTACATGTTCATCCACATACAGTATGTCAAGTGTATCCAACTATACAAGACTAAAGCTACACCTGAACAATGTTCAGTGTCTGCCATATTTCTATAGAGACATTTTTGAAGTCTTAAGAGAAACGTGAGTGCAGAAGACTCAAAGCCCCACTGTAATCAGTGTTAGAAGACAGTCTAGTAGATAAGGCTTGTGTAAATATTGTCTGAGTATATTTAGATTGTCATGTTGAATGAAGGTACCAGCATACTACCAAGCTTCAGTGTTAGTGTAAGGCTGATGGCAAGCATGAAAGCCCTATACAGAGCCTTTATGGTTTAAAGACTTTGTTTTGTGTCAGTGACATGATTGTTCAAAGTCTCTCTGCTTGCCAAAACATGTATTACACTTGTTGAAATGAACACATGAAGCATTTTTCTAGAAATGTTAGACATGCTCTTGCATGTGTATATGATGAAGTAAAACTCTTGACCCAGTTATCAAAGTATCACAACCTGGTATATAAGTTGTGTAAAGAAAAAGAATAGTAGTGCATCATTCACTTCTTGTCCAGATTGTACATGAGACTCAGAAGGCTGCTTTCTTAAACAAATGCCACATATCGGATAACATATACACAACATTATAGCTAAATACCTTTCCTTATCACATCATAGGTTTACAATGATTCCAACTGTGCAAAAGAGCAACCATTATTATTAATCTGCCTCTGGCTCTATGACTGGACGAGGATAAAGTGGGTGTGTGTGTGTGTTAGGGCAGTGCCGATATTAAACCTCTATTACAATCGAAGCTTCACTTTTTCCAAAGTAAAGAAACGTCAAAACAATAGAATTTTAGTGGTGATGTCAGGTTATGTTTTCTATCTAGCTGCATCTACAGAGGAATTACAGCCAGGAGAAGTCCAATCAACGTAAGAACATTTTTCAGTGATAGAAACAATAGCTATTACTCATATGTAATGTCAAAAACCTAGAACTGCAAGACAAACACTGAAATGACTATTAGGAGACTTATTTGTTGAACCTGCGGACTGTCTGCCTGGGTAAAAAAAAAAAAAATCCAAATACATTTTATTTTCCATTATTACATCTCTTGGAATGGAAAATGTACTCTAATTCCCAGATAAATCTCTTCTTCTGTTTCCTGTCTTTTCCAATTTGTTTCGCATAAGGTCATTCCAGATTTTACATTCCGATAACATGATAACACAGGTTCTCTGTGTTTTATCTTTGAAGTAGAGTTGGTCACAGTCAGAAATATCAATTACGGATTTCTGTGTCCTTGAGTATAGAAAAATATTTTTAAGATTAAGTAGTATTTCCTTTTAAAACGGTCAGTACTTTATTCTCTCAGAAAGTCTATAGCGTTTGTTTGCACTGGCTTCATTGTAGTGTTTGTCTGACCACTGCATGACCACACTGGAACAAAATCCCCTCTGACCAGAACTGTTATACACAAATGTAATTATGGTCATTTCGATCAGATTCTATCTTAAGGCCTCACTCATATTTCAGTGTTTTTTGATGTTTTGATTTTTTTGGCATACATCCCTTTGTGAATGCTAAAATGAAAAGGTACACATAGATACTATCAGCACATTGTTGGGGAAAAACTTCTGTAAATTGGTGCATTACTAATATGAAAATACATTTCCAATTTTGTCTCATGTTTGCATAACACAAGTCTGAAACAGGAAAACATCCCGTGGCAACATGAAATATTATTTATTAATATTTCAATTACTTCAGTCCATATTTGCTACAATAAAATTTCGACATTTTGCAAAAAAAAAAACAATGATTGCTGGTAATGAGTCTTTCAAAATTGTTATTTTTAAGGATGCAATGACATTTTGGAAGTAGTGTCTAAAGCCTTTGTTCTCGCAAACTGCCATTCATACTTCTGTGTTGTATTCTTACAGCTACACATGTACAAATTCACAAATTCACAAATCCACATCCACATTTAAACTCAGCCTTCTACCACTGGATGGTTGGTTCTTTTAACAAGAACAACTCTTCATGTCGTCCATTTAAACAGTCTGTGACTTTCCAGTTTGACTTTGTGCAAGCTAATTCACATAGGCCTACAGTCAGTAAAATGGCATTATACTTTGAGGTCCGTCTGCAGGTTGAACCCAGAGACTGTAGCCTTTTGCTATGTAAAAGACAGTCAGAATTAATTATTTACTGAAATTGTTTAAGAAACTGGCCTTGATAGTTTGGTAAAACAGAAATGTTAAAAAGACAACTGAAGTTGGCATTTCCTTGGACTGGTTGAACAAAATGCTAAATGCTAATGGACTAAACTATGGCAGTAAGACACAAGGTGTACAAAAGACTTTCTTTCAAAGAATAATTTGAGGGAATATCTGTATTCGCTCTCTGGCTGAGAGTTAGATGGAAAGATTTGTACCACACCCTTCTGTACAGTAAACATGAAGCATAAGCCAGCATCTGGTTAGCATAGCTTAGCACAAAGACTGGTAACAGGGGGAAATGGCTAGCCTGGCTCTGTCCCAAGGTAGAAATGTATTCATATTTAATGGACAGGTATGGGAGTGGTATCAATTTTCTCAAATAACTCTCAGCAAAGAGAGTGAATCAGCGTACCATCCCAAATTGTCAAACTGTTCCTTAAATTTGAGACAAGATACTACCTTATGTTAAAAGCTGGAGTAAATACCTGGAATAAATGAATCATTCAAACTAAATTTGCAAAAGGGGGCAGCATAAACCTTTATAAGAAAAAAACTGTGTCAACTAGTCAACTAATTACTTCTGTAGAGATTGCATATGTTTATATGAAACTTTTATTAGTGTAACACAAAAGACAGGACATTATTATGCAAAACCTGGTGTGTGTAATGTGCATGCTGTGTCCTCAAGGCTCAGTTAGGACATAGAGGGTAAGACAAACAAAGCAAAACACAGAAAAAATAAAGTTAAATCCAGTTGCAATGGCTGAACAAAGTGCGGGACTTCAACACCAGAGACTGGGGTTCACATCCTGAGTCCTACCTGTGGTTAGGCTTAGGCAACAAAAAGCACATATGTTAAAGTTAGGAAGAGATCGTAGTTTAATTTAAATGCTAAAGACTCAGCACTAACCTTAACCAAGTGATGTGAGTGCTGCAACATAACCATAAAAGGTTTATCATACTTTATTTGCTACAAGCAGATGTAGTATGGAAAGATCGGATATTGTGGGAAAATCCAATGAAATACACCATCAGTAAACATACTAAATGTATCAACATTTTGCAACTTGCTGAACACATTAATTCACAATTTTTCTTCATCATGAACAGAAAAGGTAAGACAGCATCACATTTCCTTCAAAACGTATTTGCCGTTAAAAATCATCATCATCATCAACATCGGGGAGGAGATAATATTAAAAACAAAATTTTCTACATTAAGTCTCATGCCTGTAAATTCTTCCTGTCACGAAGACAAAATTCATTCAAACTGACATCACATCATGCTGTTGCTTTTAGTGTTGGTGTTGCATTTACTGGAGCTGGTTGCAATCTGCGGCTTCAGCGCTAGATGGCACTAAATCCTACACACTTGTCCTTTAACTAGATTAGTTTATTCCGCTAAATTCCTGTATGATGTTTTACAGTGTAGTTTGAGAATGACAAATATTTATTTGAATAATTTCTTGGAGAGTTATCATACTTAAAATAAAAATGATGAAGCTGTTAAAAGGTAAGACATGAAGGAATTCAAACTAATGAAATAACAATATTCTGTCCTTATGTGTGTAGGTGGATGTTTATGACGAGGGATCGTACACCTGCTCCATACAGACTAAGCAGCAGCCCAAGACCTCACAGGTCTACCTCATTGTACAAGGTAAGTGGCACGCACCTGAACACTACCAGCGAACATATAAGATGCTGCCTGTCCATGGCAGATGGAAAGATTTTAAACTTTGAAACTGGCTAAAGATCATGATACGCTAAACAGAAACTTGCTGCCACTCATCAGCTGCAAATTTCTATTATTATACGTGTATTCATTTTAAATTAAATCCTAAATGTCTAAAGAGTCAGAGACATCATTGTGCACACGCAGCAGACATCTGTGTCACTACCACACTATTATTAGATGTTGAAATGTGTTCCCCTAAGGTGTCTTTGAGGAAAATATATGAATATGTATTGTCAGGAAAGAAAAAAAGCTATATGTCACAAATGTCCGCCTACAGCAACAGAATTTCTTGTTCCAGTTCAAATAAATCTTAAGTGCACTTGAAAAGCCTTCAGCAGTATTTTTCCATTTCAAAGGATAGGAAGTTATTTCTCCTGAATGGAGACAGCGGGAAAGTTGAGAGCAAGAGATAATCATCAGGAGAGTGACAGAGAGAATGTGCTCCAGGATTTGATACAAGGCCTGGAGGGTGGAAATTAAGTTTATTTTATTATTATTTTGGCCAAAATGTCCTCTAAAAGTTAGCTTTTGGGGTTTAAGGTTGTAGCTGCTAAGATGAAAGAGAAATGCTACAACATCATGAAATTGTTGTACATAAGACGGCTGACACAAAAAGGAAGTTTTTTATATATTGTGTGCACATTATTCTCTGTGAAATGAAAACAGCCTAATTGTTAAAGAAGCATTTTTTAAAATTCAGACTTTATCTTAACACAAATTATCCAACCGTAGTAATGCAGACAACACACAAATTTACATAAAGGCATTACCAAGCAGCTATGGTGCATTGAACAAATTAGTGACTGGACGTGCCAGAAGTCCCTCAAGTTAAACAAAGATAACAACAGAAATAATTGTTTTTCGTGCCAAAAAATAATTATTAAAAGTCAGCCTGCTGATACCGTAGACATATAGCAAGAATTAAAGGACTAAGACCAAGGACGTAAAAAGCTTCACTCCAGTTCTCAGATCTTTACAAAGTCTTCCAAACACACATAAATATTCCTTACCTTACTTCAGTACTACAATGTATAATAATTTAAACTTCTTAAAGGAATAGTTTGAAATTTTAGGAAATATACTTTACGTAATTTTTTTTGCTGAGAGTTAGATGAGAAGATCAACCCCATATGCATGTATCTGGATCCAGCAGCCGCTTAGCTTAGCTTTTTTTTGTACAGATTAATCAAAGGGGGTATAACATGTTAATTAGTGAGCCTTTGAGGTGCTGGTGAATTTTGTTACCTTCAGACAAAGCCAAGCTAGCTGTTTTTCTCCTGTTTCCAGTCTTCCAGTCTTTATGCTAAACTAGAATATCCTTTAACCGCCATATTTCATTTCACTGTGCTTTCACTTTCCTCTCTATTAAACTTTGTCTAATGAAGAGAAAAATTAAACAAATAATCTTGGCCAAAGCAACCTCATTAAAACCCATATTCTCATCTTCTCACTTCTCCATGTTACAGCAAACTTCAGGATCGTGATTGTTTTTAACAGTTAGAATAGTTGGTCATTTTACTTCTTCTTTAAACAACTGAAATGTCTCTGAATTTGCTAGTAACCTCTCGGGACCATGAAAGAATAAGAGTAATAAAAATTGAGCTGTGCATCAAGGCCAAAAAAAAGGGAGTTCATTATCCATCATAATGCCATTGTCAGGTCTCTGTAGTCTCGTTTTCCAAAGCCACAGTTAGGTGACGTAAATTGTCAGAAATAAGCAATAAGCCTGACAGACAGTGCAATACCTGAATGCTCAAAAAAGGGATCTCCTATACTTTGTTTGTTTGCATGTGTGTGGGTGTGTGTGTCTCTGTATGCTTCCAGCTATGAATCCTTCAACTGTCATCTCTCCAGTATCCCAAGAAAACATATTGAAGCACTACGTTGAGTGCTGTTTATGTACAGTGGCAAATCTAATGTTGTAGCTCAATACATTTCACCACAGATGATTGTTCCATCAATCAGAGTTTGTTTGTGTTTTAACTGCCCTTTACATTTTAAACCTACTGGCTGTCTGATGTCTCCAGATAAATACTACAGGCTGTCAGTGTAGGAAATGCACCACTGTGTAATTTCCCCATACACAATGGCCTACTAGAGAACTTCTCATCCAGCTATGAACTGAAGATACCATCCATTAATAGCATTTTTAAAGGTCAATATGTGAATTGATGCTCCTCTTCTTGGATCCATGGTAGCAAATTGCCTCTCCTTCCCAGAATCCATTGTGTCCGATTATTCAGTGCTTGATCATTGGAATGTCCTGCGTCGACTTCCAGAGTTTCTATAAGCGCCCTCGTTTATCACGGCTAATGCGACAGTTATAGCCAAACATTGATTCTGTTGCTTTTTTTCCTTGCTACTTTGTCCTCTGCTCTGCCTCTCAAAGTCCCATTCAATTTTGCTGCCATTGTTATACTCATCTGTTGTATTTCCCCACTATGTGGGTGTAATCTTCTCCTTGAGGTTCAATTCAGCATCTTTCATCTAAATTGCCATACTGTGCTGAAGGTTTCTGGCAATTACTGTGAATGTGTTACTGTGAACAAATACTGTGAAGGTTTTATTTACTTTTAAACTATGGTCAAATATTGAAAACAGATGTGAGGAAACGACTGAATGCTGAATACTGATTAGATAACAAGTACATAAGTAAAATGCTTCATGAACAATCCACCACTTATTTAACTTCAACTTCTGCTTTGGTCTAGTTCTATTCAACAATTTTTCCACTCACTAAGGGAAGATAAGAATGTGTCTTTTTGTGTGGCTCCACCATACCGTCACATACAGAAACCTAAACCAAGCCCCCCAAAACCCAATCAACTCTGCAGGATAATAATTCACCCTCCCTTCATCTTTTAATGGGTATGAAAATGTTCCAAACATCAAACATTGCCCCTGGTTACAGACCCGAGAGCGGGTTCACATAACCAAAGCTGACAATTTTCTGCTAGCAGGGACAGGGACGTAATTGGAAAACAAATGATCAGACAAAGTAAATTTGCGCTGGATGAAAAAGTGGCGGACTCGCAGGGCTCAGACGAGTGGTACCAAGCTGCAGGGTGACTGCACATGACAAGAATCCCAACATCATGGCCGCCTTTCCACCCCAATCCAATTTGATCTTTGTAAAACACAGATATAGAAGTTTAGCAGATGGGCAAGCCCAGGCCAATATTGGGATGATTTGAAGGTTTGACTTTGATATTTGCCAAGTCTATTAGCTAACCGGATATGTTTATGTTTGTGGTAATGTCAGTATAAGTGTGTGTGTGTGTGTGCGTGCTACTTGCATACGTCTACAGTACTATGTCTGAGTTGGGCTGTGTTGTGGTAATAGTGGTTATTGCAGATTCAGACCTTTGTTTGATTTATGGTCACAGCTGTAAATCAGGAAAAATGTTCTTCTCTTGCTAACTTTTTCTTTTAATCAGTAAACCTATCCATTTCACTTTTCCCGTAGCCTATGAAGAGGTATTATAGAGTTATATTTTACGCCCTTTGAACTTCAACCAAATATCACCCCATTAAAATTATAACTGTGCTACAGCATTGATGGGATTTTTGGAGTTTGCATAAAGTTCAGGTTAAATATTCAACCATTTGATCAAGCTGGAAAAAGTATACTCTGTAGACACTGCGTGTGACAGCAATCCCAGTGAGGGGGAACAGTCTGTGCTTTCATGCTGATATCTACGGTGTTAAATCATGTCTGTAGCCCATATAAACTGCTTGGCTGTCATTAATGATACTGTTCCATTCCTAAAGGACAGGCAGCAGGAGTGCATTTCTCCAACTGTAAAAGAAAAATATTTGACATATTAAAAAGTTTAATAGCTTATAACTATTATCATACTGAGCTAAAGCTTTCTTGAATCCATTTGCATAAGACTAATGTAACTTGGGGACATCCAGTGATCTGCCATAATTGTGAATATAATAAATAATATAATTTAATATAATTTTACTTTGTGTGTTAAAACACTCTTCTACCATTTCTTACTTACACGCATGGCCTACCAAATGCTCAACATTATGGGGTGTGACTGACACTATTAAACAACTAACACCATTACTGTACTTAAACAGCGGGCAGTGAAACAGGATTAAACAGGAACAACAGACTGACATAGTTGCAAGCAGGAAACAACACACCATAAACCTGAAATAACTCAACAAATTGGACAGTTTACCATGAGTGTTTGTACATATATCCAGGGTTAGTTAAGGCCAGAGGTTGAATTCGACTGAAGTCTCCTGACAAAATTTCCATTTATCCATTAAAATATCTCAACATTGGGTGCCCGGTTAGCTCAGTCGGTACGAGCTGGTGACCCATGTACGGAGTTGCTGCAGCGGCCCGGTTCAAATCCGACCTGCGGCCCTTTCCTGCCTGTCATCCCCTCTCTCTGCCCACCTTTCCTGTCCATCTACAGCTGACACTATCTAATAAAGCCAATAAAAGGCCCAAAAAAAATAACTTTAAAATATCTCAACATCTTCGAGATGGATTGGCACAACATTTAATACAGACTAGTGACTTTAGTGATTCCTTTAGTGCCGCCATTAGCTTGACCTTGAGTGGTTTTGAGAGAAATGCCTCAGCAACAATTGGATGGATTGTCATACAATTTGGTACAGAGAGAATGAATTGTAATAACCCTAGTCTTTTCATTTAGCCCTAGTTTGGGGACCAAATGAATCTTCCAAGCTCATGTTTTATGCATTTGTGAATTAGTCTGGCCCTTCCAGGCCCCAACATCAGGCCAAAATTTCAGTTTGTCTAATACTTTGGTTAATCACCAAATCTGTAAAACCTTTTAACTTTCCATCAGCATCAGCTGGACTTTTTTTTGCTAGTTTTCAAATGTTAGCACGTTAATGCACTTAACTAAGACGCATAGAACATGATAAACGTACATGTACCTGCTGACTATCAGCGTCATTGTTAGCACGATAGCATGCTGATGATAGTATTTAGCTTAAAGCACCACTGTGCCTGAAAACATCCTCAGAGAGCAGCTTGCATTGCTGTAGACTTGTAGTCTTGTTTAATGCTCACTACTACATTATTTTGATAATTAGGGAGGGGGCCACAGCTTGTTATCAAATTTAATGAGGAGGAGCAGTAAAATATTAGTAATGTTATGGAGGGCCTTGCTAAAAAAAAAGAAAAAAACCTTGCACATTAACCCAAATATAGCCCCAATCCCCACCCCAATAATTTTCATACAGTCATTTATACAACCCGCAGCAGTGTTTCAGCAAATTCAGCAAATCTCAGCATGCTATGCAAATGTGTTTTAGAAAATGCAGAGGCTGGGGAGTGATTCATTCATCTTATGAGGTCCTCATATAATACTCATCCCACAGGAGTGGAACTTTTAGTTCGTTTAGCCCTTACTGTAACTCACAATCTGCCTGCAGATTGCTGACCCCAATCAGAAATATTACAGCTTGTTGAACTCTGATTCTGATTTTCACTTGTGTGTCCAACAGCAGTATTCATTTGATGTGACTATTTCAGCAGTTATACAAATATTAGTAACCACCACCAGTGAGTGATTCAGCTTTTAGCATGCGGGGTCTGAAATCATTGGCCTAATCGCTAGCCACAAGTAAATCAAAAGTAATTCTGTTGAAGCGTGTGTCCCAAGCTGACGGAGCCATAACAGCTGGTACTATTGATTTCTTGTTGGTCTCCAATTGAACAGGCGGCTTTCTTTGTTCCTTTTCTTTTTCTTTTATTTTTTTTCTCTGTTTCCTTTTCAGTCCAGTGATGACAGTGCTTGATCATCTGATTCAAATCAGC
>NW_023340257.1:6614611-6620193 GCF_004916995.1 Morone saxatilis | reverse complement strand
CACTTTAATGTGCACTGACCTTTATCAAATGATTTAAGTAGCCTTGGTATTATAAACACCATAATTCAACTGATCTAAACCTGTCTAACAATTATTTTTTTAAATTTTCCTCAAACATTGTTTTAGTTTTAGAATGCAGTGCAGCACGGACAAAACAAGTCATATTCACTGGACTGGATGTTTTTTGTTTTTTTTTCAGTACAACATCCTAAATCTTATTTCTGTTATGTTTATGATGAGAATCAGTCTGGCTAGGCAATCTGGATTAGCTCTTAAATCTACAAGTTATCACCCAAACCTTCCTTGCGAGCAGCTTTCCCTCCAAGACAGATGGCATTATCCATTCATAAATGCCACAGAAGCAGAGTGACTATAAAGTAGCAGACAATGTGAATAGTCCCATAAGCAGCTGTTCTCTGGCTTCTGTGACCCCATTTCAATATGTTGTGTCCACCGAGAAGTGACACATGTTAATGTACTGCAGACACTTTACATGGAGAGTTGACAGAATGAATGCAACAGGATGTCATGTGTGTCACTTTGGTCGCGGCATGAAATCAGACAAATACAATTACAGCCTGGTGTGGTGTTTTAGTTTTAGTTAATCTTGCTTCAGAGAACAGAAAACAATATTAACCACTTTCCCCTCCAGCATGTTGCTTGCTTTAACCTTTATTTTGTATCTGGCAAAAGCTCTTATTCTTATTTTTAACAGTATGAGCCTAACCTTATCATTGGCTGTAACTCAGCTACAGGAGACAACCTTTATCCCTATAGGCATTTCTAAATTTCAGACTAAAAGATAGGAAACATCAGCTCCCTTCTCTTCCACGCATATCCATCTTTTCTTCCTTTCATTTCTTCCATCCTTGTATCACAATGCTGTGGTATTTAAGGGGCTAATCCGCAGAACTCTCTAAAGGCAGCCGTGTCACTCTAAAGAGCACCCTAGCAAGAGGGGGCAGGTGTGCGTGTGCCCACATATGTGTGTCTGTGTATTTGCACATATCTTCTACTCTACAGTCTGCACAAGGAGGAGGACTGACCTTTTAACAATTATCATGGGACAATCAGAACCTTTCAGCAGTGCCTGTGAAGCCTCTCCACCTCTTTCCATCTCCACAACTCCTTCCTCTTTTCTTCTGCGCCTGCACACCCCTCACACTTCTGCATCGTGGACCACCCCTTATCTGTGCTGTTGCTGAGGTTTTCTGTGACTTCCTCTCAGACTAACCAAGGGGTTATATGAAGAGGAAGGGAGATAGAAGAACTGGGAAAGGCAGAGGAATTGAAAGAGGTGCAGTGGGAGGTGCGGATTAGGTATGGCTATCATTAATTCTAGATATCAGTCTGTCTGGCTGTACTGCTACAGCACCATCACACCCACATACACATTATTGCTTGTATGGCTGCCAGCCATCGAGTTCAGACTACCTTCTTTTTGCTGACTGATCCTTCTTTATCTGTCTGAAAAAAAGGCATGTTAAGAAAAATCAATGAAGCTTCCACTCATCAAAGGAAAAAAGACGAACATAAAAAATGTCTTCTTCACCAAATTCCATCCAGCAGCTGTAAGCATCCTCTCATTGAGGCTGAAGTCAAAGCAACTGCTCGTCAAGGGCTTTCCAGCAGCCAAGGAGCACATGAAGCATGGCACAACCCCTGAACACAATTTAGTTTGTGTCCAACGTCCAAGTGTTACTGCATAGGCCACCCTTGGTGCCACCAAGACTGCAATTTGCAATATATCAAAATCAAGACAGTGATGTGCTTTGATTAAGGGTGTTTGTCTGTCTAGATAGATACATAATCCAAACTTAGTGTGTCCAATAGTCCAATATTCACTCTCTTAACTCTCTTTTTTTTGTCACTACCAACTGAGGGAAATATCTGGCCCTTACAAATACTCCTTTTTGTCCACAAGTCACTAACCCGATCTTCTGTGTGGTGCTGGGCAGGTAGTGTATATTGGGTTTTTAGAACTTTTCCACTGAGAACCACATGCTGTGGCCTAAAACAGCTTTATGTGAGCTGTGATACTGAACCAAATCAGGTTAGTTTTGGACCATAAAAACCAAAACAATGAGGCTAAAAACACAAACTCTAAGGAGCTAAGGAGAACTGCAGAGACGGGTGATAATTCTTCATGGGGTTGTCACCATGAGCAAACCCTCTCCCAATACACATAGTCATTTGATCCATTGTTAATATAACTATTGATCAGTGCAGCTATAAAAGCATTACTATACAGTGGATTTACCTATCTCTGAAAGCACTCACAGTGCTTATTTTTAGCCATTAAACATTTAGGATATTAAGAGGAAATCGTCCAAGTCCAAAGTTTGAGCACTTTAAAAGCCCACAATAAACCCTGCAGAAGCACTGGCTGGTGTGAAGGCCAGCAAAGTGCTGCCATGCCTCATTATACCTGCTGTGAGCATGAAGGCAGACCAGCGAGTAGACACGTATCCATATACACCAGCCCTCCAGGGACAAGATTACATGTAGTTGTCACATTGCCTATTATTCCATGTAGCTACCCAGTTGGATGAAGAAGAGGAAAGATAGGCAGAGAGAGAGAAAGAGAGATACTGGGAGGAAAGCAGCCACACACATGTTCCATTGCCTTTGAACCTTCATAATGAAACTGACTCCTTGAAGTTTTAATGAAAGCAACAATTTACCATTCCCTTTTTCTTCCTGGGCTGCCGAGCTTATGTTGCTTAGACTGAATCTAAAAAAAAGAAACTGCAGTCTCCTTTAATCTTCTTTATGCTGGCTGTGTGAGGTGCTCTCATGCATTTAAATGGGGCTATCCCATGGACACACATGACAGCAGGGGTATTGACAGGGGCTGCAGGTGAGCCATCAGAGCCATATTTCACAGACTAACCAGGCGAGCCAGTGGCCATCGGCTCTGGACAGCAACTCTCCGGTCTCTGATATAGAGGACCACTATTTCTTTCTCCACTGCCTCTGTTCCCCGCACGCATACCCATTACTTGCATAGAACCTGTCAGTATCCTTTCCCTCCATCTTTTTCCATCCTCTATGTGACCTGCGTCTGTCAGATAGATGGACAGCTCTTTGGCATGGTTCTCCTCGCGCTTGTGAATGCCTCTGGAAGTGAGATTGAGTGGCACAGGTTAAATCTGACCTCACCTTCTTTCTCAGAGAGGAAAAGATGAGGTGTTAGAGGTGTGTAGAGGTTGTGTCAGTGTATGTCCAGTGTGTCAGAACATGCAGCACTAAGTGTGTAGGCCCGTTCTAGTTAATGTATGAGCTTGTGTCTACCTTTAAAAATGTCACCCTTCTATGTTGCTCCTGCATGCTTTTTAACATTTCACCCTACGGTGGCCTATAGCATATAATGCTGTTACCTTTTCTCAATGTCTCTGCCCTACATTACTCAGGGTCACCTGCTGTACGTGTGTGTTGTGTGTATGTGTGTGTGTGTCTTTTTTTTCTGAACCCTCTGCCACTCTGCCCTGCTGGTGTTGAGGTCAATCCCACTGCTAGGCCTTGATCCCATTTTTATCACCATGGGGTGGATAAGAGCAGAAAGACAAATGTGGTAGTGGTACTCAGAAACATGACAACAATACTGAATAGAGAAAGCTAAATATTAGCAGAAATTGCTCTTTTTTTATTTAGCGAGACCAAAACGTGACTACTGTGGTCCACTATTGACTTCCACCTATTAGATCCATTATGACCCATGAAGGGAAGAGAACAGCATGGAAAACATTTTTTTTTTTTGTTTTAGCTGTGTGATACTGGCACAAGCCTTCACTTCAGATGTATGCTGAGAGATATCTGATTTCAAAGGCTTCCTGATAGCTCAGTTGTACCAAGCTCAGCACTGCTCAGGCCCATGTGGATTCAAACAACTTCCCTACCTTTCCTCTGCTTCACTCTACTGTCAGCAATCAGAAAATGAAGTATAGACCTGGATGAATCCTACTAACTTTCCTCGGACTTTTCCTTAAGCACCACCATGACGTTGACATTTGTGGCTCTGAGTGAAATGTTGTGTCCTGCTCAGGATATATATTTGTAATTACTTTGGTAACTTTGCAAGATTTACCAAAGCTTCCTACCAGGGAAATTCAAGATCTGGTGTTACCAGCTGACCATATACCATCATCTGATATGGCCTCTGAAGTTGTGTGACATCACCTTAACAACAGCTCTGAAGATGGAAAGCCAACAACTACATCTGAAAATGGCTTGGGCTTTCCTTATATAATACAGCACTGTTTGGGAGAAACACCCTGAAGCTTCCATTGAAATCCATTAGTTTGGGCAAGGGGGTGAAGCTCAAACCAGCAGCACGAGGGAATGGTTATTCCTGTTACTTGGAGGCAAGTGGAACATAAGCGCTAACTTCTCACTGGTGGTAGCCAGTTGATTCAAGAGATAGAAGCAGGGTGGAAGGTGTTCACCTATCCGGTGGAAGCTGTTTGCAGAAGCTACACTGAGGAAGACTCTCATAGACATGCAGCCAGCATAATGGCACTGTTGGAGCATCAGGCAGAAATTCCCATCAAGTGGACCCACCTGTGCTTTCATCTGGTTAACCTTTAACCTTTCATTTAGCACCATCATTAGGTCAACATTTGTATTTGTCCATTAATATGGTTTATGACCAAATGCCTGCTAAATTATGACATTCCCATCAGCTGAATTCTGTGTTTAGTGACAATAAGCTAAATGTGCTAACATGCTAAATAGTCAACCTGATAAATTTGTTAAACATCGGCATTATTACCATTGTCTCTGTGGGTATGTTCATAGCAGCAATTTCATAGCACAGCAAACACTGTGCCTTAATACAGCCTCACAGAGCCGCTACCCCGTAGAGCTCCTACTCATGTTTAATTAATGCTCCAGCCTTTGAGCTGAGAAAGGTATGGACGAGGAGGGATTTTGGAGGTTTTTGTTCTTATGTTGAGTAGTGTTTTCAAAAAGACTCAGAATTCACGTGGCTTGACCATCTGTCATATGCCTTGCATGGAATTTTCATACATTTGTGTTTTTTTGGTGCTCATCCCTTCGAGTGTTTTTTAGTGAGTGTACTTGGCTTGCGTCCATGCTCCCAGTGCCTACCGCCACCACCCAGATGTCTGGCATGCTTATTTTAGTTGGACCAATCCCAATGGGTAGCCAGCGCTGATGCAGTTGCTTTTACATACCAACGCTTCTTTGTGGCGAGGAGAGTTGCTAAACCACGTCTCGTGGATGGAGCGATAATGTCGGTTTTTTTTTTTTTTTTTTTTTTTTTTTTTTTTTTTTTTTTTTTTTTTTTTTTTTTTTTTTTTTTTTTTTGTTTTTTGTTTTTTTTTTTTTTTTTTTTTTTTTTTTTTTTTTTTTTTTTTTTTTTTTTTTTTTTTTTTTTTTGTTTTTTTTTTTTTTTTTTTTTTTTTTTTTTTTTTTTTTTTTTTTTTTTTTTTTTTTTTTTTTTTTTTTTTTTTTTTTTTTTTTTTTTTTTTTTTTTTTTTTTTTTTTTTTTTTTTTTTTTTTTATTTTTTTTTTTTTTTTTTTTTTTTTTTTTTTTTTTTTTTTTTTTTTTTTTTTTTTTT
>NW_023340257.1:6605563-6614511 GCF_004916995.1 Morone saxatilis | reverse complement strand
ATATATAATATGATATCATAAAATGACTTTGATCTTGATATTGCTTTGTCTAAACTTAATCCACATTCTGATTTTCTTTCAGAAGCACACACATACTGTAATCAAAACAGAGGTCCTTGGAGAAACTAAAAATACATCTCACTAATGAGAAAAAAATTGCTTATCACTTATGGAGGGAAAATATTTATGACTCTTCATTACAATATGCTGTTCTCTAATGTATAGGCATCTCACAGTGGTGTTGTCAAGTGTGTGCCTTTTCCCAGAACTTTGATGGCGCAGCTACAGATTTGATGGGAATTTCTTTCCCTTGGAGGGTCTTTGAGAGTTGGCACTGGTCGGCTGCTGCAATGGCCACTGTGGTAAATAACATATGGGCTTGTTATCTCTCCTCAGAGCAAGAAAACACTCTCCCAACACCAGCCATTTGCTCATTAGACTGCAGCTCAAGGCAAGGCACAGGAACAAGAAGGGGGAAAGAAAGAAAGGAGACAGAAAAACAGGGAGAGTGAAGAGGCAAGAGTCAGGAGACAGAATGGCAGAAAGCAAAGATAGTAGAAGAAATGGAAGGCATGATAGGGAGAAACAGACACAGAGAGCGACCAGTGGTTTTGTGTATAAATGTGCAAAAAAAAATTGTATAAGTGTTTGTGTGAAAGAGAAAAAGAGTTGATAAAATAGGAAGTTGAAAGCAAGAGTGACACCCACAGAAAAAATGGGAGAGAACGCGCAATGGCGAACACACCCCTCCCACCAGCTGGTTTAGCAGCAGCAGCAGCTGTGAGCCCAGTCCTAGGCTTTATGTGTGTGTGTGTGTGTGTGTGTGTGTGTGTGTTTAGGTGTAAGTGAGTATGTGAGAAAGCACTGTGGGGTGGTCTCCAGCTGAGTGTGTCAGGTGCTCTGCACTCTACCAGCTGTTCACAGCTCTTCACATAGTGAGAACCAACAAGCATGGTTGAGAGTCTACAGATCTGGGACCCAATTAACACTAACTCAATGGCAGCTCTTCATTTTCACATTTCTATCTAATGACACACTTGGAGAGTTGTGCAAACTCTGTCTCCTATAGATTATCACAATCAGTATTACTTTTTATTTATACTCATTTCTTTTCAGTTAGAAGTTGCTCATGGATTTTTGTATTCCAATGTAGGGATGCAACTAATGATTATTTTTGTTTTCTTATGGTTATTTTATCTATCAACTGAATGATTATGGTAACGGTAAAACAACAAAAAATTGTGAAAAATGCCCATTTCAATTTGACCAGAAACCAAGTTGGCATCTTTAAATTGCTTCTTTTGTCCATTTGTCCAACCGTCTCAAACTTAAAGATATTAGTTTAAAAATAATATAAAGCAGATAAAATCAACCACATCCTAACATATGAGAATCTGAAAATGTAGGATTGCATCTAAAGAATTCAATAAGTGGCAATTAAACCTCTTGTTGTGCACTAGAGAAACCACAACATCTATGCTTTTCTCTCCCATGCTTCATAAAAAGGTAGTAGTGCAAACCTGATCCGATCAATTCTGATTAAACAATTTTTGCTGTGGTCTGTATCCTTTTACCATGCTGGGGTGGTATTTACCAACAAGCACTTTGCCTGTGGCGCTTGGCCTTACTGAGGTAGGAAAATAAGCAACTCGTAAAATGTGCTGTTACAGCCTGGGTTAGGGTTGTGCTGTGTTGTGAATGTACTGTAGTATAGTGCTCACACAGGCACTAAACCGTTAAAGTGCCTACTGTGTTGTGTGGATCAGAGTGCTGTAAGCTGATTATTGCAGTAGCCTATCACAACACAGAGAGCTGCAGGTACATCCATAAAATGGACTGTTGGATTCTCATCGAAGACTTAGCTCATTGGGAGAAGACTAGAGGTGACTGTCATTTGGATTACAGGGTCTGGTAGGAGACTTATATTAGGGAGCTAAAACTAAAGTCACAATTGAATAGCAATTGGAAAGCATCTTACTTCCATAATATTGTGTATTTGAAACAGAATAATAAACCAGGACAAGGATCTCAGATAGAGAGAGAGAGAAGCTATTTTATTTAATAGGAGGGGCAAAAGGGTGAAATAGATTTTAAATATATAAACATTCTTAAACATATTGTGAGAGGATCACACCACCAATTTTACACATAAAGGTCAGTTGAATCATCATGAGGAGTACACTTTAATCCGGTATATCGTAGCCAATGGGGGCAAAATCAGGTAGTATTGATTAGTTCACAGTGATTGCTTGTTTGACTTCCACAGAACATCCTTGAGAGCCTTTAAGGATCAGGGGAATTACGTTGAAAGGCCATCTGAATGCCACAATAAGTCAAGCTGTAATTTGATAGACCCCTTTTAATGCCTGAGTGAACAATGAGACAGTATGCTGTTGCTTTGAACTGTTAGTGTCACTTTGAATTTGCATAAATCAATAAAACACTGACAAGGTTATTAACTGTGTTGTAATAAAGGAAACCAGTCCTTCTGTTATGTATACATGGTGGAACTATGAACCACTCCAGTAATTGTTTTTATGGAAAAGATGATCAGCAGTAGAATATTCATTTGTTCAGTCAAACCACCACAGCTCATTTAGATTAAAAATGTTTCGATTTTGAATATAATGACAGAGTTTAAAGCTTTATTGTTATTGTTATTGTTATATGTTTTTATTGCTATCATAATTGACTTATTGATTGGTAAAAGCTTTATTAATAATGAATACATTTAAAAAAAAAAACGTATAATCACTATTTTGTTCTTACTGGAACAGCAATGAGAGCAACATGAGGATAAAAAAATGTATTTGCACAATACCACTGACTCCCTGTCATGAACCCAGGTTTTGCTGAACCAGCTGTACTGAAAATGGCTTCAGAATAAGTAAGAGGAGGTGATGGCGTTTTCACATTGGGAGGAAAATGGGAAGTGGTGGGGCATAAAAATCATCTAAACTGAGCGGCATAGGTGCATGGGTTGCGGGAGGCCTTGTGATCTCTAATAACCCATGTCTGGCCAGTATGACATAATGAGGAATGGTATTTGGAAGTGGACGAACAAAGGGCAGGAAGAGGTATTAAACAGTTGAAGAAATGGTACATGTGCAGGGAAAAGCCGCCATTGCAGCCAAAATTCTATAACCTTGGATTTAGCTTGTCTAGCCATCTTTGTTTTTCTCATTATCATGAGCTGTAAGATACCGTAAGCCTCTAAATCATCTGATGGCTTGAATGCAAAATCTGCTTTGCCTTTTTGGCAAGCCCCCCACACTTTGTGGATGCCAAGCTTAAAGTACAAAGCTATTGCTCCTGAGGAGGCAAAGGATTTACAGAGGTACCTCCGTTAGGCCCAGATAAGAATTACAACTTATATGGAATATATAAACACAGACATTTTTCATAAGGGCGAGAGCTGCCATTAGTTGGTCTTATGGACAAAAAAAAGATACCATCTGTAACATTTTCTCTTCTTTGACCCTCCCTGGCTGCCTGTGTAGAGCTTGTTAGCAAAAACCGCTACTATACCTCTCTGCCTTACACCTCTCTCTTTCAGTGCAAACACCAATTAAATGTTCATGTGATTTACCAGTTGCTGACCTTGCGGGACTCTCATTGGGAAAACAGCTCTCTGCATGGACTCAAAAACCATCTCCTTAATTAATCACCTTGGTGTCCCCAAGTAGAGCGAAGTCTCCATATCAGGAGTGGATGGAAACGTGATGGGTCTGAAATTCAGAAAATCTTCTTTCAGAAAAACTCAGAGAGAGCTCCTTTTTTTCTTCCTTCCTTGCTTCCACCGGCGCCTTCAGCAGGCCACTGCATCTGTCTCATATCCGGTACTTCCTTTGAAAGTTTCACAGGCATCTCACAGGGTTTTTAAACTGCCGCTGCTGACGGCTATGGTTGGGATGGGGAAGCGGTGGTGTCTCCTTCTCTGTCATCACCTCTCTCATCTTACTTTTTCTTCTCTTCTCTTCTTCTTCTCTTCAGTTTTCACAACAGCTAAGAGGGCTTAGTGGGGAGGGGGGAACCCACTGGCATTGCCAGGCCACTTGAGCTTCTCCTGAAGCTATAACAGCAGCGTCAGCCCACTTCTCAGACCCATGTATTCTCTTTCCTTTCAATTCTGCAGCGGCAAGCAGAGAGGAATTAGTGCGTGTGCATGTCGCTTCACAAAACACACCCCGAGGTCTCAGATCAAACAAGATCGGTGCTCCTCTATATTTTGCATGCGGTGACGTGATAGTGCAGGCAAAATGTGTGTTAAGTGCGTGTGCACGACTCATGCAATGCAGATATGTCTTGTCGTTACGTCGAGTAACAATGTCAACATGAATAATTGAAGGGATCAACAGCAGATATTAACAATGAGTCACACTGTATGGAGACATACTGTCTAAGCTACAGAAAACAAAATGTGTGTTTATGACCGTACGTGTGTGTGTATGCATACAGGTGCGTGTGTATCATTCAGTAGTAAGACTTCTGCCGACGGCTCAGCCACAAGGCTTAGTGTTAATCTAAAGAGATATTCTTTATCAACACGAGCACATTGCAGACATTTGGAGATGTAGCACGGTGATTACATGTTGCTCCTGTCTTTGCTTTCATATATACTCTTTCTTTGGGCCGGTTTTTCCTCTTTCAGTAAGTCATATTGGGGGTGCAAATTTCTATGGCAGTTTTATCAAAGATTTTCACATAAGAGTAGGTGTGTGTGCTTCTCCTCTCCCTTTGACCTCCGGTGGCAAAATCCACAGAAAAAGATTGATTTTGACTCCTTGAATGGTTAAGTTTCCCCGATAGTCCCTCTCTTAGTTTCTTCAATAACAGATTGCTTTTTAAGGTCAAGGTGCCAAAGTGGAGATGCAGAAAAATTCAGGGACAGGCAAGTACGCACACAAAAACACACCAGGCATTAAGGCAGGGCAGATGCTTGTTTAAGGAGACTGTTAATCAATCTCTTGAGTTGTGACAGGAGACACCCTAGTGGCCAGCAGGCTGGTTGTGTTGTTCCTTTTGGGGCCTTTGGATGGGAGGTTTTGGGCTGACCTTGTTTTATAGAAAGCAGGTAATTGGCAGTAAAGCTTCCAAGCACTAAAAGCTAAAAGCTAAAGAGCTGCGAGTGCTTTCTCCTGATTATCTTCTAATGGTTTCAAATTAGCTGAGCATAATCGCACGCCTCTTCTACACTCGCTGCCACATCACTCCTCCAAATGTCACATTGAGAGCCAGCGGGGGGTAAATGTAGGAGGGAGCAAAATGAGCCCAAGGGGAAAAACAGAAAACATGTAAAATGGTTTAAAATGCACAGAATAGATGACAGTGTGGATGATTTATTGCCATACAATACTGTGTCTTTCGGAGAACTGTAACTGTGCTTGCTAATATATATATCAAGTTCTAAGTTATAAAGTTATATAATAAAGTTTTGGAGTTAAAGAAAAATGAAATATATATATTGACTTCACTTTAACTCCCTGCTTCTTATTGTTGTGTCCATAAAGTCACACATATTTAGTTATTTAAACCAATAGTGAGTGATTGCGCGAGGTAGGAGAGTGAATTTCACAGTCAAAGCCCAAAGCTGCCGTGTTGTTTATTGTTTCCTGTATGTATGCTAAAGAGTGGAATAGAGTTTGGCGCAGTAATCCTTGAATTGTAATGAATAGTTTAGCTTGAATAAAAAGCAATCTGACTGAGTCCAGGTGGGCGACGTTGCATCCTGTATTACCTGCTGCCATTCCTGCTTCTGTTCAAAGGCTAATTTCATGCTCAATATGCCTGCATCTGAGATGGACCAAGCGAGAATGTTGGCATATTTTTGATACATCAGAGAATAGACCACCTGTGTTTATAAGAAATAGAGAACAGAGGGGGAGAAAAATAATGCACCATGGCAGAAAGAAAGTATTGGAAAAATGTGTTACAAGTGTTACCATACTCTGAATAGAGATATAGGCCTCTGGTTTTGTGGCAGAAGCAAGCTGCGCTACGACAAGTTGCTTATTCCCTAAGTGTTGGTCCAGTTTCTTCTGTTGTTCACAGAGATGCACTCTCTGTATCACCAATGAGCATGATTGTGCACAAGCAGATGTTGAGCAGGTGGGATTTGCCATTCGTCATGGCGTGTAGTCATGTATAAGCATGTATGATTACCCACCATCTTGTTCATACAACCCTGGATTATATAGCAACATTTGTAAAATTCTTACTTTCTGCAATATCTCTGCATGGTAACTACTACAGTTAAGTTTTGTTAAGCCTAGAGATTCCACTACTGGTAAATGTAATGTGGTTAAGGCAGAGTAAGGGATAAGCAACTACAAGACAGCAGATACAGTAAATATAACTTTGTTTGTTGGCGAACTGTCCACACCCATTCTCAAACTCCTTTCTTTCCACATCATATAGGGCATTTCCTTCACAGGTATTAACGGTGGCATTGTGAATCATAAGGTACAATATCTTCTAGAATGGATGTAATTCTTTTTTTTTTATAATAATAATAATTTGGTAAACAAACTGAATACTCACATTTCCAGAATAATACAAATTACATCAAAACATTAAGTACAGTGTAATTATAGCAAGAGAGACAGTAAAACACTCTGTACTTGGCTAAAACATGAATAGGTGATTTTAGCCATTATCTGTCACCCACAGCTGATTTCAAACTGCAACTGAAAGCATTTTCCTTAAATGAATGAATATCTTAAGCCACCTGAATGTTCCAGGACAGATCATCCAATTTTAAAATGTAATGGTGCAGAGCCATTACGCACAATCAGTCGGGGTTCTGATTCAAAGTGTACACTGTTCATAACTGCTTTTATGGAGTGCTTGCATCCTGACATGTGAAGCCCTTCACTGCAGCATTGCAGGCACATATATTTCTATATCTATATCTATATCTATATTATACCGCATTATATTATACTACATTATGTTAACAGGGCAGCTGTGGCTCAGGTGGTAAAGTGGGTCGTCTACTGATCACAGTTAGATCACGACCTCTGGTCAACAAGACACTGAAACCTGGCTTATTCCCCAGCCACTGGGAAAGTATATGCCAGTGCATTCCCAATTGCTGGTGCCAAGCTTATATAAATGGTGAAGATTGCATCAGAAAAGGATATAAAAAAAGAGTGAAAAGCATAAGCCAAATCATCAGATTTCCTTGCCGGGTTGGATGGGGCCCAGTTTACCGTTTCCATTAGATACCATATTTCTATTACAATTCTATATTAATACTGACAAACACTAAGTGTCACTACTTATGACCCTCTCTTTATATATACTAGACTTGCTGGCTATTAATCACAACACTGTCACTTAAAATCGCAATTTCGAGTTTAATTGCTTGTGTCCAGTTTATATTTTTTACTTCTATTCTTATTTTAGCTTTATTATTTAATTGTTTTAATTTTTTTTAAAAATAAAAAAAATAATTTCTTTATTTGTATTTATTTCTGTCCTTGCTGCAACAACTGAATTTCCCCACTGGAGATCAATAAAGAATTATCATATATTATCTTATCTTATATAATCAGTACTGAATGGAGAGTGAGTGGTTAATCATGCAAAGATACAAGTTTAGTGCTTTCATCGCCTTCTATTTGTCCCCACAGTGAATAACTTGTCATATGGGCGAAGGAACTGCCTGTGGCTCTCTCCCTCTCTCTTCTCTATGCAGGCACACAGATAATGCACAAACCTACAAACACAAACACTCCCCCCTAATTACTCTTGCGCTCTCTGCAACTCGCTGCTCTTTCTTACTCTCTGTCTTTCACTTTCTCTTCGCTTTCTTTCTTTGAAGTTTGAAATTAGAGTTGAAACCAAGGTCAGTGTATTTATATCGTTTTCATCAGAGATTTATTATTTTTGAGGAATTGGAAAACCAAACCAAATAGGAGATCATTAGCCAGAGAGGACATGATAATTTTGTTTTTTTAGTGGGGGGGTGGGGTTTCGAGGGGTGATGAAACCTGCCCAACCTGTAGAAGAAAACTGCTCCTTGATACTGCAGCAGGTGATGTTTTCAATGAATGGAAATTAATTCTACTTAGAGGATTGTGTGTGAAAAATGAAATGAAAACAGAATAAATTTGAAACTAAAATCTCCAAGGTGTAGAAGTTTGAGTGTATGTGAAAGTGAGTGCACACTTTATACTTTATACAACATGATGATCTTAGCCCATGCTTGCTGTGGGTGTTGGTGTGAATTATATATATACTATAATTTACACAGACCCAGCCATGGGGAAAACATTAGCAGAGAGTGCAGTGTATCTCTATGGAATTTATCTACCCTGCAGTTGCAGAGGTGAAGTGCTTTTCAAAGAGCTGCCCTTTCCAACATTGTTCCTTGAAGGTTGACCTATGACTAACATCACAATTCACTCCTTTCTACTCCATCCCCACCCTTCCTGACAGCTGGACACCAGGATCTATATAGTCACGTGAGCTGAAATGTCATACAAACTTCTTTCCTTCACTATTGTCTTCTTTTCTTCATCTCCTCTCCTTTTCACTGTTCTCCCCATCTTCCCTTCCCGTCCCTCCCATTTATAGAGGTGACAGGGTTATCAGAGTGTGAGCAGTTGTTTCCTACTCGATCCATTTTTATCTATGCTTGCAGGATTAATTCTCCAGTCACACATCCAACTCAGCCAATCAACTCTCCTATCCCACCCCACCCCGCCACGCTTTAGTTGTTTTTGAGGGGGAAAAAAAGCCAATTGGATTCTTCGTCACCTCAATCGAAGGCCTCCGCCCCACCATCCCCCGTTCCATCTTGCCATATCTGGAAAACACATCTTCATTTTAGCTTGGTCATTTGACTACAGCAATAACTCTGTATGACTTCATTTAAAATGCTGTTTGGCACGATTGTGAAAGTCTTGTCAGTTGGTATTAGAGAGATGGGTTACTTGGGGATG
>NW_023340257.1:6602189-6605541 GCF_004916995.1 Morone saxatilis | reverse complement strand
AGAGAGAGCGAGAGAGAGAGAAGGAGAGAGACGATAGTTAGGGCGAGGCTGTTAGTGATGCTGTACAGAGACAAAGCTTTAATAATAATCTTGCTGGAGAAACAATCTGAAATATTGTTTCTTAGAAAACATGGTCGATATGAAGGAACCGAAGAGCGACTCCTATCAGGTTTAGATTGCGTATGAATCCCCACATGATGCAGCCCTCACAGATGTGTTTACAACTTGGAACTCTTAAATGCTTTCAGTAAAGATTTTCCATATGTGTTTTTGTTAGTTACATAGTCAGCCAGGCAAAGACAAAGTCTTTGAAGGTTCATATATGCACCAAAATCAAAGGTGTGAAACTGGAAACATGGCTCGTTACAAGAGTAAGCCACAGTACCTGCTGGCATGGATAACACCCAACAACATTAGTAGGAGTAGAGCGCATTCTTTACTGTAGGGCCAGTGAGTAACTTTAATGGAGCAGTTGGAGTTTAAGTGCCCTGTTTATGGACAAATTGACAACAGTTGTTGAGAACTGGCAGAGTCTGTTACTTGCCACACCAGCTTCTTGCAAACTGATTGTGCTACTGTTGACACTTTTAAGCAGGTAACTAATAAACTTTAATGGTTTACTTCCCAAACCTGCCTTTTATGTGTAAATAAATAAAAGTGAATCTGATGTCTATACAGTATAGTCTATTGTTGTAATTGTGGCATTTAAGGTTTATTACACTCGCATGTATGTGCAGGTCAAATTCACACACTCAAAAAGAATGTACAATACAATATATATTCTACATGCTCACTGATGTTTAAGTAAGACATCTTTCTTACTTTAAGAACACACACAGTGAGCTGTAGACCAGTGTAAGCTTCAGTGCAAGTCAATCAAAAATGGCTTCAAGTCTAATTTCTCATTTAACCCTCTCGGGCTTCATGGCGTCTACTGGATTATAGTATTTTTTCAGAATGATTGGAAATTTAGTTAAAATATGGATGTGTTAAGGTAAATTAGGATTGACTTTGAAGTTCTCTAGGGTTATTCATAAATATTAAGTGAGGGGAAGGATTGGAGTAGGTCATGTTTTGAATTTGAATTAGTTTGAAGAAAATTAATATGAAGCCTTTTTACTATTTATGGCTTAAGATGATTGTAATATTATATAGTCTGTATTATGGTCATCTATATTTGTATGGTGATTTATCAGTCACATGACTGATCAATTAATTGTATAAGAAAATTGGAAACAGCCTCAGACACTGTGATGCATTAAAGAGAGCTCAGAACCTTTGGTGAATAAAGCATGGAGCACTGGAGAAGAGTTGTTTGATGTGTTTTAATTTTTAAGAAAGACTTCTAAAATATCTATTATATCCCAATCAGGATTACAAGCAAAAAGTAAACAATTTTTTTTAAGATTTAATTTAAAGGACCAGTGAATATAATATGTATAACTATGTTTCCATTGGTGTATAATATCCTGAAAGTCAAATGGTTATATTTTCATTAGCTTAAAATGAACATTTTTTTATCTAGAGACACAGGTTGTCATCCATGGAGGCCGCCGTAGTTTCTCCTACATGCCATCTGCAACTACACCACTAGATGCCACTAAATCCTACACATTAGACCTCTGAGTGTATTAATAAAACTGTAATATACAAATCACAAAATGCAAATTTGCACATTAAAACAAAACAGGGAGGTCAAATATAGGCAGATATTTTCAAATTTTCAAATTGTCTTTTCTTGTCAGCCGTAGACATAGGGAAGAATTGATGGTACAGATTGATGGAGTATAATGAAAACACTCAATAACTTACAGAGAGTTGTCTTTGTCTCCTATGGTTTTAAAAGCATTATTGTTCTCTGGGTCAGTTCAAGACAATGGCAGGGTCACATTGTATGAACCAAAAAAAGCAAGCAATTTAGCAATTTTTTTCCAACTGATGCACAAGGATATTTGGGGCTTATCAAATAAATTGACTTTTGAATGACAAGCAGATACTGTGAATGTGCTCGATACCCAGCAGGCGCTGAATGCGGGTCGAGAGTGGATCATAGGTCTAGCAGCATTTGGTGAACAATATTTGCCCTTGATAGAAAAAGCAAAAAAAATGCTAAGCTAAGAGTTGAAACATTTCTGACTTTGCTGCATGTTCATGACAACGTGCCCCAGCACAAAAATCAATGGTGAATATTTTCTCTTTCTGAATAACCAGGGCATTAGAAAAAGAAGAAATGGTTCCATCCAAGATATAGGATGGATAATATGCATGTAGACTTTGGGTTCATCCAGAAAAATGCATTTATTTGTCAAATCTCACGGTGTCAGATCTGGACCATAACATTAGTTCAGGACTCACAGATTGGCATCAGCCGTTTGATTCATGCTTCACAATCACTGGTTTATTCATTTACTGTGTGGTTTAGCTGACCCCAGCTTAACGGCCAAATTTAATCATGCAGGTGTACAGCGCAGCCATTACACCAAGTACAACTTCTAACTATTACTTAGCAAAAACATTCATACCAGCACTATTTGCTGCCATAATAACACCCCAACTTCCTTGTTATTTGTTATATTTGTCCTATTGTTCAATTAACACTAATATAATGTCCATGTGTTTTTATTAAACAGTATTGTGTGGATTCTTTGAGAGTTCTCTCAAAAGAGCAGAGCTTTTTCTCGCAACTGTATAACCATTTGCTGAAGGGTCAAGTCCTTGATGTAAATGTCTCTGTCTGATGATAGCTAATCAGAGGACTGTAATGCAATTAACCAATGTAATCTAGGAAGTTTTTGGTGTAATTGACAGCAACTATGTTCTTACAACGGTATCGTAACCAAAAAGTAAAACAGGACAAAACAAGAGTATAACAATAAACCTTTACTCTGTCAAAGTTACTCCAGTCATACCCTGTTTCTATCCCTTCTTACTTCATAGGGGTCGGCTTCAGTGAACTTTTGGTTAACCATCTTAACCAATAAATTACTTATGCTTCTTTTTGCTTCTTCACCCAGTTCAGGAGAATGAGACAAACTTGCAAGGAGGAGTTGCAGTCAAACCTGATTACGTATTTTATACATAAGAAATACATTTTATACAAAGAATAAACATTGGATGGAATGCAAGTGTTATACTGGGAATGATTAATCTAACCCTAATCTAATCTTACCCTAAACTGGGTTAAGAGAGACAATATGGCCTAAGGCAGAAGTCAGCAGCCTATACTATCAAAAGAGCAATTTTTGTCAAAAAAAAAAACATACACTGAACAAAATTATAAACGCAACACTTTTGTTTTTGCCCCCATTCATCATGAGCTGAACTCAAAGATCTAAGACTTTCTCTATGTACA
>NW_023340257.1:6599341-6602089 GCF_004916995.1 Morone saxatilis | reverse complement strand
TTGTCTTCACCAAATCTGTCAAGACATTCTGTGTTAGTGATGCCACTTCTCCTTTTGCCGAGATACATCCATTCCCACCTCAACAGGTACTGGCATACCTCAAGACTGCTGATCAGACAGCACTGGGCAACTTCCGCACCAGCCGTGTCGCCCTTAGGCCTGACCACCATCACGACCCAGGCCACTCGAAAACTGGCAGTTTCTACTCGCTTATTCGGGGGGGGCCCTCTCCGGAAACCCAGTCAGCTACTCTCGGCCTGTCAACCACCATCCTTGCCCCTATTTGAGAGAAATAGGCCTTTTGTGTACATAGAGAAAGTCTTAGATCTTTGAGTTCAGCTCATGATGAATGGGGGCAAAAACAAAAGTGTTGCGTTTATAATTTTGTTCAGTGTATTTGAGCCTTATAATGCTAATTTCTTGCCGCATATGAAGCATACCAGTAAATCAACTAAAGCGCTGCTTACCCCTGGCCTAAGGTGTGCTGAGCCCTGACACACATCCACGCATCCCTAAAATTGGAAAAGAAAATCCACTTATCACAAGTTCAGAGGGAAAAAAAAGTTACTCTTCTTCATTTGCCCACATTATGCATGCGCCAGCATTCATCATATTCCAAAGTCATTGATCATTATTTGTATTTCTGGCCTCATATCTGTATATATGATACCTTATCCCAACTACTTTACCCACAGTTTGTGAAAACAGTGATGTATGCCCCCTACATCCTTTATGATTGATTGCATCTTTGCTGCTGACTCACAAACAGGCCATACCTTCTTAATTCATCTGAGCTGTTTTTTGCTAGAGTATAGTTCCATCTCACTCTGCCTCTCTCTAGGTTTCTGTTTGTTTGTGTGGGAGGGAGAGCAGTAGGAGTGAGGAATAGATAGTGAGGCGGGATCATCATTAAACGCTGCATCGAGATGAAGTAGCCCCGTGTTACCTTGACCATCAGTGTACAAACGAACACACTAAAGATTCTTCGTTTCACCTTTAAATTTTGGTCCGTATACTAAAACCTATTTTTCTGAAAGAAACTCAGAAGAATCAGTGCCAAGCGTCTGGTGGGTCCCCCTATGACAAGAGAAGCAATCTGTTTTCATGAGCTCAGGTCCCGAGGCAGGAGATTAAATTGCTTATTTGGATCCTGGGTTGAAAAAGTTTACTGTAAGTACCTCTGAGGGCTACCACAGTAGGAAAAAGGTTTTTCAAAGCTTTCCTCAACTCTTTCTTTCACTGAGAGAATCAAGGTCAGCTAGTGTTTGCATTTAACCTCTTTTTATTGTCAATTTTCTACGAAGAGATGGCAAAGGATGTTATGGGAGACAAGTAGAGTTTTTAATGGAAAGTTATTTTGAGTGAAAATGTATTTTACAAAAAGATGAAAAAACCACTTGCTTTTCTTGATCCATGTAAGATAAAACATGCTTTTCTTTTCATACTCGTGAATAATAGCAATAGAATTAACCTTGATGTTGTTTCTCCTGTGCCTCTAGTTCCAGCAAACATCTACAAGGTGTCAGAAGACATCACAGTGAATGAGGGCAGTAACGTGACACTCAGTTGTTTGGCCAATGGCAGGCCGGACCCTGCAATCACCTGGCGGCTCCTCAACCCCTCAGGTAAGAATCATCCCATCAGTACGAATTTTTATTTGTGTCAATCTAGATGTCTGGCCAACGGTGTGCCAGATTCTAAATACCAAATTGTTTTTTCAAGTGACTCAAGAAGCTAAATCTCTCTTTATTTAGCTTCTTGCATTCGCCATGGTGCTATCTAAAGGGGAAAAAGATAGAAACATTATCCAAATTTCTGCAGTAGTATTTGTTACAATTTGCCCCAAATATAACTCCACTTTTTTACACCCTGCCACAATGATCTAAAATCACTCTTTACAGTGGTGGAAGGATATCCGATGTCTATTCAGGACATAGAAATTAAGCATTGTCAATTACTTCATCAGATTCATAATTTTTCTACCAGAGTAAACCTCTGATTGTTGTCTGTACAGTGACAACAGAAACTGCTAGCAGCCAAAGCAACAGAATGCAGATGTGCTGAATTATAAACAAATAAAGTTCAATATTTACACATTCAGCGAGATTCATCTGTCATCAGTCTTCACCAGATTTATATTGGGCAATGCAGGATAAAGCCTGACTGTTCTTGTTCCCTTTACCTGATGATCTGATATTAAAGCCTGGCATTGTGTGAAACCTGACAGTGGACAGGATGAGGTTAGGGGCCATCTAAAAAAGTGTACGCAGTGGTCAAGAGAACATTTTAGATTTTTGTTATTAGCATCGACACTTCAAATGGCACTTCAATTGGACCTCCTCCTACAGCATGCACAACCTTTTAAAAGAATGTAATAATAAGCATTAGATTTAAATTAATCTGAGCCTCCTCCCATTTACACAAAAACTTCAGTTTGTAAATGGCCCAGTGCAATTCTGCACTTTCCACTGTTAAAACGTCTTCCTTAAACCATGCTTTATTTATGGATTAATTTAAGTACATGAAGTATTGTTATTTGATATTTTCTGAGCAGTTTATATGAGGAGTATAAATGAAAACCCTGAATTGAGATTAAAATAGTGATATGTTTGTTAAAACCAACAGTCACAGACACAGCTGTTAGCTTTGTATTAGCGAGGGCGAGTTTATTTAAAGAAGCATTTCACCCGTGGAAACATTAATCTTTATTGATTGTGGCTTATTTATGTAGTCGAAATGTAAAATAAA
>NW_023340257.1:6590862-6599076 GCF_004916995.1 Morone saxatilis | reverse complement strand
GGGTGAAGTGTCCCTTTAAACATGGGAACAGTCATAGATACTATTAGATACTGGGGTCTCATGTACGATTGTAATGTTTGTACATGCTATCAAAGTGTATAAGGTAGTGAGCTGGTACATCTCTCTATATATGTGCGTTCAGATAGTGACGATACTGTTGCTTTGTGGTTGAATCCAATTTCAGAGAAAAGAATAATGCCTCCCACTGCTGATAAGCTTGTAGTGTGATGGATGGAGATGCTCAAGTTGACAACATCTCAGTTTGATAACGGTCTTGTGCTGATTGAAAGTCATTCAATTTATGTGTCTTTATCAATTACTGTGTCAGTTTGTCAACGCTCTAGACATGTTTCATCAAATGCATCTGTTTCATGCACCTGGAAGCTGCCTCTTTTGTCTGTTTGCATTAAGGGGGAGTGATTTGTTCAGTCTAATCCTGTGAGCCACATTTGCTTTACAGAGCTGTGGTGAAAACTGAAAGCTCTCCTTCAAGGTTCAAATGGCTAACAAGGTTACTGTAGGTGAGGCTGCTTTTGTCAGGTTAAACAGCTTTTGTTCCATTACAATGGATGGAGACGTGGATGTAGAGGGAAGGAAATAGCAATATCCAATTGTAGATTTTTCAACCTACAATAGACTGGCCCTTTAAGTTCTGTACAATTTCTTCAATAAGGTAGGTGTTCCTGTCATTATTCCCTTTCTCTATGTTTTGCTGAGGAAGTAGTGGGCACACTACCTTCGACAAATCTTTGTTCTTTACTGAAACAGCGTGAACAGTGAAACGGAAACAATGTGATGGAAGGAAAATCCTGTCAGCGTCCTGGCAGGATTGGATCCTGTAAGTATACACAGGCCCATGTGGCTCCAGAGATGGGGGTCCCACACTCTTTGCAAACACTGCCACTGTTGTTATTTTTGTTGTTGTTTTGCGGGTGTCTCTCCACCCAGAATCCATAAGTCTAACCCAGTTCGAGAGTGTGTGGGGGACTGCTGAGAGAGATAATGATGTCTGGCAGCCTGTGGTCTCACTGCTTTACGCCTTCGCCTGCCTGGGCGGTAACACCGCTTCGCTCTGCTAGCGAGGCTCTCAGCTATTTGCTGGGACCACAGATGTTTCTTGAGTCACAAAATGCCAGTCCAAGTCAGGACTGAAGTCTTTTATTCAGAGCCGATTTAAGTCTCAATTCTAAAGTATGAGGATCAGGCTTAGGTTTCTATAATGGTTCAAACTTGCTACCAATGTGGCTATTTCCACAAATTCCACAGCAGATGAATTATATTTTTTATAGTTATAAAGGTATAAAGGAACCACTGTTTTGATTGCTTTAAAGCACAATACTCTATTTTTTAAATGAAGCAAACACCTGCAGACAAATAAGGAATATTATCAAGAGGATGCAGAAACTGAATTCATTAAGGCAAAGAGGGCATGATTAGCAGCAGCTAAGAAGAATTAACTTTTCTTAATTTAGCCAGAATGATTAGTACATTCTTAAAAAAACAATGTATAGACTTATACAAAAAATGTGATTGAGAGGGATTACCTCTGAGTCATTCATTCTGCACTTATGACCCTCGAGAAGTGTGTGCCGGTGTCTGTATCTACAGAGACCATGCCCTCTGCCTTTATTTTCTAATTTTGCTGTGTCAAGGACATTTCTGGGACTCAACCTTTGGGCAGTGGGTTTGTAGCCCCAAGCCAATAACAACGCACAGGGTGTGAGGGCAGTACGTAGCGACCACATGTCAGCATACATCCAAGAGGTGCTTCTGGTGTCACTGAGCCGGGAAGGAGGAGTCAACTTTAAATGTCGTGTTAACAACCAACAAATCTTACTCATTCTGCCTTTAATTAACATTGCTTATTACAAAAACAAAACAAAAAAACAATTAAGTTGGCCAATGAATAGTAGCAGCATTGCATCTTTTGACTAACTAACCTGCATCATGAACTGGCTCAAATTAGACCACCATTTCCCACTAAAATGGAAAAAGTTAACACTTGATGATCAAAATCAAACTCGGTAAAGCACTGTTCAAACAAAATTTAAACAAAGCATCCACTCATTCAGAACATCTAAGCATCCAGAACAACAGGTCAATGCTAGCGCTAATGGCTAATTACACTGATGGCAGGAGCCGACTCTAATGTAAATTAGGCAAAAAACTAAATAAATCAAGAATATTCCATACCAGTCCCTTACTATTTGTAAGAAGTTCAAGTCAAGTCTGAATTCAGTACAGACAATATTCACTTCAAAATACTCAAGTATGAGTCAAAGACTCGAGTGGCAAAATCTGGCTGAAGCTCATCCTTGCATAAGCACATACATATTCATATTTAGGTTGATGACTTTGTCCGCATGTTGCTGTGTGGAATTGTGTGAAAATTCAATGGCACCCTCCAATGACTACATTATTACCTTATTCACTCAGAGCACATAATATAAACACACACCACATTCTGGGTGAATACTCAATTCTGGGTGTCCATTAATACCTGATGTAGGACACCTACTAAGTAGTTCCGGTAAAACTGTCTATTTGCTGTTTTAAATTAATACGCTGAAATGAACTGAATGAAAACAAAATCTAGCTATATATCTCATAGATATATCTCACTGCACTAAGTGTAGTCTGTCAGTGCCTCAACTTGTGAACACCACAGGACGGCGACTGTAACACATTAGCCCCTACAACTGACCCTCGGAAACGCAATGATACTTTCTATTCAGCTCACTACTTCAGGCTTGTGGCCGTCAGTACACATGCCCTACCGTTCATGAAAATCTTGATATTGATGTGGGGACCATGACATGCCTGCCTAGCTAACTTGCCTTGTTGTTAAACATACAAGATGGTAATGATTTTTCCAGGTATTAGGAAGGACCTCATGTGTTACAGGGGAAACAGAGTTATGGCTTATTTTTAATTTGCAAAATCAAATATATGAAAATATAAAATAATGATCTTATTTTTACCTCTGCACCCTAAACTGTTATTTAAATGAAACCTATGATAAGCCCCAACCAGACACAGCTTTTTGCTAAAATGTCAAAAAGGTTGAAAAGCACTGGTTTGATCTTTAACAATATGCTGTTCTTTATAAACTCATTGCTGTAAAATCTAGTCAATCTGAAAAATAACAGCCAGTAGTAATTATAGCTGTCAAGTAAGTGGAGTAAAAAGTCCAATATTTCCCTCTAAAATGTAGTGGAGTAGAAGTAGAATAAAATGCAAATACTCAAGTACCTCACTTGAGTACAGTGCTTTCAGTGCAATTACTGCAGTTATTCCATCACTGCCAGTGGCCCTGATTACAGACACCCAGAGGTGTTGGTCTGTCAGAGAGATGATATACTGTCTTTTCAACTGGAAATTATTTTAAAAGTGCATCGTTTTCAGGTCCCTTGACAGGAGAACAAACTCTGCCTCACTGTTTGAAGTTGAAAAAAGAAAAACAGACACTGTTATGCATTTAGAAAAACCCCAGGGAAATGTGTGAGATTCCACAAGGAGGAGCTACATCAAATACAGCTATAAGCAAACAATCCCTATAGCATGCAGACATGTAAATCCAGCTATGTTCCCATCCTTTTGTTGTTGGTGCTATTATTGTTGCAATCTGGGCCATAACTCCCTACCTCCTTGCTGTTGTGGTTGGTCAGCTAAAGTTTTCTTTGTCTTACAAAGCACTAAAAATAAGCACTATTGTCTAAAAGGCTCCTCTCCCATCTGCCTTTGTGACCATTAACTTTAAAGTAGAGCAAGTCTAAAGGTTTTGCATGAAGAAAACAGAGTGAATATGGCCTAATTCTAAAGTGGTAGTTTTTTATTTTGTCAATATTCTGTTGCTCAAATTCAGAACTGCAAAGATTAGTTCATTAGTCAACTGACCAGAATTAATTGGGAGCTATTTTGATAGTCGAGTCATTTTTTAGTCAAGAAAATCCTCAGATTCCAGCTCAAATGTGAGTATTTCCTGGGTATTCTGCCTTTTGGATTGTTGGTATGTCAAAACAAGATATCACCATGGCGCATGGGAAGTTGTGATGTTGTGATTTTATAAACCAAACAGTTAATTAAGCACAGCATTAGTTCAGGTAGGCCACAAAGTCAACCTCAGCTCTCAACTCCAGCTACATCAGCTGATCACAGCTAATCGTAAACACCTATCAGTTGATGGCCTAGCTGATTCCCTCCTAAGCCTCCTATTGGAAAACTACATACAATCAGCTTTGCAACCCACCTCCACCCCAGCTCCTCCTTTTATGCTGTATCTATCGCACAGCTGTAAGTTTGTGACAACTGTGTAACCACAGTGTAACCACAGCGTTGTCAGGCCTACTGAACTAGACTCGTCGTTAGAATTTCAAACATTCTGTTTTACATTTGGCTATGTTCAGGAAAATATCATGGTTTGGGTTCAAATGCGTAAGTAATGTAACATTACGTGTAAGTTATGGTATATGATGTTAGGTAGGTAACACAAGTTAAACACTAGTCAATAACTTTTGGTAGAATACAACAAACCGAACTGACTATAACAACCCAGAAAGTCACCAAACAGCAGGCTGTAACAAGACAGCTCTGCAATATGTCTGTAAAGTTTTGTCTGTAAAACTTCTTTTCTCAGGGGCTCAGTAAAACCTGAAGCAATCCCATACAATTCATATAACCTTAGTGACAAATGATGCCTCCAATGCTGGAGTTAAGTGTTTTCAGCCAACTGTCTAAATTGGTATTCCATCCTAGGATTTGTTTATGAGATAGTTAATAGCAGGGATTCTCAGGGTGTCTACATTGATTACTGCTGTCATCTGTTTCTACAGGGCCATCCAAGCTGAAACTCCTCTTTCTCTGCACAATCTTATTTCTCTGTTATTGCTGCCTCTCTCTCTCTCAGTCATCGTGGAGCTAATTAGATTATAACTGACGTGTTAGGTTTCTTAATCACAAAATGGCATGCTGGATAGATTGAAAGATAAATAGAAAGCGCATTTTCAGTGCTTGGGATATATATATATATACATCACTGGACTCCATCAAAGTTACTGTTTGAGTTTGTCATTGAGAAGAGAAGTCAGGCAGGTTATTGCTTGCGCATCAGTGAGCTACATTTGTAATTAAGGGATTGAGGGACTGAATTGAATGAATTTTCCCGATGTCTCATAATACATTGCTAGAGCAGGTCTGAGACGGAGGTTTCTAGACCTGCTGTGCGGAGACTGCGCAGAGCCATCACATGAAATGAGGAGCACTGTGGCTTAGTAAATATTACAACCCTCTGAGCATGATCTAAGATGACAATGAGGCAGGAGATACTTCATTATGAGTAAGAACGTGGACTGTATGTGGGCAGAGCAAACAAGGTGCTCATTAAAATGGTACATGCACCAGTTCACCCAAACAGTTTGTTGTTTGGCTTACGTTGCCAAAGCAGATAACAAGCAAAGTGTAACAATTACCACAATCACAAATAATAGCCTGAATGAAATGGAGTGTGACTATTAACCCTTTATTTCGTACACTCTTCGTGAAACCTGTTCTCCCAAGTTTCAGCAAAACAAAATGTGTTTTGGAAGTGACAAAGCCCTCCACCAGCTGCAGGAATTATGATGGACACAAAGGAGAAAGTCAGGTGACATTATTGTAAAGCACCAAAGTCTGCGAAGAGAGGTCAGGGTGGATGTGTTAATAAATCCAACTTTTCAAACTGTCAACATTGGTTACTTTTAAAGCAGCAACAAGGGACATCATTATTTGTTGACTCTGGCGGCCCCTGTGGACAAAAGTGGTAGTGTTTCTACCACCTTGTTTCATTGATTCAAGGGGAATCCAACAGAATCTGACCTGATGGTGGTTAAGAATAATTACATAGAAAAAGACAATCTTCTCACTGATGGTTTGGTTTTTTTATGATCAGAGGGATCAGCATTAAAGACTTAGACTTTCGTTTTCGTTTAAGTGTTTAACAAGTGTCGATTATTGTAATTATGGCCCCTTACTATAACAAAGTAGTTATTTTACCCCAAACCACAATGTTAGGAAAATATGTCATCCTGCTAATAAGGGCATGAGATCAGAAAACGTGTTGTTTTAAAGGGCAGTTCCAAATTATGTATTTTATCCTTTCACTTGAAGGACTTTTTGCAGGTTTGTCTCTTCTTTTATAAAAATCAAAAAGCGTTAATGGCTTTTACCATGAGTCCCCTCATCAATGTGATTCATCAGGAGACAGGTGTTATATCATATTTTTATACTTTCGCTGTATGCATAGTGTGAAAATATTGACTGATATCAGCTCCACTCATGTTGCTGATAATAACAAGCTCGAAGACCACAACAACAACAACAACAACAACAACACACCCATCATGTGTCTCACTACATGGGTGTCTCATTAAATAGGTCCCTTTGACCAGAGTCACCAAAGGCAGCAAGGGAAGACACTTTGAAGATCTGAGATGGACACAGTGAATGATATTGTCCGCGGAAGCAGTGTGACACCTGTTTTACCCGTGTGGGATGCTCGGCATGCTGTAGGTAGCATTCTATCATGTAGTTGTTGTATTTCTTATCAGAGCACTTTTTGTTCAGCCTCTGCGTGGGCGCTGCTGTGAATATTGACTGAATAACTCATTGCTTGGGCTTGAGAGGCACATGATCAATAGAGCAGGGAGGGACAGGGAGGAGAGCAGAGGTGAAGGGATATTCAGCAGGATGGGCAGAAGGAAAGATAGATAAGGCAAAGTACAGTATGTGTGATACAGTAATGTGTGACATGCATGTGCTGAGACCTGCAAGCATGTTGGTGTTGATCCTTGTAGCTGGCTGGTTCCCAGCTTGAGTCCACGCCCGTTCTTTTTTTAACTCCCCCAGAATAGTTGCTAAAGGTGGTAGACTGGAGCTCCTGGGTGATGGGAAGCTGGGAGAATGGCGGCACCACGTTGAGCACAATGAGGGGGGAAATGGAGCCGCTGGTCAGGCAAGGAATCCTTCACTGCATGCCTCTCACACCACCGAAATAGAGGTCAGACAAGTATGAAAAATACATGCCCTCCGGCTGCCTCTGGCATTCCATGACACAAGGAGGACCCACGCAGAGCTGGAAAGAGGAGAAACTGGTAGAAGTTATGCTACCCTCAGGGAAGGAGGGAAGGAAGTAAAAGATAGAAACAAAGAAAGAAATAAATAGATAAAGGAGACAGGCAGGGGATGGAGAGGGAAAGAACAGAACTGGGTTTTAGTATGCAAATGGCCAGTTTCATTAGATGTGCAATCATTCTTATCATTAGTTATAGTAACTCCAGTAGTTAATTAATGTTTAATTATGCATTCGAGATCCTCTCACCTCTCTGGTGTAATAGAGTTTGTCAGTCATTTAGCACTGCAGGGAGGACGACCACAGCGAACCTCGGGTGCACTCAAGCAAAGACACACACATCTGGACATCAGAAGAGCTTGCAGTCAAAGTAGTGAGACACTGAGGATTTAAATTCAAGGCATGAAGAAGCCTTGACTTATTTACGATGCTGCACCCTTGCGGCTAAATGGGCAAAGTAGTGTCTTGTAACTAAAATAGCAATGGCTTAAGTTCTTCAACACCAATTACCTGTCCGTCAGCAGTCATGTTTACTGTCACTGTGTCCTTGAGCAACACACTGAACCCTTAAGGTGTTCTGGATAATAGCGTCAGCTAACTGTAAATGGTAAGCTATGAATCTACCACAACAGTTTCATTGCAACAAAGACATCTGTCCAAATGAATTGATTTGGACTGCAGCCCATGCTCCTACGCTATATGATCCGGCTGAATATTGAAGTCATAACCCTTTTATAACAGTGCTTGGCAGGGCAGCCTTTTAGAGGTTTGATGCTGAGTGCCCTTGACACCCCTCCTACGCTGGCCTCGGCAGTGTCGGCCATGCTCCAAGACCAGGCTCAGGAAAGTCTCCCCTGGACTGTCACCTTGTCTGGAAAGCTCTCTCCCTGTTCCTCTCTGTGACTCTTTGTCTATCCATCTTCAGCTGTCACTCTGTCTTCCTCTCCCTCATTTTCACTCTCATTGTCTCCTCCTCTTTCCATCATCTTCCCATCTCTTCCTTCAGCAGAGTATGACAGTCACTTCAATTGTCCTTTCTGCACCTCATCTCACTGTCTAGGGAGACACATGGTGCTGGCGAGCACAACACAAACACATGCACACACACA